>NW_022059994.1:6277159-6570355 GCF_007399415.2 Gopherus evgoodei | reverse complement strand
CGCATCAGTCCCCTGCTCGAGTTCTGTCGCTCATGAACGGGACCCCCCTGCGAAACGGTGTCAGAGTCACCTAAAAAGCTGTCTGCCCAAACTATCCAAGACAAAAAGCCATACAATCAACGGATTCTGTGCCCCCAAAGATCTGCCACCAGGTGACCAGAGTCAGCCCCATACTAACAGGGACCCCAAAAACTCATCCCCTGAAAGTCACACAAATCTGCCCTGTGCCCAAATCTCTATCCACCACCAGTGCCCACCAAATGCTACCCACCCCGTAACTCACCCCAAACACCCTGCTGGACTTGCCCCATGAGAGCTTTGAGCCCAGATCAAAGATCTCAGCAGTCTCCTGGTTTTTCTCCCCAGCTCTGGGAGGGGGAGTGGGGATTGGTGGTTAGAGCTGGGGTCTGGGAGCCCGGACGCCTGGGTTCTCTCCTGGCTATAGGAGGGGAGTGGGGGCTGATGGTTAGAGCAGGGATGGGGGAGTCTGGGAGCCCAGACTCCTGGGTTCTCTCCCCCGTGGGAGGGATGTGGGGGCTGGTGGTTAGAAAAGGGGGGTTGGGAGCCCAGACTCTGGGTTCCATTCCAGGCCCTTCTGCAAATCTCTCCTGTCCCTGAGTCTCTGTTCTCTCCCCCCTCGTCTGCCTTATCTTCAGGACAGGGACTGGCTGTGACTGTTTGTGCCGCAACACACAATGGTGCCCGTGTCAGCTGGAAAGAGAACTCAGGAGTCCAGAGGTGGGGGTGGGGAGGAAAAGGAAGGGGAAGGGGGCGGGGCGCCAGACTCCTGGGTTCTCTCCCTGGCTCTGGGAAGGGGAGGGGGCTAGTGGTTAGAGCAGGGGGGATGGGAGCCTGGACCCTGGGTTCTCTCCCAGCTCTGGGGGGAAGTGGGGTCTGGCGGTTAGAGCGGGGGGGGGGGGTTGTTGGAGCCAGGACTCTGGGTCTTCCCAGCTCTGAGAGGGAAGTGGGGTCCAGTGGTTAAGCAGGGGGAGGGGGTGGAGCCAGGACTCCTGGGTTCTAATGTAAATTGTGGTCTCAGTGGGGCAGGGATCAGCACCAGTGGTGACGGGGGAAGGGCAGCATGATGCCCAATGTGGGGGGGGGGCGGGTTGGGTGGTGGCCGGCACAACAGGGACCCAATGTCCAGGCAGGGCCGGCGCGACAGCAGGCCAGGCCTGGTGAAAAAAGTTTTCAGGCCCCCAGCAAGGGTGGACCAACTAAACTGGCCGACGAAGCCAGGCCCGGGCCCCTTCCGGACTGCTGGGTCCCGGTAATTTGTAACGGCTCCCCCACACACCCCCGTCGGCCCTGTCTCGGGGGCGGGGGGGGGTGTGCAGCACCTGGCACACTGGGGATTTTAGCTGCTCCTCTGAAACCAGCCTTAATTAATCATCACTAGTCAGGCACTAATTGTCCGTAAGCCCTGTGCATGGAGGGAGTGGGACCCTGTCAATGCCAGTGTTCCCCGCCCCGATCTGCCCGGTCGGACATCAGGGGCCCGGGCCCCTTCCCGCTCTCCACCTCCCGATCTCCCTGGCCCGTTCCCCATCTCCCCAGCCAGCCCCAGGGGCCCCCAGCCCGTTCCCTGCCTTCCCCTCCAATCTCCCCGGCCCGTTCCCCACTCCCCCTGCCCCCATCCCCAGCCAGCCCTCAGGGGCCCCGGCCCTACCTGCCTCCCCCCTCGATCTCCCTGGCCGTTCCCCATATCCCCAGCCAGCCCTCAGGGGCCCCAGCCCGTTACCTGCCTTCCCCCCAATCTCCCCGGCCCGTTCCCCGCCTCCCCGCCCCCATCTCCCCAGCCAGCCCTCAGGGGCCCCCGGCCCATTCCTGCTAAACCTCCGATCCCCGGCCGGCAGGTGCTGCTGGCTCGTTCCCCATCCCCAGCCCATTCCCCGCCTGCCCCCCCCTTACCCCGATCTCTCGGTCAGCCAGCGGGTGCCCCCAGCCCGGTCCCCACTGCCCCACCCCCATCTCCCCGGACCCGTTCCCGCCTGCCCTCCCCCATCTTCCAAGCCAGGGGCCTCCAGCCCATTCCCGCTCTTCCCCCCCCCGGTCACTCCGATCCCGGCTGGCGGGTGCCCAGCCGTTCCCCGCCTCCCCCCCATCTCCCCAGCCGGCCATCAGGGGCCCCCAGCCCGCTCCCCGCCTGCCTGGCCCCCCAGATCTCCCCGGCCCGTTCCCGCCTGCATGCCCCCAGATCTCCCCAGTCCGTTCCCCGCCTGCCCGCCCCCATCTCCCCAGCCGGCCGTTCTGGGGCCTCCAGCCCATTCCCCGCCTCTTCCCCCCCTCCGTCACTCCGATCTCCGGCCAGGGGGTGCCGCTGGCTCGTTCCATGCCCCCCCCATCTCCCCAGCCCATTCCCCGCCTGCCCCCCCTTGGCCCCCGATCTCCAGGCCAGCCAGCGGGTGCCCCCCAGCCCGGTCTCCGCCTGCCCCCCACCAGGGCCTGGGGAGCCAGGCAGGGGCCGGGCCAGATTCGCTCAGGGCAAAAATATGCAACAGCTGGTTCCTTTTAACTGTGTATCAGGAGGGGGGAAGGCGGCGGAGGGAGAAACACACACAACCCGGAGAGACACAGCCTCACCCCCGAGAGACCCAACCTCACCCCCCCCCCACCGCAGACAGACAGACAGACACACACACACACCCCGGAGAGACAACCTCACTCCCCCCCCAGACACACACACACCCCGAGACCCAACCCCCCCACACACACCCCGGAGAGACACAGGCCTCACTCCCCCCCCCGCAGACACACACACAACACCCCCGAGAGACCAACCTCACCCCCCCACCGCAGACAGACAGACACACACACACACACACCCCGGACAGACACAACCTCA
Organism: Gopherus evgoodei; assembly: GCF_007399415.2. Classification (NCBI taxonomy): domain Eukaryota; kingdom Metazoa; phylum Chordata; order Testudines; family Testudinidae; genus Gopherus; species Gopherus evgoodei. Next base: position 6,567,510 of record NW_022059994.1, on the reverse strand, counting down.
CCCCCCCCCGACACACACACACTCCCAAGACCCAACCCCACACACTCACACCCCGGAGAGACACAGCCTCACTCCCCCCCCCCCCCCCCCGCAGACACACACACACACCCCGGAGAGACACAACCTCACTCCCCCCCCCAGACACACACACACACACACACCCCGGAGAGACACAACCTCAACCTCACTCCCCCCCACCCCAGACACACACACCCACAAGACCCAACCCCACACACCCATGAGACCCAACCTCACCCACCCACACACCCAAGAGAGACACAACCTCTCCCACCCACACACATACACCCCCGAGAGACCCAGCCTCACTCACCCACACACACACCCCAGAAAGACACTCCTGAAACACAAACTGACACACACACACACCCCCAGAGACGCACACACAGACAGAAACAAACACACACAACCTGAGACAATCTGAGGCAGACACACACCCCGACAACCCAGGAGAGACATGCAAACACTCGACACAGCCAGATCACAGCCCCACTGCACCCCCAGCAAGACACACCACACACACCCGCACCTCACAAGGCCTCCACGCACACAACCCTGGCAAGAGAGAGATGCACACACACAACTTGCGCTGGGCCTTGGAGACACACCCAGAACCCCACACCCTGGGGCGACAATAGCTCACCCCCCACCACAACACTTCCCCCCACACCCCGCAATCTGCTTTCACCCAGCCGCAACCTGAGACAACACAAACCTCCAACCCCCCCACCCCTCACCCCCGGCAGACAGATGGACACTCCGATCCAGGACAGACCAACCCCACCCGCCCCCCAACAGAGAAAACAGGCTTGGGACAGCCCAGGGAGAGAAGGGATAACACCCCCCCCACACACACACACACACACGTTCGCAGCAGGGAAATCCAGGAGCTTTAGGGGGGGGGCCCTTTCCCCCCCAGACTGCCCTAGCCCAGCTCCGAGGCCTTGTGATCCCTCCTCCGGGATGTTTTTGGGCGGATTTGTCCCCCTAGGACCATAAATAATAAATCTGGCTCCTTCCACAGCTCCTCCGGGGGGGCGTCTCCTTCCTTAACTTCCCCGGCTAGGCCTGCTCCGACCCGCCACAGCCCAGTTCCCACCCAGAGCCGGAAAGAGAACCCAGGAGTCCGGGCTCCAATCCCCCCTGCTCCCACCCAACCACAGCCCAGCCCCCACCCAGAGCCCGGGAGAGAACCCAGGAGTCCGGGCTGCCAGTCCTCCCTACCACACCCAGCCGCGTCCTAGAGCTGGGCAGAGAACCCAGGAGTCCGGGCTCCCAGCCCGTCCTGCTCCCACCCACCACAGGCCAGTCCCCACCCAGAGCCGGGGAGAGAACTCAGGAGTCCGGGCTCCCAGCACCCCTGCTTCCCCACCCAATACCCTCCCTCGGTCTCCAAACAACCCAGCTATCTCCTCGGGTCACCCCCAAATCCTGCCTCATCCCCACAGCTCCGCCTGCTGCCCGAGGGTCACCCCCCAATCTAAGCCCCACAGTATCCACTCATCCAGCCCTCCCTAAACAGCGCTCCATAACGGCTGCCCCCCGGCAGAGCCCTAGCTTTCACAGCCCCCCCAAAATCCTCAGACCCCCTCACATCCCCTGTAAGATCAGTCCCAACCGCAAGCGTTGCCCCCAGACCCCCTTATTTAGCCAGAGCACCCAGTAACTCTGCCCCCCCCGAATCCTCCACCAACCCATCCTCGCAACGCCCCCACCCTCGGCCCCCCTGAAACCACCCCAGCCCCCCATAGATCGTCCCCTCTCAACTCCCCCCACGGGCCAGGTCCTCCCCACAGCCCCTCCCATCCCGCACCACACAGCCCCCCAGGGCTCCACCCTTAACCCAGCCCAGTGCCCCCCCGGCAAACCGCCCAAAGAGTCAATCCCAGCCCCCCCGGTCCCCGCAGCCCGTAGCTCCCCTCTCCAAGGGAGCCCCCAGAAATCCAGCCCCCCCGCGCTCTTACCTCCCGGCGCCCCGCCAAGGGGGTTTGGGGGGGTCTCTCTCCCCGGCAGGGGGACCCCCCCCCAGAATGCCCAGGGCTGCCGCGGGGCAGTTCCTGCCAGCGATCCCCCCGATCCGGCTGCCCAAGCGGGGGGGACCCCGGGACGCGTCAGCCTCGCCCAGCACCGAGCACTGAGGCAGCCGCCCAGCCAGCGCCAGCCCCAGCGCATTGTCTGCCCGGGGGGCGGGGCTAGGCAGGCCCCGCCCACTCACTCCCCAGGCTCCGCCCACTGAGGCCCAGGGCTTTAAAATGGGCGTGACTGGGCCCTTACTGGGATTAACAGACCTGGGGGGAGCTGGGAGCTGGACTAGGGGCGGAGCCCCCCAACCCACAGGCAAGCAGCTGGCCAGGGGGCTCTGGCTGGGAGTCAGGGTCCCTTCTAGGGGCACCATGGGGCTGGGGGGCTGCTCCTGTCCTGGTGCTGGGGGGTCTCCAGCTGCTGCTCCTGGTGCCCACCCTGCGGGCGCTGCTGGGTCTGGGGCTGCTGCTGGCCGAGGTGGCCCTGGCCCTGGCCTGGCTGCTCCTGCTCTGCCCCCGGCTGGGCCGATCCTGCGGGCCTGGTGCTGGGCAGTGAGGGCAAGGACTGCGGGTCAGGAGTGAGGGGCACCCTGCCCTGGGCTCCCCCCAGCTCTGCCGGTGCCCCCTCACTCCCGACCCGCAGCCCCTTCCAGCCCAGCCCTGCCCCCCAGCTCTACTCGTGCCCCTCACTCCCGACCTGCAGCCCCCAGCCCTGCCAGTGCCCCTCACTCCCGACCAACAGCCCCCGCCCCCCCAGTACTGCCAGTGCCCCTCACTCCCAACCCACAGCCCCTACCCCCCCCAACTCTGCCATTGCCCCTCACGCCGAACCCGCAGCCCCCTGCTAGCCCAGCCCTGCCCCCCCCCAGCCCTGCCATTGCCCCTCACTGCCGACCCGCAGCTCCTGCTAGCCCAGCCCTGCCCCCCAGCGCTGCCGGTTGCCCCTCACTCCCGACCCGCAAGCCCCTGCCCCCCCAGCTCTGCCATTGCCCCTCACTCCCGACCCGCAGCCCCTGCTAGCCTAGCCCCCTGCCCCCCAGCCCTGCCATTGCCCCCTCGCTGCCGACCCACAGCCCCTGCTAGCCCAGCCCTGCCCCCCAGCCCTGCCATTGCCCCTCGCTGCCGACCCACAGCCCTGCTAGCCCAGCCCTGCCCCCCAGCCCTGCCATTGCCTCTCACTCCCGACCCGCAGCCCCTGCCCCCCCAGCTCTGCCATTGCCCCTCACTCCCGACCTGCAGCCCCTGCTAGCCCAGCAGTTCTGACACAAGAGCCTCTGGCCCCCCAGGCTGTGCACAGGGTGGCATTAGGGGGCTCTGGCCTGCAGGGAGCGGGAGGGGGGGCTCAGCAGGAGGCACCCCCCAGCAGCCACTGCTGGTGCCCATGCCTCAGGGTGGCAGTAGGGGGCGCTGTGCTGCAGCGACGGCTCATTCAGAGAGACCCTCGCCCCAGGGCAGGGCCCCCCATCTGCCCCCACGGCCGAGGCAGGGCCACACTCACCTCTAGGGGTTACGCAGGAGGCACACCCGGCTCCAGGCAGCCACACACAGGGTGGCAGGGATGGAAAATCCCCCCCCCGGCCATGATTGAGCAAACCACAGCTGGAGCCCCCGGCCCCCCCATGCCCTTGGACACATACAGACTATATCTCTTGGGGGGGGAGCAGTGCCAGAAAGCAACACCCACAGACCTAGACATCGGGGAGCCCAGGGCTGGGCTAGCGGGGGCTGCGGGTCAAGAATGAGGGGCACCGGCAGAGCTGGGGGGGGGGTGGGTTACAGCAGCCGGAGGGGAACAGGAGTTTCAGGGGGGAGGGGGGATCCCCATGGGGCCCCTTTTCCTGTAGGGTGATAAATGGATGAACGGCCCCTCCCCCACTTTACGCTTCCTTCAACCCGCCCCCACCCACCTCCTGCCAGCCCCCAGGGGAAATAGCTCGTCTGTGACTCGCCTTCCTCTGCTAATTTCCGGCTCAGCAGATGGGACCCCCCCACCCCCCCCCGACCCGTGACCATCAGGAGGGAAGAGGAAAAAGAATTAAAACAAACACAGCTGTGCCGGTGCCCCTCACTCCTGACCCGCAGCCCTCTGCCCCCCACCCCCCATGTCTGCCAGTGCCCCTCACTCCTGACCCACAGCCCCCTGGTATACCCCCCAGCTCTGCCGGTGCCCCTCACTCCCAACACGCAGCCCCTGCTAGCTCGGCCCTGGGCTCCCCCCAGCTCTGCTGGTGCCCCTCACTCCTGACCCACAGCCCCTGCCAGCCCAGCCCTGCCCCTCCCCCCAGCTCTGCCAGTGTCCCTCACTCCCAACTTGCAGCCAAAATTACAGGATATTGAACAGAGTTGAGCGCATGTGGCAAACTCTCCCGGCCCACTTGGCGAGCGTGTGTCATGTCCCCTCTAGTGCACATTGTCCAAGGAGGATCGTGGCAGTGACTGGGAACTGGCAAGTGACAGGGTGAGGCCAACACGTCTCCGGGCTCCGGGGGGACATCGCTGAATTGCTGAGGGCTCAGAGAAGGCGAGTCCAGGCCTCAGTGCGAGAGGCTCCAGGCGCGTGATCAATTTCATGCCACGCCGGGAAGGTGACGGGCTGGCGGGATCTGTGCTTTCAGGACCCACCTGAGAACGGGATCCTCGCTCCAGCAGCATCAGGGCGAACACCCCCTGTCATTAAATCGAGCTGGGGTGTCTCGTGGAGAGACCCCGGCAACAGACCAGGGCAGCCCTGGGCCCCATGTTAGCCAGGAGGCTGGACGACAGCAGCGTCATCGGCCTTTCATTCGGCCTTCTCCAGCCCGCTGCCCCGCCTAGGGCTGGCAATCGAATTACAGCGTTAATTGGAGGGCACTGGGCTCCATTAGCAGCATGACAGCGGGGAAGGGTGCGATCGGGTGCCCCTGCCCCACCCTGGGGCTCGGACCTGAAGGCATTCGGAGCTGGGAGGGATGAGGAGGTGGCCAGACGCCGGACGCACAGAGCCATGAACGCAGCCCTGGGCTCGGCCTTGCTGGGCGGGTTGTTCGCTTGGCCAGCCAGTGAGTGGGAAGCACAGCCGGGGCCTGGGATCGACTCCGGGCGATGGGGGATCAGAGATGGTGTGAGCGGGTCAGGTGTCAGCTCCAGGCATCTCAGGAAAACTCAGCAGGGGGCTGCAGGTCGGGAGTAAGGGGCACTAGCAGGGCTAGGGGGGGCAGGGATGGGCTAGCAGGGGCTGTGGGTCAGGAGAGAGGGGCACCAGCAGAGCTGGGGGGGCAGGGGGCTGCAGGTTGGGAGTGAGGGGCACCAGCAGAGCTGTGGGGGGCAGGGGGCTAGCAGGGGCTGCAGGTCGGGAGTGAGGGGCACCCCCCAGTCTCATTGACAGTTTCTTTAGTCACGTGCTCTCAGGGCTGCTCCCTTTCACGTGGGTTGTGCTGCCCCCTGGTGGCCGCTCTGGCCAATTGCAGCCACTCCACATGGACCAGACGCCTGGGTCCCTGTCCCCCGCCCGGACGCCTGGGTTCACTAACCCTCTCCCCTACCCTCTAGGGGACGGCTTGCGCTGCTACACCTGCCTGTTCCCCACCATCGTGCCCCTGGACTGCCTGAAGTTCGTCACCCCCTGCGCCTCGCTGCGGCGCTGCCTCACCTCCGTCGCCATGGGCCGCCGAGGTCAGTCCGGCCGGCCAAGCACTGGCCCCATCGGGCGGGGTGGGGGGCCTCAGCAGTGCCTGCGGAACTCCCTGCTGCTGGATTTCAGCAGCACAGCAGGGAGCCAGGCCCCGGGGGCTGAGCCGGGGTTACTGGGACTGGATGATGGTGGGAGCGGTGGGATCCCCGGCCGCAGGGGCTGGGAAGTGGCAGGAGGGCTGCCTTCAGTCTCTGTCTCACTCCCTCCCTCCCCTGCCCCCCAGGTGCCCTGGAGCTGGTCAACTATGAGAAGAGCTGTGGGGAGGCCAAGCTCTGTGGGGTCTGGGGGATGCGCTGGCTGCTGGGGGCCAATTTCACCTACTCCACGGCCTGCTGCTCCAGCAACCTCTGCAACGGAGGTGCCCGCCCGGCCTGGGGGGCACTGGGGATCATCCTGCCCCCCGCCCTGCTGCTCTGAGACCCCCCCCACTGCCTGGGGCCTCAGCCCCTGAACCCAGCTCTCAGAGCCCCCCCCCCCACCCTGCCCTGGGACCCCCCATCCTCCAGCAGCTCTGAGACCTTCTCTCCAAGTCCCGCCCTCCTCCCCCCCACCATCCCAGCTCCTTCTCAGCCCCACTGCTGAGGCTCTGCCCCACTCCAAAACCCATTGATAGCCTCCTCTCAACCCACCCCACAGCACCTGGGACCCCTCCTCTTCCCCCTCTGTCCCCCCCTTGAAAGCCCCAACATGCCCCCTCCAAGACTGACTCCTCCCTCTGAAGATATGTGCCCTCCCCCCCCCGAACTGTGCTTGGGAAATAAAGAGTTAAAAGCCACCCCCTGGGGGGTGACTGATTGGAGGAAACGGGGCGGGGTGAAACTGGGGGAGGGGTTACAGAGTATTGGAGTTGGTGGGGGAAGTGGGATGAAGTTAGTGGTGGTTTCAAGGCCCCACCGATGGCTCTGCCCCACTTCCTAGCGCTAACCAGGTGGGGCCTCGAAGTGTCCGGCTACCTCTAGCCATGTGACCACTGCCAACCAATCAGAAGCTCTGAACCCTCCCGCTCCCAAATACTGCCCCCCCCCAACTGCTCCAAGCTTCATACCCCCAGCACCAGTCCTGGTCTCTCCCCACCACGCAGGCGCTGGGAGGGAAGCAGGGCCCCTAGGGGTGAGCGCCCCACACTGCCGTCCCGGACGCCTGGGTCCCATTCTTGGTCTCCAGCTCCTTAGGGGTGAGCACCCCACGCTGCCGTCCTGGACGCCTGGGTCCCATTCTCAGTCTCCAGCTCCCTAGGGGTGAGCGCCCTGCGCTGCCATCCCGGACACCTGGGTCCCATTCTCAGTCTCCAGCTCCCTAGGGGTGAACGCCCCGCACTGCCATCCCGGACACCTGGGTCCCATTCTCGGTCTCCAGCTCCCTAGGGGTGAGCATCCCACGCTGATGTCCCGGACGCCTGGGTCCCATTCTCAGTCTCCAGCTCCCTAGGGGTGAACGCCCCGCACTGCCATCCCGGACACCTGGGTCCCATTCTCGGTCTCCAGCTCCCTAGGGGTGAGCGCCCTGCGCTGCCATCCCGGACACCTGGGTCCCATTCTCGGTCTCCAGCTCCCTAGGGGTGAGCGCCCCACGCTGCTGTCCCGGACGCCTGGGTCCCATTCTCAGTCTCCAGCTCCCTAGGGGTGAGCGCCCTGCGCTGCCATCCCGGACACCTGGGTCCCATTCTCGGTCTTCAGCTCCCTAGGGGTGAGCGCCCCGCGCTGCTGTCCCGGACGCCTGGGTCCTATTCCCGGTCTCCAGCTCCCTAGGGGTGAGCGCCCCACGCTGCCATCCCAGACACCTGGGTCCCATTATTGGTCTTGCGCTGCCATCTCAGACACCTGAGTCCTATTCTCCAGCCCCCTCTCCAGCCCCCTAGGGATGACAGCCCTTTGCTGCCATCCCGGACACCTGGGTCCCCTCCCCTCCCCTCCCCCCGACTCTCATGACTTCAACAAGGGGAGTTTTAAAGGTTTATTTAACAGGTTTAACATTTCAGAGCGAATCCCCTGCCCCCCTCTGGGCCAAGTACAGACCCCCCGAAATCAGCCCCCCCCTCCTCCGGGCTCTGCAGCCCCCATGCTGGGGTGAGGCCCCCCGGCCCCCTGGGCTATTTCAGGGCCTTGGCCACCGTCTCATAGGCCAGTTCGATCTCCTCGGCATCGGGGCAGGTGCTGGCGAATTCCTCGCGGGCGTAGGCATTTCGCAGGTACCGGTGGATCCCCTCCAGCGCCTCTGGGATGGTGAATCCCCGATACTTCTTACACACCACCTGGGGGGTGGGGGAATGGGGGTCAGGCCAGGCCAGGCCAGGCCAGGCCAGGGCCCACGGAGCCCTGGGGACTGACGGCCTGACCCACGGCCCTACAACTCCACAGCCTGACCCACGGCCCTATAGCTAAACCCACAGCCTGACCCACGGCCCCACAGCTAGATCCACGTCCCCACCCAGGGCCCAACCCATGACCCTATAGCTGGATCCATGGCCCCTCGCACAGCCTGACCCATGGCCTGACCCACAGAGCTATAGATAAACCACAGTCCTGCACCTAGATCCTGTAGCTAAACCCACAGCCGGCCCCACATATACAGAGGTTAGTAAAAGATCGAGAAAGCACCAGCCAGACCCATCCGTCCCGCGCTCACCGGCTGCTCCCAGATTCTCAGCCGGGAGCTGGAGCCCCCGAGAGCGACAGAGCCAGGGAGAGAGTGAAACGCTGTCCCGGGCACGACGCGAAGCCTGAAAACCAGCCCCAGAGACAGCCCGGCTGCAGGATCCCGAGCTACCGAGCACGGCCCTGGGGCCAGAGGAGAGCGCCCCCTGCTGCCCCCGCCCCGCAGCACAGCGCCCCCCGCCCTACAGCAGAGCGCCCCCTGCTGCCCCCCCAGCCCGCAGTGCCGCACCCCGTAGTGCCACATGGGGCCCAGTCCTGCCTGCCTATGCACAGCGCCCCCTGCTGCCCCCACCCTGCTCAGCGCCCCCTTCTGCCCCCCACCCTGCAGCACAGTGCCCCCCACTCTGCAGCACCACGCCCCCTTCTGCCCCCCACCCCGCAGCGCTGTGCCCCCTTCTCCGCCCCCCTGCAGCACCGCGCCCCCTGGTGCCCCTGTCCCGCAGCAGTGCCCACCACCCTGCAGCGCTGCACCCCCTGCTGCCCCCTACCCCGCAGAGCCGCGCCCCTATCCCACAGCACAGCACCCCCTACTGCCCCCTACCCCGCAGCACCGCGCCCCCTGCTGCCCACACCCCGCAGCGCCATGCCCCCTGCTGCCCCCGCCGGCCGTGGCTGGAAGCGGCGCCCCCTGGTGGCCGGCCCCAGCCCCGCGCCCCCTGCTGCCTCCCGCCGGCCATGGCCGGGAGTGGCGCCCCCTGGTGGCCAGCCCCAGCCCCGCGCCCCCTGCTGGCCGTGGTTGGGAGCGGCGCCCCCTGGTGGCCGGCCCCAGCCCCGCGCCCCCTGCTGCCTCCCGCCGGCCATGGCTGGGAGCGGCGCCCCCTGGTGGCCGGCCCCAGCCTCGTGCCCCCTGCTGGCCGTGGTTGGGAGCGGCGCCCCCTGGTGGCCGGCCCCAGCCTCGTGCCCCCTGCTGGCCGTGGTTGGGAGCGGCGCCCTCTGCTGGCCGGCCTCGGCCCCACGCCCCCTGCTGCCCCCCTCTGGCCGTGGCTGGGAGCGGCACCCCCCCTCTGGCCGTGGCTGGGAGCGGCACCCCCCCTCTGGCCGTGGCTGGGAGCGGCACCCCCTGGTGGCTGGCCCCGGCCCTGCGCCCCCTGCTGCCCGGCCCCGGCCCTGCGCCCCCTGCTGCCCCCCGCCCCAGCCCCACGCCCCCTGCTGGCCGTGGCTGGGAGCAGCGCCCCCTGGTGGCCGGCCCCGGCCCCATGCCCCCTGCTGCCCCCTGCTGGCCGTGGCTGGGAGCGGCGCCCCCTGCTGGCCGTGGCTGGGAGCGGCGCTCCCTGGTGGCTGGCCCCGGCCCCGCGCCCCCTGCTGCCCCCTGCTGGCCGTGGCTGGGAGAGGCGCCCCCTGGTGGCTGGCCCCGGCCCCGCGCCCCCTGCTGCCCCCTGCCTGCCGTGGCTGGGAGAGGCGCTCCCTGGTGGCTGGCCCCGGCCCCGCGCCCCCTGCTGCCCCCTGTGGGCCGTGGCTGGGAGAGGCGCTCCCTGGTGGCTGGCCCCGGCCCCGCGCCCCATGCTGCCCCCTGCTGGCCATGGCTGGGAGAGGCACCCCCTGGTGGCTGGCCCCGGCCCCGCGCCCCCTGCTGCCCCCTGCTGGCCGTGGCTGGGAGCGGTGCCCCCTGCGGGCCGTGGCTGGGAGAGGCGCTCCCTGGTGGCTGGCCCCGGCCCCGCGCCCCCTGCTGCCCCCTGCTGGCCGTGGCTGGGAGCGGCGCCCCCTGCTGGCCGTGGCTGGGAGAGGTGCCCCCTGGTGGCTGGCCCCGGCCCCGCGCCCCCTGCTGCCCCCTGGTGGCCGTGGCTGGGAGCGGCGCCCCCACCTGGACGATGTGCAGCTTGGGCAGCAGGTTGCAGTCGGCCAGCGTCAGCTCGTCCCCGTCCAGGAACTTGCGGCTCGAGCGGGTCTCGTCCTCGGCACTCGTCTCATCCAGCTCGTCCGGCAGCGGCGCCATCAGGTAACTGTTCAGCACCGTGAGCGCCTTCAGCAGCCCCTTCTCCAGCACTGGGGGCGGGGGGACAGGCAGCCAATGAGACGCACAAGCAGATGGAGGGCAGCCAATCAGAAGGGAACGTTATCGGAATGGGGAAGACAGAAAGGCAGCCAATGGGAATCCGGGGGAGATGGAGGGCAGCCAATCAGAAGAGAGGATGAAGGAAGCGGGATAGAAAAAGAGGTGGCCAATGAAAACAGAGCAGAAACGGAGGACAACCAATCAGAAGAGGAGGTCATGAGAGTGGGGCAGTCAGAAGGGCAGCCAATGGGAATCCAGGGTGTGACATCCAGCCAGTCACAAGAGGGTAAAGGGGGGGAAGCCAATGAGAATCAATAAGGAGATATGTGGCAGCCAATCAAAAGGGGGAGAAGCTCACGGGAGCAGAGAGGCAAACAATCAAAATCCAGGGAAGCTGGGAGCCAGCCAATGAGTGTCAAGGCGAGGTCAGAGGCAGCCAGTCAGAGGAAAAGGTAACCCAGGAAGGCCAAGAATGTAGCCAATGAGAATCTAGTGCAGATGAGGGGGCACCAATCAGAAGAGAGGGTAATGGAGGCAGCCAATGAAAATCAAAGCAAGATCAGGGCGATCCAATGGCAGACAGCGGCAGCCAATGAGACCCAAGGGAAGACCAAGGAGCGACCAATGAGAGGCGACAGAGGGATTGTATTAACAGAGAGAAGGAGCCAATTAGAATGAGGAAGGAACACAAGGGGCAGCCAATGAGAGGACAAAGCTGGAACCAACCAGAACCAAGGAGAGAGGAGCTGGCAAGGGGACATGTCCAATCAGAACTGAGAGGAGACGATGCCGCCAAGAGAGGGAGCCAATGAGAAGCAGGGTGTGATGTGGGGTGGCCAATGAGACTGAGGGAAAGAGACACAGAGGGGCCAACCAATGACAAGAGGCAGCCAAGAGAAAGAGCCAATGAGAACAAGAGACAGATAAGTAGTGGCAGAGAGCCAGCCAATGGGAATGGGGGGGAGGCAGCCAATGGAAACAAAGTGGAGTCAGACAGGCCACCAAGGAGAAAAGCAGGAGATGGGGGAGGGTGAAGATTTGCCCAGGAAGCAGCCAATGGCAAGACAGAGAGCGACCTGGGGCAGCCAATGAGAAGTGAGGGGTTTCCCCTCCCCCTCCCCCAGGGGGATTCCCCTTCACCCCTCCCCCTGCCCCAGGGATCCCCCTCCCCCACTCACCGAGGTCCTGCGCCGGGTTTGAGTTCTTGATGTAGGCGGAGAACTTGGCGAAGATGTCGAGCCCAGCGGTGTTGGACTCGGGGTTACGGGCGGCCAACCTGGGGTATCTGGGGGGGCAGTGAGAGATGCAGGCATGTGGGATCCCCCCTCCTTTGTCATCCATCCCCCCAGACACCCCCTCCTCACACACTCCAGCCCCCCCACACCTCCCCTCCAGCCTCCAAAACCTGCCCCGATACCCCTCCCTAGTGACCTCCACACTCAGAAGATCCAGCTCCCCCACCCTCCAAAAAACAGGAAACACCCCCCCACACCCCGGAAAGCCCCTCTCCAGAGTTCTCAGATCCCCCATTTCAGCGACGCGGTGGGCGGAGCAACCCACCAGGTGCGGGGATCGTTCCTTCCCCAGTGACCAGCGGAACTCCCTGCCACATGACAGGAGTCCCATCCGGCCCTTCCCCCGCACACGCTCCCTGCCACCCTGGCCCGGCTCCTTGGCACGTACTTGGGGGGACACAGCACCTCCTCCAGGAACTCCTCAATCTTGTTAGTGTCGGTCCGGACCTCAGTCCCGTACATCAGGAAGGGGAGCTGCCCCCCCGGGCAAAGCTTCTGAACCGTCTCAGTCCTCCTGCAATGAGAGGCGGGGGCTGCAGGTCGGGAATGAGGGGCACCGGCAGGGTGGGCAGGGGGCTGTGGGTCAGGAGTGAGGGGCACCGGCAGAGCTGGGAGGGCAGGGGCTGTGGGTCGAGAGTGAGGGGCACCGACAGAGCTCGGGGGGGACTCAGCTAGCAGGGGCTGCGGGTCAGGAGTGAGGAGCAGCGGCGGAGCTGGGGGAGCTGGGCTGGCAGGGGCTGCGGGTCGGGAGTGAGGGGAACTGGCAGGGTGGGCGGGACAGGGGGCTGTGGGTCAGGAGTGAGGGGCACCAGCACGGTGGGCAGGGCAGGGGGCTGTGGGTCAGGAGTGAGGGGCACCGACAGAGCTCGGGGGGACTCAGCTAGCAGGGGCTGGGGTCGGGATTGAGGGGCAGCGGCAGAGCTGGGGGAGCTGGGCTGGCAGGGGCTGCGGGTCGGGAGTGAGGGCACCGGCCACGTCTCACCGTTTCGTGTCCACCGTGGTGACGTTGAAGGTGACGCCTTTGAGCCACAGAACCATGAACAGCCGCTGGGAGAAGGGGCAGTTCCCGATCTTGGCCCCATCGCTGCCAGCCTGGCACAGAGCAGAGGGGTCTCAGCATCCACCCAGTGCCCGGCCCCACCTCCCCCGGGCCCAGAGAGGGGCAGGATCGTCCCCAGAGCTTCCACCTGCCCACCCCTGTCCTGCCCTGGAGCTGCCACCCCACAATGGGGCAGTGCTGCCCCGCCCCCGGCGTTATCTAGGCTGCAATACCGGCAGCCACCACCAGGTGGCGCCCCCTTGCTAGACAGACCCGTAGGGGGTGTGGCTGCCATACCCGCCTTGGCCACCAGGCGGCGCCCCCTTGCTAGACAGACCCGTAGGGGGTGTGGCTGCCATACCAGCCTTGGCCACCAGGTGGCGATCTAAACCTGCCCTGTAGGGACCCTGCAGCGGGTTCCCCTTTTCAAGTCCCCATGGCCCCCTCGGCTCCCCCAGGGGCTGTGCTCCTCCGCTCACCCCCTCCTGCTCAGTGCCATGGGGGCGGGGCAGGGACTGGATCTCCAGGGATATGGGGGGAGGTGCACCCCATGGGGGGGGAGGCGCTGACTGACAGGCCCTCTCCTGACAGTGCCTTGGGGGCTGATGGGGAGTGCCTTGGGGGCTGATGGGGGGGGAGCTGGGGGCGGGGGTAGCAGCAGGAAAGGGAAGGACCTGTGGGGTGAGCTGGAGTCTGCAGCGGGGCAGGGAGGCAGCGATGTCTCAGGGTAGGAGGGGATGGGGTGGGTGCAGAGAGGAGGTGGTGTCTATGGGGGGCAGGGGTGGGGGCAGGAAGGGTTGTCTGGGGCACGAGGGGATGGGGTAGGGGCAAAGAGGAGGGGATGTCTATGGGGGATGGGAGGCAGGGGTCTCTGGGACAGGAGGGGGTGTTGGGGGCTGGTAGGAGTGTGAGGTTCAGGGCAGGAGGAGGGGCACAGATCTCTGGCTGTTGGGGAGGGAGTTGGCTGGGGGGTTAACCCCCCCTGCCCCCTCCAGTTCAGGGGGCCACAGGACACCCTGCCCCCCCCCCAACGCAGGGGTCACAGGGCACGGCCCTGGAAACAGGATCCCGGCTCCTGAGCCAGATCCTGCTGCCTGTTGCCAACACCCACCAGGCCCCCAGCGAGTTGCCAGGGAGATGCCCGGCAACCAGCCCCCTCCGCCAGGTGACAGGCAGAGCCCGTTGCTGGGCAGCTGCTTCACACCCGCCCTTTCTACCAGCACCCACAACCGGTGCCTTTGGAAACACAACCTGACACACACAACTACCCCTGCAAAGGGTGGCTACAGTGACACAAGGCCCCACCCCTCTCGTCTGGGCCACACCCACAGCCGGTTGCTGTACAAACAGGTCACACACACACACAAGGTGTCAGGCCTGCTGGGTTGCCATGGAGAACAATACACTCTGTCCAGTGATGGTTATTACAGAGACACACCTGCCCCTCCCTGCTATAGCCGGCAAACCCGGACGCCTGGGTTCTCTCCCTGGCTCTGGTAGGGGAGTAGGGTCTGGTGGTCAGAGCAGAGGGGGCTGGGAGCCAGGACTCGTTTCTCTCCCTGGCTCTGAGAGGGGAATGGGGTCTAGTGGTTAGAGCAGGGGGGGCTGGGAGCCAGGACTCCTGGGTTCGATTTTTTGATTGACTACCTGTCTCTGGATGAGGGGTGGGACATGGGGCCTTCCCCATCTTGGGGCCTCCAGCTCTGACCCAGCCCCAGAGCAGGAGCCCAGCTGGCTGGGGAGGGGGGGAGGCGCAGCGGGGGATGGGATCCGACTCAGGCTGGGTTTATGGGTTTACTTTGAGCCAGGGAGGGGGAGGCAGTCGGTGGCTTTGGGGACGATTCATCCCTAGCCAAGTCCCAGTAGAAAAATGTTAATGCTGGGCAGGGAGTAGCAGTGGGTGAGGAGTGAGGGGCACTGGCAGAGCTGGGGGGGGGGGCATCGGGTCAGGAGTGAGGGGCGCTGGCAGCCCTGGGGCCGGGGAGAGACTGGGGCTGGGCTATCAGGGGCAGTGGGTTGGGAGTGAGGGGCACCAGTAGACCTGGGTGTGTGTCATATGCCCTGTACCATGAAGTGCTGCAGTGATTCCCCTTTGACTATCCCCTCCCTGCTCTCCCCTGTGGGTCCAAGCCCCCAGCATCCACCTTCACCCAGTCCTCAAACAACCAGATCCCTGAGATAACGCCCGGCACCCCCATTCCCACCTCCAATCTGTCCCCCCTCCTCCTGGGCCGGTGGGCCCCATCCCTGCCCGACAGTCTGAGAAAAGGAAATGCAGGGCCTGTCCCTTTAAAACCAGCCCCCCTTTCCGTGTAACGCCCCCCCCGTCCTTACATCAGCCCTGGAGGGACATTCCAGCCCCAGGGACTCCAGGAGGGTTTTATAGGGAGACTCGCCCTTCCCAGGTATAATCTGGCCAGGCGGAGCTGGGAAACGTTGCGTCAACCCGAGGCAGGTTCTTTACTGCGCAGTGGTTGTGGCCCGCTCACCCCCTTCCCTACAGTGATGTCACCCCAGCAGGTTATTTCAGTCACATTCCTTCACCCCCTTGGGTTAAATGGTTCCTTCCTCTAACTTCAGTCGTCCCCCCCGCATCATGGATCTGCTGCGGGGGGTCAGCAGGGGGCACCAGGTTGCAGGGAGGGGGATCAGCAGGGGGTGCCGGGCTGCAGGGAGGGGGGTTGGCAGGGGGTGCCGGGCTGCGGGGAGGAAGGCGGGGGGTCAGCAGGGGGCACCGGGCTGCGGGGAGCCGGGTGGGGGTCAGCAGGGGGTGCTGGGCTGCAGGGAGGGGGCTGAGCAGGGGGCGCTGGGCTGCAGGGAGCAGGGAGGGGGCTGAGCAGGGGGCGCTGGGCTGCGGGGAGCAGGGTGGGGGTCAGCAGGGGGTGCTGGGCTGCGGTGAGCCCGGTGGGGGGTCAGCAGGGGGCACCAGGCTGCAGGGAGCAGGGAGGGGGGGTTGACAGGGGTTGCTGGGCTGCGGGGAGCAGGGTGGGGGTCAGCAGGGGGTGCCAGGCTGCAGGGAGCCGGGTGGGGGGTCAGCAGGGGGCGCCGGGCTGCGGGGAGCAGGGCGGGGGGGGGTTGGCGGGGGTGCTGGGCTGCGGGGAGCTGGGTGGGGGTCAGCAGGGGGCACCGGGCTGCGGGGAGCAGGGAGGGGGCTGAGCAGGGGGCACTGGGCTGCGGGGAGCAGGTGGGGGTCAGCAGGGGGTGCTGGGCTGCGGGGAGCCCGGTGGGGGGTCAGCAGGGGGCACCAGGCTTCAGGGAGCAGGGAGGGGGGGTTGACAGGGGTTGCTGGGCTGCGGGGAGCAGGGTGGGGGTCAGCAGGGGGCACCGGGCTGCGGGGAGCAGGGCGGGGGGGGTTAGAAGGGGGTGCTGGGCTGCAGGGAGCCGGGTGGGGGGTCAGCAGGGGGCAGGGCAGGCGGCTCGTCTGGGGCCTTTCTAGAATCAGGGACCCGCACCAGGTGCTGCACAGACACGTAAGGAGAGAGGCAGGCCCTGTCCTGCCGAATTTACTCTCTACCTAGAGAAACCAGAGAGAAATCAGATCCCCATTCAACAGATGGAAAAACTGAGGCACAAGAGAACGAGTGACTTTCCCAGGGTCCTCCCTCCTAGGACTGGGGAGAAAACCCAGGAGTCCTGGCTCCCCACCCTGCTGATCTAACCCACCAGCCCCCACGCCCCTCCCAGTGCCAGGGACAGAACCCAGGAGTCCTGGCTCCCAGCCCCCCCTCTAACCCAGCAGATCTCACTCCCCTCCCACACCGGAGTCCTGTTCTGCTGTAACTAAAGTTACACTAATTTGCAGCCACTCTGAAGTTCAAGGCGCCGCACCCCAGGGAGTGGGTGAGCCCAGCCCACGGAAACCAGCCCTCAGCCCTGTTTGGATTTTAAACAGACAAAGAAAATCTGGTCCAGGAACCTGCTCCAGGGGAAAACAACAGGAGACAAGAGGGGGTAGCTAGGAAGGAAAACCAGACACAGGAGGGACCATGCACCGCTGAGGATAGAACCCAGGAGTCCGGGCTCTGAGCGCCTCCTTCTCTAACCACTAGCCCTCACTCCCCTCCCAGAGCCAGGGAAAGAACCCAGGAGTCCTGGCTCCCAGCCCCCCTGCTCTAATCACTAGCCCCTCCCTTCCTCTCCCCTGGGAGAGAAGCCAAGAGTCCTGTTTTGTATCCCTGCCCCACCCTGATCCAGACATACACACAGGAAAGAGGAAGAAAAAGATAGAAAGAGGGGAACAGAACAGACACCGCAAGAAAGAAAGAAAATCAAAGGAGGAGACGGAGCAGAAGGAAAGGCCGTGGCTGCGTTACTCAGCTGCTGGGGCGTACAAAGCTCGTATAAAGTTTGGATTAAGATCTCCCGGGGGTGAGATTTATGGGGCGGGGGCCTCCTACTAGGGAGGGAGAGAAAAGAGGAGTGGGACAGAGCCGTGAGAGAGGCAGACAGTTTAACAGAGCCCATCCCCAAGCACAGCCCAGTTAAACCGGCCAGCAAGCGAGAGAACGAAAGGCAGGCAGAGAAGGAGGGAAGGAGAGCGAAACAGAAGAGGAACTGGACAGACCCCCCCGGCTGTGTAAACAGAAGCAGCCCCAGTTTGATTGTCCAAGGTGGATCTTCAGACCAGTTGAAAAGTTTTCCTCCAATGAACTTTTCCCCAAATCAAATGTTTCAAACTGCTGGCAAAAAAAATGGTTCCAGCCGAATCACTGGTTTTTCCCCATCTTGGTTCAAAAATTGGCCCAGTTTCGGGTGTTGCAAACCCCGCCCCAGGCACACTGGCTTCCGAGCGGCTTTATTTCGGTTTAGCTTAGGCCACTTGCTCACCACCGGCCTTGTTTACATGGGAAACTCGCTTCAGTGTTTGAACAGATGCAGGTGCTCCGGGGATGCGTTGGGCGGCCTGGTGGTGGTTTCATGTCACCTTACGTGACAGAGTTGAGTCTTTTGGCCGCATGGCCAATTAATTCGAGTTGGCTGCATTCGAGATAGCGTAGTCGAGCTGCAGTGAGACTGCCCACAGGACAAATTAACTCCCAAGATCCCCAGAGCGGGCGAATTAGCCGCTGATCAGTTGCGCCGTTTCAACCCGAAGCCTCAGACTAAACCCAAAACGGCTTTCAAATCATGCGCGAATTTGAGAGTTTGAACATTTTTCATTCCCAAATTGGGACAAAAAGCCAAAATCTCAACATTTTACGCCACCCGGAAATCTGACCAAAAAACCCGCTTCTGGTGAATCAAAACATTTGGTTCATTTCAAAGTGTTTCTTTTCGGTCTGGATCTTTTTAAAACTCAAACTTCCAACCCAAAAGTCATTTCCAAGCGAAAGCCGAAGCTTTTCATTCCAAGAATGGCAAAAAACAGGATGGGTCAACATTCGCCAAACTTTTCCCCCCGATTTTTTCACCCCGGAACAGAAACGTTCATTGAAATTGACACTTTCACAAAGGAATGTAGGTGCTGGGAAACTGGGGTTCCCCTCATAGTGAAAAATGTTTCATGGAGAAAATTCTCCCGCACCCCGTACAGTCGTTGGGCCAAGCCAGGCACGAGTAACGCTGCACTCAGGGGAAGATTAATCCAGGACTTAAGTGCTTTCATTAACCCTACAGCTCGTCGTGATTTTTCAACAGCTCTTTTTGCATTAAAAAGTGTCACTTTGTTGAAAACGTCGGCAAAACAGGATCGGTTTTGACAAATCGCCGACTCAAAAATAAACCACCGACAAAAGTTGTGGCTACATTTTCGAAACAAAACCAAACAACTCCGGTTTTACGATTCAAACCAGCTTTTTATTGGGACACTTAAACTAATCAGACCGAAACAGTTTTTTTTAAAGTTTGAAAACAGGAATTCAACATTTTGATTAACCCAAACTGACCAAACGTTTGGGGGTTTTCAGTCACGTCTGGTGGAAATGGCCACTTTTCTCTCTCCATGCAAAGCTCTAAGATATTCGTGGGCTGGGGAAGCCAGCACCAACCCAGCTCGGCTGGACGTGGGCGATTTCAAATCAGGTTAAAAGCGTCTCAAAGCAGTTTGTATCTGAGGGAGGCGAAACCGCTGTAAAACCAGGGATCACGTGCTGTGCTGTGGGAATTCAGATCTAGCAAGGGCAAATGGCTGGAAGTTGAAACTGGACAAAGTCAGAGGGGAAAGAAGGTGTAAATTTTTTTAACTGGGAGGGGAATTACCCACTCGGACAACTTGCTGACGGAGGTGGTAGAGTCTCCGGTTTTAATTCAAGATGCAAAGATCTGCCCAGGCTGGGCCAGGAATCAACGCAAGGAAGTGCCAGGTCTGCGTCAAACAGAGGCTGGATCACAACGGATCCTCAAATCTAGGAATTTCGCAGCCCCTCCGGGGGCTGAATATTAAAGCGCAGGAGTCCAGGTGCTGAATAAACGGTGGACGTCAACGGAGAGCAGCGAGCTCAGGGCTCCTGATGCTCGGTGGTTTTTGATTTGGGCGTAGGCCAGGCCGGAGAGAAACAAAACACACCTGCCGCCAGGGAATGAAAGCCATGCAAAGAGGCCGTGTGTATTTGCATCCGGTGCTAACTTTAGCCTCTATCAGTCTGACTTTCCCACCTGGGCCGGTCCTGCACGAGTGTCTTCTGCCGAGCCCGTGACACCCTAGCCACGCTTGGAAACGTCTTACACGCAGATCTCAGAGCAGGATCAGGCCGGAGCTGGGGCGGCCGCGGCAGATTGCTCAGTTCCTTGGTCATTTTGAAAAGGTGGTTTGGGGGGGGATTAATTGGGGCTGGGGTCAGACAAAGCTTCTTTCTGGTCGAACGCCCGGCTGACGAAGCAGTTTCATTTTCAACCCTTTCAGCGTCGGAGGAGAGGAAGGATGCAGGCCGCAAAGTTAATTTCTCCCCCACCAAAAAACTAAATGAATCGAAAAGCTTCGAATTTTTCTAAGCCACAAAGCTCGTCTGAGCAGCCCCGAATTCGCGGGACACGTCAGGGTCTCCCAAGCTGCAGTTTTCGCACACGCACCCCAAAAAGAGTTGCACCCCCAAGAAGTGCACCTAATGATCTATAGGGTACGGGACAGACCCCGTGTGTGGTTGTGGGGTCCCGGCCCAGCACACCTTGTCCCATGGCCCACCCGGGCGTGGCCGGCTGGGGCTGTGGCATTTCGGGGCCGGAATCCGTTGAAGACACTTCCCCAAATGGGGCCGACGTGAGTCTCCGAGTGACCCCGAGAAAGAGCCGGGGGGTGGGGCACAGGAAGGTGGGACCCACCCGGAGGCTGGGGAGGGAAAAGGAGAGCGAGGCAGAGCCAGAGGAGGAAGGCAGAAGAGGAAGGGAGGAAGTGGGGGGGGAAGTGAACCGGAGCCAGGCGAGCGGCGGGAAAGGGGGTGTGAAAAAGACAGAAGGGGGCAAAAGGGTGTGAAAAGGAGGGGAGGGGTGTGAAGAGGGAAGCACCCTGAAGGGAGGGAGACAGGAGGGGTGAAAGGAGGAGGGGGAGTGAAAAGGGGAGCGGGAAGGGTGTGCTAGACGAAGGAGAAAGGAAGGGGGCAGTGGGGGCAGGAAGGAGTCAGAGCCCCCCCACTTCAGGGGGAAGGAGGAGGGAAGTTGGTCCCCCTCCCCCCAGATAATCAGCTCCCCCCGCCCCTGGGGGGGGATTCGGAGGGCGGGGAGTGAAGTGGGGTTGGGGGGGGTCTCTCTCTGCTCCTTCCCGGGGTCTCATTCTCTGGCCCCACTCCCGTTGTGGGGGGGAGGGGCATGCCGGGCTCCCCCCGGGAAGGGGGGTCACAGCGGAGCGGCTCCGGAGTTTGGGGCGCCCCCCCTTACCTTCACAAACAGCTCAACCTGCGTCTGCTCCTCGGCCATGGCCCGGGGCTAGCTCCGGGGCGGGGGGTTAGAAACGGACAAATCACCCCTGCTCCGCGGCTCGGGCGCGTTTCAAGGCTCCCCCACGGGGCGGGAAAAGCCGGGGCCGGGTCGTGGGGCGCGAATCGCCCCACTTCGGAGTCCTGCGAGCAACTCTCGGCGCAACACGGAGCCGATCCGGAGTGGCGGGTCCGCCCCGCCAGCCCCACCCAGGAAGAGAGTGAGTCACCGGGAGGGGAGGGGGCAGGCTGGGGCGGGGGGGGGGCTACCTCTCTCTCCTGCCAGCCCCGCCCCCTCCCTCCCTCTGCCCCCCGCCCCCTCCTTCCCCGGCGCCCTCTGCCCCCCACTTTCCCCCACCTCCCGCCCTCTCCCCCTGTCCGGGACAGACAGATGGTACCAGTGAAAGACTCGAGTCCTTTGGGGGCAGCGGCAGACAGACAGAGCGGCCCCCACGGATCAGGACTCCTGGGTTCTCTCCCAGCTTTGGGAGGGGAGTGGGGTCTAGTGGTTAGAGTGTGGGGGGGCTGGGAGCCAGGACTCCTGGGTTCTCCCCGGCTCTGGGAGGGGAATGGGGGCTGGTGGGTCAGAGCAGGCGGGGCTGGGAGCCCGGACTCCTGGGTTCTCTCCCAGCTCTGGGAGGGGAGTGGGGGCTGGTGGTTAGAGCAGGGGCGCTGGGAGCCAGGACGCCTGGGTTCTCCCCGGCTCTGGGAGGGGAGTGGTGTCTAGTGGTTAGAGCAGGGGCGCTGGGAGCCAGGACTCCTGGGTTCTCCCCGGCTCTGGGAGGGGAGTGGGGTCTAGTGGTTAGAGCAGAGGCGCTGGGAGCCAGGACTCCTGGGTTCTCCCCGGCTCTGGGAGGGGAGTGGGGTCTAGTGGTTAGAGCAGGGGCGCTGGGAGCCAGGACTCCTGGGTTCTCCCCGGCTCTGGGAGGGGAGTGGGGTCTAGCGGTTAGAGCAGGGGCGCTGGGAGCCAGGACTCCTGGGTTCTCCCCGGCTCTGGGTCGAGCAGGGGGGCGGGTACAGGGAGGAAAGGCCCACGTGGCCGTGGCAGGGCGGAGACTTGAAGCGACACAATAAAGCGCTGTCCTGAGCCATGAATGAGCAGCCCCTGGCGAGAGGCCACGGAAATCCGGTGTCAGTCATTTCAACGGCTCACAGACCCGGGGGCCGGAAAACTGGAGGGGGGCGGGCACGGATATAAAATCACCCCACACTGATAACTGACACCCCCCAGGGGGCTGCGGGTCGGGAGTGAGGGGCACCGGCAGGGCTGCAGGGGGGCAGGGCTGGGCTGGCAGGGGCTGCGGGTCGGGAGTGAGGGGCACCGGCAGGGCTGCGGGGGGGCAGGGCCGGGCTAGCAGGGGCTGCGGGTCGGGAGTGAGGGGCACCGGCAGAGCTTGGGGGGGCAGGGCCGGGCTAGCAGGGGCTGCGGGTCGGGAGTGAGGGGCACCGGCAGAGCTGGGGGGGCAGGGCTGGGCTGGCAGGGGCTGCGGGTTGGGAGTGAGGGGCACTGGCAGGGCTGCGGGGGGGCAGGGCCGGGCTAGCAGGGGCTGCGGGTCGGGAGTGAGGGGCACCGGCAGGGCTGCGGGGGGGCAGGGCTGGGCTGGCAGGGGCTGCGGGTCAGGAGTGAGGGGCACCGGCAGGGCTGCGGGGGGGCAGGGCCGGGCTAGCAGGGGCTGCGGGTCGGGAGTGAGGGGCACCGGCAGGGCTGCGGGGGGGCAGGGGCTGCGGGTCGGGAGTGAGGGGCACCGGCAGGGCTGCGGGGGGGCAGGGCCAGGCTAGCAGGGGCTGCGGGTCGGGAGTGAGGGGCACCGGCAGGGCTGCGGGGGGGCAGGGGCTGCGGGTCGGGAGTGAGGGGCACCGGCAGAGCTGCGGGGGGGCAGGGCTGGGCTGGCAGGGGCTGCGGGTCGGGAGTGAGGGGCACCGGCAGAGCTGGGTCCCATGTTCCCCTCCCTCCAGCTCTGTTGTTTACCAGGGTCAGGGGGAGGCTGATCACAAAGCTTCCCCCACTCTCCCCCCCCCCACCCCAGTGCTTGGGGTGTCTCAGGCCTGGCCAGTCCCATAGGGACCAGAGCCAGCCTGCTGCCCCTCCCCCATGTGTATCTGTGCATCCTGCGCTCTCCCGACCCCCCCGACCTCTATCCACCCCCCCCATCTGGCTAATCCTGGGCCCCCCCATGCGTCCCCTGTCCCCCTCCACTCCAGCATCACCCCCCAAGCTGCCCCGCCCCCTCCGCTCATGCCATGCCTGCTCTGTCAATATTGAGCTTGGCAGCTGCCCGGGGGCCTGTGACCCCTGCTGGAGGCCGGAGCCCGGGGCTGGGGGACGCCTCGGGACCCTGAGCTGCTCCCTGAGGGGCCCAGCCGGGCTCCTGCCCACGGGGGGCTGATTTAACCCCTGGTAGCTCATATCCCTCCCCAGCACACCCAAGGGATCCCCTGGACTGCGGCTGGGCCTGGGTTACCCATTAACCAGCAGCAGCCTCCCCTGCCCTGGGACTGAGCCTGCAGCTCCAGGCCAGCACCAGGGTCCCTGGGTAACCAGCCACCCGCGTCCCACCCCAGAGGGGCCGCACCTTGCACGGGTGAGGGGGCCCCGTGTCAGCCCCCCCACACCCTAGGGGGGCGCACCTTGCACGGGTGAGGGGTCCCCGTGTCAGCCCCCCCACACCCTAGGGGGGCCGCACCTTGCACGGGTGAGGGGTCCCCGTGTCAGCCCCCCCACACCCTAGGGGGGCCGCACCTTGCACGGGTGAGGGGTCCCCATATCATCAGCTCCCCCCCCACCCTAGAGGGGCTGCGTCTCCGTGCCGGGCGAGAGTCCCTAGGTAACCAGCCGCCACGCCCCACCCCAGAGGGGTCCCTGTATAACCAGCCCCTACCCCAGAGGTGGCTGCATCTCGGGGTCAGTGATGAGACAGCCAAACATAGGGGCCCAGCGAGCCACGAACAAGAATCCTCAGCCGCTCAAGGGCCACGAGATGCCCACAAACTGCCCCGTGGGGTAGAGCCTGTGTGATGGAGCAGGGGCTGTCTGTGTGGGGATGGGAGAGCCGGGGATGTCTTTAGGTGAGGGACAGGACCTGAGCCTGTAACCTGGGCCAGGTGGGGGGAGGGGTTAACACCTTGGCCCGGGGAAGCTGGACAAAGGAATCGGCCTGGAGGAGGGGCTGGTCAGTTTCGGTTTTGGGCTGGATGAGGGGAATTCAGGGGATCCTATGCTGGACCCAGGCACCCTGAAAGCCCAGAAGGACTCGGTGGAGGGGTCCTGACTGTGCCTGCAAGCTCTGCTGTAACCGGTGTTCCTGTTGTCCAATAAACCTTCTGTTTTACTGGCTGGCCGAGAGTCACTGTGGGTCCCAGGAAGAGGGCTGCAGGGTTGGACTCCCCCACGCTCCGTGACAGCCTGCCAGGACCTGGGCTTCTGCCCCGATCTGTCACCACCCCCAGGGCAGAAGCCCCAAGCTCCCCCCTGCCTGGTCTGCCCCCTCCCAGACCAGCTCTGCCGGTGCCCCTCACTCCTGACCTGCAGCCCCTGCAACCCCAGCCCCTCCCCCCCAGCTCTGCTGGTGCCCCTCACTCCCGACCCGCAGCCCCTGCCAGCCCAGGGGGACTCTGGCCGTTCGATGTCTGGCTGTTTCTCTCTCTGGTCCCCAGGGCTGGCGCCTCCAGATCGAGTTTCCTGGCTCTGGCGGGTTGGCAGGAGCAGCTGTCGGCTCCAGGCCCAGGGACCGTCTGTTCATCTCCCCTGGGCACCGGGGCGGGGGGGACGTGGGCCCAGCCAACACAGCAGCTGCCACTCACGGCATCTGGGACTCAGAGCCCCAGGAACCGGCCTCGGGCCTCAGGACAAAGGAGGAAAGTGGCAGAAAAAAATCAGTGATCTGGTGGCAGCAGGGGTGGGGGGGGCCTGCCCAGGACTGGGCTGGCAGGGGGTTGTGGGTCAGGAGTTGAGGGGCACTGGCAGAGCTGGTGGGGGGGCAGGGCTGGGCTAGCGGGGGGCTGCAGGTTGGGAGTGAGGGGCACCGGCAGAGCTGGGGGAGGGGGGCAGAGCTGGGCTAGCGGGGGGCTGCGAGTCGGGAGTGAGGGGCACCGGCAGAGCTGGGGGGGCCTTGCCGTCCGCATGGTGCAGTGCTGCTACTGGCCACAAGGTTTCAGGCTTCTGCCACTCAACCTCCCTCCCCCGCCCCCCCAACCACTAACCCCCCCATTCCAACCAGCCCCCTTCTCCAGGAGTCTCCCGCAGGAGCTGGAGGTGGATGCTCCGATCGGGGGGAGGGGGACAGCGGGGGGGTGCTGGGGGGCGGGGGACAGTGTGTGGGGGAGGGGCGGAAGGCCGGGGGGGGCCAGGCTGAGGGCCCCTTGCTCCACGGGGGGGTACAGAGGCCACCAGTCCCTGGCTTGGGCTGAGCTGACTTTACAGTAGGTCCTGCAACAAGCAGCATTTCCGCAAACCCGGCCCCAACAAACCAGAGAGACCCGACCATAACAAACCAGCCCTGCCCAGCGCTCACTGGAGACCCTACAATAACAACCCACCCACCCACCCTGCAGCGCTGACAAGAGACCCGACCATAACAAACCAGCCCTGCCCAGCGCTCACTGGAGACCCTACAATAACAACCCACCCACCCTGCAGCGCTGACAGGAGACCCGACCATAACAAACCAGCCCTGCCCAGCGCTGACAGGAGACCCAACCATAACAAACCAGCCCTGCCCAGCGCTCACTGGAGACCCTACAATAACAACCCACCCACCCCGCAGCGCTGACAGGAGACCCGACTATAACAAACCAGCCCTGCCCAGCGCTCACTGGAGACCCAACCATAACCAACCTGTCCCACCCCCGTTTTGATACAGGAGACCCTACAATAACAAAGGGTGCCCAGACCTGGGGAGCAGACGAGGAGGCTAAAGGGAGGGCAGCTGATGGGGGCAGCGGCTGGGTTCTTTGGGTCTCCTCCCACCCAGGGCTTGGCCCCCTGGCCCAGATCCCAGAGTGGGGAAGGTTCATTAGCTGGAGCCGCTAATCAGCTGGCCTGGAGGATTAAGAGGACAGGCTGGTGAGTCACATGACCGGCTCTCAGCTGGGATCACCCCCCCCCGCCTCTCCCCCCAGCTGCTCTGACTCCAAAATGGGCAGGCGAGGGACGGACAGACAGACGAAGCCACCGCCACGGAGAGAACCCAGGCGTCCTGGCTCCCAGCCCCCCCTGCTCTAACCCACCAGGCCGCACTCCCCTCCCGGAGAACCCAGGAGTCCTGACTCCCAGCTCCTCCTGCTCTAACCCACCAGATCCCACTCGCCTCCCGGAGAACCCAGGCGTCCTGGCTCCCAGCCCCCCACCCTGGTCTGACCCATGACCTCCCTGGTCGCCTCCCCTCCCCCTGCTGCCCCCGAGGACCCTGCCCTGGGCCTGGCCCCACGGCTGCCCCGGTCCTTCCTCCGCAGCCTGCGGACCCTCTTCGAGATCCTGGACGAGCAGCGGCACGGGGCCGTGCACCTCTCGGAGATCGAGAGCCGCTGGGGCCGGGGGGGCCCGGGCCTGAGCCCCCCGGTGGGGGCGCAGCACGAGCACCTGCCCCCCGGGGTGCTGCCCGCCCTGCAGCAGGTGGCGGGGCCCAGCGGGGGGTTTCTGAGCTTCCCCCGCCTGGTGGCCGGGCTGAGAATCGCGCTGCTCCAGGACCAGGAGGGGGAGCAGGGGCCTGGCCCGGAGCTGGCTGAGACCGGACACAACTCGGCGCAGGAGAGGCCGAGCGGGGGCCAGACGCGTGAGTGAGGGGGCAGGGCGGGGGGCCCGGACTCCTGGGTTCTCCCCCCAGCTCTGGGAGGGGAGTGGGGGGCTGGTGGTTAGAACAGGGGGGGCTGGGAGCCAGGACTCCTGGGTTCTCTCCCCAGCTCTGGGACAAGAGTGGGGGCTGGTGGGTTAGGGCAGGGGGGCTGGGAGCCAGGACTCCTGGGTTCTCTCCCTGGCTCTGGGAGGGAGGTGGGGGCTAGTGGTTAGAGCAGGGGGGCTGGGAGCCAGGACTCCTGGGTGTTCTCTCAGCTCTGGGAGGGGAGTGGGGGCTGGTGGGTTAGGGCAGGGGGGCTGGGAGCCAGGACTCCTGGGTTCTCTCTCAGCTCTGGGAGGGGAGTTAGGGCTGGTGGGTTAGGGCAGGGGGGCTGGGAGCCAGGACTCCTGGGTTTTCTCCCTGGCTCTGGGAGGGGAGTGGAGCTGATGGATCAGAGCAAGAGGGGCTGGGAGCCAGGACTCCTGGGTTTTCTCCATGGCTCTGGGAGGGGAGTGGGGGCTGGTGGGTTAGCGCAGGGGGAGGGCAATGGCAGCTCTCGGGGGTGGGGGTGGGTACAGGATCTGTAGGGGAATGGAGGGCAGCCATGATGCTGTGGGGCCAGCCCCCCAGTCTCTCAGGAAGCGGGGAGTCAGCCTGGCAGCATACGGCCGGGGGCTTAGCAGGGCTGATCCTGTCTGCCCAGCCATGGAGAGCCCCAATCCTCTTAGAGCTGGGCCCGCCCCGACCCCACGGCCAGCCAGAGCCCTGGGGAGCCGGCCCCATGGCGGGGGAGGGGTGAACCATTCAGTTCAGCTACGAGAGGGGCCCGATGCTGCCCCCCGCTCCCACGGGCGCTGCTCCCAGCGTCTCGCCCCCGGCCTGGCACCTGGGAGTTTTCCTTCGGGTTAAGCCGCAGATTAAGGCGTCTAATCCGACCCACCGGCCGGCCGAGCGCCAGCCCCAGCTGCTGAGGACGCCTCCTTCCCGGATCGCCGCCCTTGGCCCACGAAACTCCCACCAGAGGGTACAAGCAGCTTCCCCGCCCCAGAGGTGGCTGCATCTCTGACCCGGGGGAGGGGTCCCTGTATAACCAGCCGCCTTGCCCCAATGATGGCTGCATCTCCACCCCGGGGGAGGGGTCCCCATATAACCAACCACCCTGCCCCAGAGGTGGCTGCATCTCCACCCCGGGAGAGGGGTCCCTGTATAACCAGCTGCCATGCCCCAGAAGTGGCTGCATCTCCACCCCGGGAGAGGGGTCCCTGTATAACCAGCTGCCATGCCCCAGAAGTGGCTGCATCTCAATGCCGGGAGTGGGGGCTCCAGCCTGGGGCCATTGGGCATGAGTGACAGAGCCCAGAAAATCTTTGGTCTAACAGTGACAGGGAGGGGAACCTCAAACAGCCCGGGCCTGCGGGTCGGGAGTGAGGGGCACTGGCGGAGTGAGGGGAGCCCAGGGGCTGCGGGTCGGGAGTGAGGGGCACCGGCAGAGCTGGGGGGAGCCCAGGGGCTGCGAGCTGGGAGTGAGGGGCACCGGCGGAGCAGGGGAGAGCCTAGGGGCTGCGGGTCGGGAGTGAGGAGCACCAATGGAGCAGGGGGGAGCCCAGGGCCTGCGGGTCGGGAGTGAGGGGCACTGGCGGAGTGAGGGCAGCCCAGGGGCTGCGGGTCAGGAGTGAGGGGCACCGGCAGAGCTGGGGGGAGCCCAGGGGCTGTGAGCTGTGAGTGAGGGGCACCGGCGGAGCAGGGGGGAGCCCAGGGGCTGCGGGTCGGGAGTGAGGAGCACCAATGGAGCAGGGGGGAGCCCAGGGGCTGCGGGTCGGGAGTGAGGGGCACCGGCAGAGCAGGGGGGAGCCCAGGGGCTGCGGGTCGGGAGTGACGGGCACCGGCAGAGCAGGGGGGAGCCCAGGGGCTGCGGGTCGGGAGTGAGGGGCACCGGCGGAGTGAGGGGAGCCCAGGGGCTGCGGGTCAGGAGTGAGGGGCACCGGCAGAGCTGGGGGGAGCCCAGGGGCTGCGAGTCGGGAGTGAGGAGCACCAATGGAGCAGGGGGGAGCCCAGGGGCTGCGTGTCGGGAGTGAGGGGCACCGGCGGAGCAGGGGGGAGTCCAGGGGCTGCGAGTCGGGAGTGAGGAGCACCAATGGAGCAGGGGGGAGCCCAGGGGCTGCGGGTCGGGAGTGAGGGGCACCGGCGGAGCAGGGGGGAGCCCAGGGGCTGCGGGTCGGGAGTGAGGGGCATTGGCGGACCTGGAAGGAGCCCGGGGGCTGCGGGTCGGGAGTGAGGGGCACCGGCGGAGCAGGGGGGGAGCCCAGGGGCTGCGGGTCGGGAGTGACGGGCACCGGCGGAGCAGGGGGGAGCCCAGGGGCTGCGGGTCGGGAGTGAGGGGCACCGGCGGAGTGAGGGGAGCCCAGGGGCTGCGGGTCGGGAGTGAGGGGCACCGGCGGAGCAGGGGGGAGCCCAGGGGCTGCGGGTCGGGAGTGAGGGGCACTGGCGGAGCAGGGGGGAGCCCAGGGGCTGCGGGTCGGGAGTGAGGGGCATTGGCGGATCTGGAAGGAGCCCGGGAGCTGCGGGTCGGGAGTGAGGGGCACCGGCAGAGCAGGGGGGAGCCCAGGGGCTGCGGGTCGGGAGTGAGGGGCACCAGCGGAGTGAGGGGAGCCCAGGGGCTGCGGGTCGGGAGTGAGGGGCACCGGCAGAGCAGGGGGGAGCCCAGGGGCTGCGGGTCGGGAGTGAGGGGCACCGGCAGAGCAGGGGGCTGCGGGTCGGGAGTGAGGGGCACCGGCGGAGCAGGGGGCTGTGGGGCGGGAGTGAGGGGCACCGGCGGAGCAGGGGGCTGTGGGTCGGGAGTGAGGGGCACCGGCGGAGCAGGGGGGAGCCCAGGGGCTGCGGGTCGGGAGTGAGGGGCACCGGCGGAGCAGGGGGGAGCCCAGGGGCTGCGGGTCGGGAGTGAGGGGCACCGGCGGAGCAGGGGGGAGCCCAGGGGCTGCGGGTCGGGAGTGACGGGCACCGGCGGAGCAGGGGGAGCCCAGGGGCTGCGGGTCGGGAGTGAGGGGCACCGGCGGAGCAGGGGGGAGCCCAGGGGCTGCGGGTCGGGAGTGACGGGCACCGGCGGTGCTGCCTACGTGCGGTTGGGCATCGGGCAGCACAGCTGTGTTAGTGGGGGCGGGAGGGGGGGTCGCTCCTGGCACCAGGCCCCCGCTGCCCTGTTCCTGCTGAGTCGGCCGGGCTGGGAGAGAAGCCCCGGCTGTGTCCCTCCCTCTGTCTCCATGGGAACCCAGCCCCATGGACCCCTCAGCTCCTCAGCCAACCCTAGAGCCTCCCATCCCCCTCAGTCCCCCCCAAACTCTCCCTCACCCCTTAAATCGCCCTCCTTCTCTACCATGCACGGCAAGGCCAAGCCGAGGGGCTGAGACACAGAGAGGAGGATGGGGGGAGCCCAGAGCTGGGCTAGCAGGGGCTGCGGGTCGGGAGTGAGGGGCACCGGCACAGCTGGGGGGGCAGGGCTGGCCTAGCAGGGGCTGCGGGTCGGGAGTGAGGGGCACCGGCACAGCTGGGGGGGCAGGGCTGGGCTGGCAGGGGCTGCGGGTCGGGAGTGAGGGGCACCGGCAGAGCTGGGGGGGCCCAGGGCTGGGCTAGCAGGGGCAGCGGGTCGGGAGTGAGGGGCACCGGCAGAGCTGGGGGAGCAGGGCTGGGCTGGCAGGGGCTGCGGGTCGGGAGTGAGGGGCACCAGCACAGCTGGGGGGACAGGGCTGCGGTAGCAGGGGCTGCAGATCGGGAGTGAGGGGCACCGGCAGAGCTGGAGGGGGCAGGGCTGAGCTAGCAGGGGCTGTGGGTCGTGAGTGAGGGGCACCGGCAGAGCTGGGGGGGCAGGGCAGGCCTGGGCTAGCAGGGGCTGCGGGTCGGGAGTGAGGGGCACCGGCAGAGCTGGGGGGGCAGGGCTGGGCTAGCAGGGGCTGTGGGTCGTGAGTGAGGGGCACCGGCAGAGCTGGGGGGGCAGGGCAGGCCTGGGCTAGCAGGGGCTGCGGGTCGGGAGTGAGGGGCACCGGCAGAGCTGGGGGGGCAGGGCTGGGCTAGCAGGGGCTGCAGGTCAGGAATGAGGGGCACCGGCAGGGCTGGGGGGGTCAGGGCTGGGCTGGCAGGGGTTGCGGGTCGGGAGTGAGGGGCACCGGCACAGCTGGGGGGGCAGGGCTGGGCTAGCAGGGGCTGCGGGTCGGGAGTGAGGGGCACCGGCACAGCTGGGGGGGCACGGCTGGGCTAGCAGGGGCTGCGGGTCGGGAGTGAGGAGCACCAGTGTGGGACGCACGGGGCCAGTTAATTACATTGACGAGGACTGTGTCCGTGTCTCCAATACGAGGATTGATGGATCAGTACAGGCCCAGCTGGGCAATCAATGAGCCTTGTAATTAATTAGTGGTTTAATTACAGCAGCGAGGACGGGACAAGAGGACAAAGGCCCCCAGAGGGGCCAGGTCCCTGCCCCATTCCCTGCCCCCCTGAGCCAGCCAGTCCCCGCCCTGGGGCCGAGGGGGGGGGAGCTGGCGCCCCTAGAGGGGACTGGCCCCATGGCCAGGCTGGGGCTCACCCCCACCCTTTCACCCCAGGTGAGGGGGAGCCGAGGGGCGTGACCCGATCCCGCAGCATCAACAGCTCCCTGGGCCAGGCCGGGCGTCCCCGGAGCCTCCGCGTCCAGAAGGAGCCACGACGCCACACGATCACCCACGGCATCGACTATGGGGCGGTGAGTCCCCTCAGCCCGGCCCGGCGCCCCCCACTCCCGACCCGCAGCCCCCCAGGCACCCCCCAGCCCAGCCCCATTCCCCGCACTCCTGACCCGCAGTCCCCTGGGCCCAGCCCCACCTGCCCCCCCCCACTCCCGACCCGCAGGCCCCCAGGCGCCTCCCAGCCCAGCCCCATTCCCTGCACGCCTGATCCGCAGTCCCCTGGGCCCAGCCCCCCCGCTCCTGACCCACAGCCCCGTGGGTCCACCCCGGTGCCACCTACTCCAGACTCACAGCCCCCGGGCTCCCCCCAGCTCTGCCGGTGCCCTCACTCCCGACCCGCAGCCCCCCAGATGTTCTCTATTGGTGAGGAACAGAAGTCCTAGAGGATGGGAGGAAATGGGGCACCAGGCCTGTCCCCTCTAGGGAGAGCCGGCTCCCATTTGGCCCCAGGCTCAGGGGGGCAGAGAATGGGGCAGGGGCCTGTCCCCTCTAGGGCTGGAGGGGGTAGTTTCTTTCCATCCCCAGCTCTGTCCCCCTGCCTGGCCCAGCCGGGCGGAAGCCGGGGCTTAGGGGCCATTGTCTCGGCGCTGCAGGAAATGCTGGGCTCAGCGGCCGGGCGGCTTAGCCGGGCACAGGGTCCCCCCCCAACTGGGCTCCCTGAGCCAGGCCCCTCAGTCAGCACCGGGCTGGGCTGCCGAGCGGGAGCCGCCGGAGGGGCAGAGAGGAGGTGTGAAGAGGGCAGCGCAGAAGGGGAAGGACACGGCGCAGGGGCTGGGATGAGGGAGGGGGTGCCCCGCCAGCCCCCCCACCCTGCCATGCGGCGCTGCCCCCTGCTGTCGCTGCTGCTGCCCCCCGGGGCCGTTCAGCGCAGCTACACCATCCTCATCCTGCCCCTGGGCACCGGGCTGGGCAGCTGGGAGGCGGAGCACTTCTTCCTGAGGGTGAGTGACAGCCTCGCCCTCGGGAACCCAGGAGTCCGGGGCACCCTGCTCTAACTACCAGCCCCCACTGCCCTCCCAGAGGTGGGGAGAGAACCCAGGAGTCCTGGCTCCCAGCCCCTCACCTCCCACTCTAACCACTAGACCCCACTGCCTTTCCAGACCTGGGGGAGAACCCAGGAGTCCTGGGTCCTAACGCTCCCCGCCCTAACCACTAGACCCCACTCCCCTCCCCAGGGAGAGAACCAGGAGTCCTAGCTCCCAGCCCCCCCCTGCTCTAACCACCAGACCCCACTCCCCTCCCACAGCCAGGAGAGAACCCAGGAGTCCGAGCTCCCAGCCCCCCCTGCTCTGACCCACCAGCCCCCACTCTCCTCCCAGAGCCGGGGAGAGAACCCAGGCATCCGGGCTCCTCGCCCCACCCTGCTCTAAGCACTAGACCCTACTCCCCGAGCCGGGGGGAGAACCCAGGCATCCCGGCTCCCCGCCCCACCCTGCTCTAACCACTAGACACCACTCCCCTCCCCGAGCCGGGGGGAGAACCCAGGCGTCCGGGCTCCCCGCCCCACCCTGCTCTAACCACTAGACCCCCCTCCCCGAGCCGGGGGAGAACCCAGGGGTCCGGACTCCCCGCCCCCCCCTGCTCTAACCACTAGACACCACTCCCCTCCCCCAGCCGGGGGGAGAACCCAGGCGTCCGGGCTCCCCGCCCCTCGCTGACCCCCGTCTCCCCCCAGCTGCAGCGCAGGCGGGCGCGGGAGCGGGAGCGGGACGCGCTGCTGCAGGGGCTGGAACTGGCCGAGCGCCTGCGGGGCTGGTACCGGCGCCACCTGCTGGAGGCCCAGCGCGGGCAGGAGCAGGCGGGGGCGGAGCCGGTACGTACCATCGCCACCTTAATACGCGGGGGGAATGGGTCAGGGCATTGTCTTTGGGGGGATGGGAGGGGTCAGATCAGTCCATTCTCACAATGGGGGGTCATGTTGGGGTGGGCAATAGATCAGTCCATTGTTTTTAATGGGGGTGGATAAAGCCATTAGCCTGGGGAATATGGATCAAACCATTTTTATTGGAAAGAGGGACGGATCAATCCATTATTATTGTGATGGGGACTGGATTGATCTGTTAGTATTAATTAGGAGATAGGGATGGATCAATCTTTGGGGTGGATCAAACCATCGTGATTAGAATGGGGATGGATCAGTCCATTGTTAACATGGGGAGGTGGAAGGATCAGTCCATTTGGATTATGGGGGGAATAGATTGGGCCATTGGTATGACTAGAGTTGCAATGGAGCAGGCTGTTGTTACTGTGGGGGGCGGTGGGAGCAGAGCTCAGTCCATTGTGTGAAGGGAGTGGTTTGATCCATTATTAATAATGGGGAGATGGAGCAGTCCACTGTGTTTAATGGGGGGTGCAGAGAGAAGAGATTATTTCATTATTACTGTACAGAGGAGAGAGGGTTACCAGGTGTCCCGTTTTCGACTGGAACGCCCGGTCGAAATGGGACCCTGGGGGCTCCGGTCACCACCGCCCATTGGGCCGTTAAAAGTCTGGTTGGGGGTGCTGTGGGGCTAGCAAACTAATCCCTACCTGTCCTGGCACCGCACTGCACCCCAGAAGCAGCCAGCAGGTTCGGCTCCTAGGCAGGGGAGCCATGGGGCTCCACGCGCTGCCCCTGCCCTGAGCACCGGCTATGCATTCCCATTGCCTGGGAACCACGGCCAATGGGAGCTGTGGGGGCAGTGCCTGCAAGTGAGACTGGCGCGTGAAGCCTCCTGGCCCCACTACCTAGGAGCCGGACCTGCTGGCTGCTTCCGGGGTGCGCGCAGCGTGGTCAGAGGGGCCAGGACAGGCAGGGAGCCTGCCTTATCCCCCCCCCACTTCATTGTCCCACTAACCAGGAGCCGCCCAAGGCAAGCCCATGCCCTGAGCCCCAACCCTCTGCCCCATCCCAGAGCCCCCTCCCACTATGGCACCCCAACCCGCAGCCCCCTCCCACACTCCAAATCCCTCGGTGCCACCCTCCCACCTGGAGCCCCTCCTGCACCCCAAGCCCCTCATCTCCACCCTGACTCCAGAGTCTGCACCCCCACCCCCTGCCCCAGCCCAGTGAAAGTGAGTGAGGGTGGGGGAGAGCGAGCCAATGAGGGAGGGGGAATGGGAGGGGGCAGGGTTTTGGGAAGTGGAGGGTCTTGGGTGTTCAGTTGTGTGTGACTAGAAAGTTGGCAACCCTAATTGAGGTGGGTTGTTCTGTTATAAAAAGTAGGTGGGGTGGATCAGTCCACTGTTATCATTAGGGGTGAATGGACTGGTCCATTGTTATGTGGAGGGGGAGTGGACTGGTCCATTGTTACCATAAGGGGTGAATGAACTGGTCCATTGTCACTGTCTCATGAAGGGGAAATAGACTGATCCATTGTAATTGCTGTGGGACAGAAAGATCCACGGTATTATGGGGAGGAGATGATGGGTCATTCCATTCTTATTATTAGGGGAATAAAGGGGAGGAACAGTCCATTGTTACTACTGGATGGAAGATATTGAATCATGCCATAAATATTTAGTGTGGATGGGTCATTCCATTGTTTAGTGTTGGGGGAGTGAAATGGATCATTCCATTTTCCCATGACAGGGGGGTGAATTGTGATATGGGATGCCCAAGCTGCCCAGGGTAGGTACAGGGGACCCAGGCATCCAGCAGGGGACCCAGGCGTCCGGCAGGGGACCTGCACACTCGTTGCAGAAATTTTCCCCATTGACTATTTCTTCTCCCCTCCCCCTAGGATTATTTCCCAGATTCATGCCCCAATCAGAGCTGCCTCCTGCTGGCCAAGATCCAGGAGGTGAATCTCGGGCTGCGAAACCTACTGGCCAGTCCTGGAAAGGTCAGCGGGGGGTGGGGGCTAGCAGGGGCTGCAGGTCGGGAGTGAAGGGCACCGGCAGAGCTAGGGGGGCAGGGATGGGCTAGCAGGGGCTGCGGGTCGGGAGTGAGGGGCACTGGCAGAGCTGGGGGGGCAGGGCTAGGCTAGCAGGGGCTGCGGGTCGGGAGTGAGGGGCACTGGCAGAGCTGGGGGGGCAGGGCTAGGCTAGCAGGGGCTGCGAGTCGGGAGTGAGGGGCACTGGCAGAGCTGGGGGGGCAGGGCTGGGCTAGCAGGGGCTGCGGGTCAGGAGTGAGGGGCACTGGCAGAGTTGGGGGGGGCAGGGCTAGGCTAGCAGGGGCTGCGGGTTGGGAGTGAGGGGCACTGGCAGAGCTGGGGGGGCAGGGCTGGGCTAGCAGGGGCTGCGGGTCGGGAGTGAGGGGCACTGGCAGAGCAGGGGGGGACAGGGATAGGCTAGCAGGGGCTGCGGGTCGGGAGTGAGGGGCACCGGCAGAGCGGGGGTGGGGGGAGAATGGGGAGCTATGCACTCTCTTGGCTAATATGAAAAGGGACTCGACTGATCTGTTCTTCCCCCCCATCCAGGCTGACCCTCCCCCCTGCTTCCCCTCCAGCCGGTTTGGGGCCCCCCTCTTCCAAACGGGGAAGCAGCAGGAATTTCAGCAGCAAGCCGTGAACGTGCTGAAGGAGCAGAACCGCCTGCTCATCAAGGTACGGTGGTGCTCATGGGCCCAGGAGGGGGAATTCAGGACTCAGAAAATGGCAGCAGAGAAGGGTTCAAGATGGCTGACTCTGCAAAGTCCACCCCGCCTCCTGCAGGGTGCAGCAATTGGGCAAGATGGCCAGCACTGTGGGGGTCTCTGCCCTGTGGCTTGGTTGGCTCAGAAGTCGCATAACAAGATGGCCACCTGGTCACTCTATTCCTAGAGTGGAAAGGGGTGAGATTCGAGATGGCCAACGATCTTGTGGCATGGCTGGGTTTGAGGCCCGGATTCAAGATGGCAGCCCAGGGTGCCTAGCGGTGCGGTTGGGCGGGGGCGTAGGACAACGAGTGGAGAGCTCTTCGCTGCCATGTTTCGGCGGTGGGTTCAAGATGGCCACCTCACAAGTCTTCATTGCCAGGTAGCTAGAAGGTGAGGCAAGGAGGTATTGCCCCAAGATGGCCGCCTGGGGAAGAGGCAGTGCCACCCAATGGCCACCACAATGGTCTTCCTTGATAGATTGGGTGAAGGCCCAAGATGGCCGCCCGAGAAGCGAGGGATAAGTGATGGGCAGCGCAACAAAATGGCCGTCTGAGACGTCTTCCCTGCCCCAGCGCATCCAGGGGGCTCAAGGAGACCGGGAGGTTAGCGCCACCCGCTGGCTGCCTGAGGAGTCCGCACTTCCCCCCTTCCCCTCCAGGGGGGTGGGGGGAGGCCAATATGGCCGCCCAAGCGTGACCGCTGTCCTCTCGGCGGCAGGAGGTGTCGGAGAAGAGCGACCGCATCGCCCAGCTGGAGCAGGAGAAGGCGGCTCTGTGCAGGCGACTCCAGGAGAGCCCGGGCTACCGGCTGCCCAGCCACAAGGAGTCGACCTTCATCTGACGGACGAGGTCACTTCCTCCCGTCGACCTACCAGACGAGGTCACTTCCTTCTGAGAGCAAAGATGTAATTTTCTCCTGGGGCAATGATGTCACTTCCTGTCATTTGCCCAAGGCCAGTGAGGTCACTTCCTTCTACCCCACCCCCCAGTGCAGTCATTTCCTGCTGGACCTGGAAGGAACTAGCTCACTTCTTCCTCCTGTCCTGTTATGTCATTTCCTCTGTCCTGTCATTGGTCTATGATGTCATGCTCCTGATGGTGTCACATCATCTTCAGACTCTGCTGACATCACTTCCTCTTCAGAGCCTTTAGGCGTCACTTCCTCCTCCTCGCTTTTTCTGGTGATGTCACTGACTTCTTCACTTCCCGTCCCTTCTTCCTTCAGCCCATGTGGTTGTTTCATAGTCAAGTCCAACCCTGCCCCACCCTCAGAGGTCACGGCCTTTCTTGTGGACACACATACACAGTCTGACACAACCACTCCATGATGTCACACTCCTGGCTTCCTGTCATCTGGGAGCCTCCCACTGACATCACTTCCTGGATTATGGGTAACAAGAGGGCTAATAACTGACTGTCCAAAGAGGCTTTCAATGGGGAATACCCACAGTGCTTTGCACCAGCTCCAGCATGACCCTTAGCTATAGATCTATGGGGTCCCCATCCCGCCCTGCATACCCCTCTGCTTCCCCCACCCCCTCAACCCACACTTTTACTTGTGTGCATTTTCAGGGTTCCCTCCCTGACCCCTTTGTGGGGTGTGACACATTGTCTATGTTTAAGTGCCCTCTAGTGGCTGGATTCAGACCTGCACATGTGTCATTAGCCCTCTAGTGCTTAAAGCTGATGGGGCTCCTTTTGACAACACATAGCGTGAGCTTTACCCTCCACGTTAGCCCCCATCCTCCCCCACTTCAGACGATGGAGGTGGGGGGGAAGACTCCAAGGTATTTATTCTAATCGCTGTAAATAGCTTGACTGCAATTAATATAATAAACTTGGTCAAAAGGAAAGGACAGAATTCAAGCTTCACTTCTTCATTCATTGTCCCAGTCCCTGCCTTGCTGAACCAGCCAGTCCCTTGGACTGGGGCTGGATGAGAGACAGTGCCCCCTAGAGGGGCCAGCCCCCTGTCCCATTCCCCACCCCCATGAGCCAGCCAGTGCCTGCCCTGGGGCCAGGTGGGAGCCGGCGCTTCCTAGAGGGGACAGGCCCCATGTCCCAAATCAGAACTGGAATTCACCTCTTCTGCAGCATTATCAATTTCCTTTATTAACAGCAGTTTAATTAAAAAACAAAAACAAAACTAACCAAAAAAAAAACTAACCAAAAAAAAAAAAAGCACAGCCACCCAAACAATAAACCCAATTTAAAATCATCACCCAGAAATACCAGAATCACTGGAAATAAATAAATATAATCCAAAAATAATTCACTTATTCAAAATAAGTAGCCAAAATATACAAATCCCCCACAACTCTTCCAACCATTAGGAGATGAAATTTAAAAAGCATCTCGGGTCGGGATGATCATGGGCAGCTTCGAAAGGCAGAATACAGATCACAGCCC
This sequence comes from Gopherus evgoodei, assembly GCF_007399415.2. Lineage (NCBI taxonomy): Eukaryota > Metazoa > Chordata > Testudines > Testudinidae > Gopherus > Gopherus evgoodei. Next base: position 6,529,524 of record NW_022059994.1, on the reverse strand, counting down.
TGTCATGCCAGGCACTGCAAACCCCGCCCTCCCCAACTAAGATCAGGGCGCCAGGCGCTGCACATACCCCTCCTGACTAAGATCAGGGCCCCTGTTGCACTAGGTCTGCATACAGACACTGGATAGTTTCAGCCTGGAAGTGCTTACAGACTAGACAGACCAAGGGGAAACTGAGGCACAGACAAGGAAAGGGACTTGCCCAGCAGAGGCAGGAATTGACTCCAGGAGTCCAGACATGCAGCCTTGGGCGTTAACACAAGGCAGCCTGGCCATTCTGTGCTCTGCGGCCTAGGAGAACATTCAGCAGAGGGGCACCCAGGAGGTTCTGAGTTTGAATCCCACCACTGTGACTGAGAGGCCCTGACCTCCAGGAGCTCTCGCCATGACTCACACTGGGCGATGGTGCTGGGAAATGGAGTCAGGGGTGTAACGTTCATCCCACAAAGTTGGGGGGAAATATATTATTTTTTGCTGGAAATTATTCGTATTTCTGGTGTCAGCTCAGAAAAGCATCTCAAACAGCCCGTCCCGGATTCCCGACCTGGGGGTGTCACGGTATGACCCCCACCCCAGTTCTAGGAGACAGGATATCGCCATTAATTTAAGAGCGTCCCAGCCCGGTGCGGTACCACTTGTCTCCACTAGGGGGTACCCTACAGGAAGAGCATCCCAGCCGGGTGCAGTACCACCTGTCTCCACTAGGGGGTGCCATAGCCAGGACTGGATGCTGTACCTTAGCTACACACACACTAGGGGGCGCCCTGTAGCATCAGTGCCCCAGCCCGACATAAAAGGCCACCTGAACGGCCAACGCTGCCATTCCCCACCAGGGGGTGAGGGCCAGGTCCCCCGCGGCGCCAGCAGGAGGCGCCGCCACTGGGCACCGATACTCCTCTCCCAGCCGGTTGGTCACCAGAAGCTCCGCCTCCCGCGTGCAGCAATCAGAGGAGTAGGTGGCGGTGGCAGCCTGGCCATCAGCCCAGTGGGGTACAGCCGTGCCCCCTGCCTGCACCGACCGGATGCCGTCCCCGTCCCAGATCCGCAGCCTGGCCGTCCAGCGGCGCTCGCGGCAGGGGGACCCTGGTGGGCCACAGGTGCCAGCCACCGAGGTGACGTTGCAGGGAGGAGAGGCGCGATTCGGCACCTGCAGGAAAAAACCGACAGGGTGGGCGAACAGGCCAGCGCTGGGACATGAGCCCACCGGCTAGGGGGGCGCACACAGATTTTTACACGTTAACAACTCACCACGTTTAGGGGTGTTTCATTTCCTTTGTTTTTGTCTTAATGATTCATAAAGCTTCCTGGGTATTGAATTTCCCCCATCGTATCGGGAGCTCACTCCGTTTCTTTGTGTGTCGCTTCCCCAGTTTTATAGAAACGCTTCACAAAGTGTTTGGGTTGTTATTTGCCCTCATTTGATATTAACAAATCACCACATTTCTTCGCTATTTCATTTCCGTTAACGCTCAATGACGTTTAACGGCCTTTAACAGCCCTCGTTTTACCCTGACAACTCACGTCGTCTTTGACTATTTCATTTCCCTAGTTTTAGGTCAATTACGCTTTGGCATTTCGCTTCCCTCAGTTTATAGTGAAAACTCACAATGTTGTTTTTTTAACATTTCATTTCCTTAGTTTTACATGGGCAGATCGCAACATTTATGGCATTGACTTTCCCTAATTTTATACTCACGAGTCACAATTTGGGGGTGCCTTTACATTTCTCATCTTACCCCAAAATCTTGGGGATCATTATTTCATTTCTCCAGTTTTATGCTAATGATTCACAGAGTCTAGGGAATTAATTATCCTGGTTTTCTATGGCTGACTGACAACGCTCTGGCCACCTTCTCGATCCCTGTTTTTTTCAATGACTCACAAAGCTTTCTGGCATTTGATTTCTCTGGGAGTGTGTGACGTTGCACTCTGTACGATTTTATGAAGTGTGCTGAGGAGTGGGAATACGATGTAACTAAAACATGCTTCATGCAAAAGGTCTCTTGGAAGGTATCATTACAAAGCTTACAATCTACTGAGCATGGACATCCTATTTGTATAAATGTACCACTCTTGTATCTGAAACTAGAATCATGAAATATTAACTCTGAGGGCCTATTGTACTTGTGCAAAGTGTGGGCCGTTAATGGTGGTTTGAAATCTTGATCGCTCCCAGGAGCCAGGACAATTGGCTGCAGATGGATGTGTTTCACCTGGAAGTTTTCCTGCAGATGTGTGTGCTGACAGGTGGGCAATGAAGTCCTGCCGTGACATGTGATCATGTCACCTGAACTGGAATCCATCTTTAAATGGGCGCTTTTCCATTGAGAAGGAGGGGTGGGAACCCAGGGCAGCGCCATAACAAGGGCCAGGTGAATGAGGCACCTGTCTCGGGCATGCAAAGCGGAGGGACGCAGCCTCCACCATGATCGGTGGCGCTTCGGCGGGTCCCTGAATCCCTTTTGGAGGGAAGGATCTGCCGCCGAATTGCCGCCGCCGCTTCATTCATTCTTCGGCGGCAGAGCCTTCCCTCCGACAGGGACTCAGGGACCCGCTGCCGAAGAGCCTGGAGCCGGCCCTTCCCTCGGCTGCAAAAATTCCTTGTTACGGCTCTGACCCAGAGGGACAAAGGATTCCCACCTTGTGCCCAAGATCTATAAATGGGTGGAAGAGAAGGAGCCATCATGAGGAATCCCTGAGCTACCACCTGAGCTGGAACAAGGGCTGGAGCAGGGGAAGGATTGTGCCCAGACTAGGAATGTGCCTGGTCTGTGATAGAAGCTTATTGAAACGTCCGAGGGTGAGATTTTATCTGTATTCAGTTTATTACTGCAGTAAGCTTAGACTGGCGCGGTTTATTTTATTTCGCTTGGTAATTCACTTTGTTCTGCCTGTTACTACTTGGAACCACTTAAATCCTCCTTTCTGTATTTAATCAAATCACCTTTTACTTATCAACTAACCCAGAGTGTGTGTTAATACCGGGGGGAGGGGGAACAGCTGTGCATCTCTATCAGTGTTATAGTGATGAGTTTACCCTGCATAAGCTTTATCCAGGGTAAAACGGATTGATTTGGGCTTAGACCCCACTGGGAGTTGGGCATCTGAGTGTTAGAGACAAGCACACTTCTGTCAGCTGCTTTCAGGTCAACCTGCAGCTTTGGGGCAGGTAATTCAGACCCTGAGTCTGTGCTGGAGCAGACGGGCGTGTCTGGCTCAGCAGGAGGGAGTGCTGGGGGCCCCGAGCTGGCAGGGAAAGCAGGGGCAGAAGCAGTCGGCAGCCCCAAGGGGGTTTCTGTGATCCAGCCCGTCACAGAGTTTTCTCAGAAACTCACAAAGTTTGGGCCGTTGCATTTTAGTTTCAGCAGCTCAGGAAGTTCTGCTGCAGGACGTTTCATTTCCCTGCTTTTTTGCTGAACAGCCAAGAGCCATTGCAGAGCGAGCGCCCTGGTGCCATCGGCTGGCTGCGGCTGTGCATGCCCCCCCGGACTCACCGACGGCCAGTGCAGCACCAGGAGCTGGATGAAGGCAAAGTTGGCGTCCCCGGCTGGGGAAAGGGGGTCGGCGCGGAGGGTGACGGTGACGGCCGAACCGGGGGGGGCACTGCCGGGCACCCGCAGCGAGATGACACCCGTCGCCGTCTGGTTCCTGCCCAGCTGCAGCCTGCGCGAGAGGCGGGGTCAGCACCGGTGGGGGCGGGCGGGGCCGGGGAAAGGGACAGATGGATGCAAGCTAGGAGCCGAAGAGGGACAGATGGATGCTCTGGGGCAAGGAGGGACGGGCAGAGAGACCGACCCCGGGAGCCAAAGGATGGATGGACGGACCGATCCAGGGAGCCAATGGACAGATAGCCTGGGAGCCAAGGGATGGATGGACGGACACACCAACCCTGGGAGACAATGGACAGAGGCACAGACAGCCTGGGAGCCAAGGGATGGATGGACGGACAGAGCAACCCTGGGAGCCAAGGGACGGATGGGTGGACAGAGCAACCCTGGGAGCCAGTGGACCAACCGACGGACAGACCGATCAACCCAGGGAGCCGATGAATGGATGGACAGACCGACCCAGGGAGCCAGGGGATGGATGGATGGTCGGACGGACAGACCGAGCCAGGGGATGGATGGATGGTCGGACGGACAGACCGAGCCAGGGGATGGATGGATGGTCGGACGGACAGACCGAGCCAGGGAGCCAGGGGATGGATGGATGGTCGGACAGACAGACCGAGCCAGGGGATGGATGGATGGTTGGACGGACAGACCGAGCCAGGGAGCCAGGGGATGGATGGATGGTTGGATGGACAGACCGACCCAGGGAGCCAGGCGATGGACGGTCGGACGGACAGACCGAGCCAGGGGATGGATGGACGGATGGACAGACCGAGCCAGGGGATGGATAGGCAGGACACACCGACCCTAGGAGCTGACGGATGGACAGACAGACGGGCGGCCAGCCTGCGGAGCCGAGCACAGACAGACAGACAGACAGATGGGGCCCCGGGGCGTTACCGTGGGCTGGAGGTGCTGACGGGGTAGCTGGGGTCGCTGCTCACGGCCAGGCCTAGCTCCTGGGGCTCCTTGGGGTTCCAGACCCACCAGGAGACGGCGCCTGTCTGCCCTGGGAACAGGGGCCCGGTTCTGCTCAGCTGGGGGGAGAACCGGGGAGAGCTGGCTCTGGGGTGGAGTGCACACCGACCCCCACTGGGCCCCCCACCCCCGCCGCATAGCGACCCCCATAGCCTCCCCACCCCCTCCCTGCAGCACGGAGCCCCCACCCCCTCCCTACCACACGCTGACCCCCACTGGGCCCCCTCTTTGCCGCATGGCAACCCCCATAGCCTCCCCCCCCCCTCCCTGCAGCACGGAGCCCCTACCCCCTCCCTACCACACGCTGACCCCCACTGGGCCCCCTCCCTGCCGCATGGAGACACCCATAGCCTCCCCACCCCCTCTCTGAAGCACAGAGCCCCTCATTGCACCCCCGGTCCTCTCCCTGCCCCACAGCACCCCCCAGAGCCCCTCGGCCCCTCCCTGGAGCCCAGGTCCCCTAGCGCCACCCTGGGCCCAGCAGCACCGACCTGCAGCAGGAACCCCACGGCCGAGGTGACCTGGGGGGCTGGTCGCTCCACGCGCCCGCCCCGGCTGTCGGACCCTCGCAGGATCAGCACAAAGCCCCCCCGGGGCAGGGCCGGGGGCAGGGCTGTGGCATAAAGCCCTGTCCCCTTGGCCACTTCCTGGAGCAGCAGCTCCTCGCCCAGCCGCCGGCCCGTGACGGGGTCCGCCAGCTCCACGGCCTCCATCCGCACCGAGCCCCCACCCGGCCGGGTCAGCCCCGTCACGGCCAGGACCAGCGACAGCGGCAGCCCTGTCGGGTCAGAACCAGAACCGAGTCCAAGCCCCCATCGAGACGATCCCCGACCACGGCAGAGCCCAAAGCCCTTGGGCTCGGATGCGGCCGCTTCTGGGGCGGGGCAGCTGGGAGAACAGCTACACACAACGCCACATGGGGAGGGCTCGCCTGGCATGGAGATGCAGCCAGCTCTGGGGCAGGGCGGCTGGGGAACAGCCGCACATAACGCCACATGGGGAGGGCTCGCCCAGCGCGGAGATGCAGCCAGCTCTGGGGTGGGTGGCTGGGGAACAGCCACACAACGCCACATGGGACCGGCTCGCCCGACACGGAGATGCAGCCAGTTCTAGGGCGGGGCAGCTGGGGGAACAGCCCCACAACAACTTGGGAGAGGAAGTGATGGGAGATTCACAGCTGAGTGAAAGCAGAGTGACCCCAGGCTGGAATCTGGCCAGCGCACTGGGGCTCCCCATACACAGCCCCCTAGCACTGCCCTGGGGCAATGGGGCCAGCCCTGATGGGGAGGGGAGAGCCCCCTGCTAAGCCCCTCCGCCCCCCGCTCTTACCTCTCACGGGACGACTGTCCAGCTTGAAAAGTCCTGGGTGGGGCCCCTTGGCCGGGACAGCGAAGTAATACAGGAAATCCAGCGAGCTGTTGCCTGGTAACACAGCGGGGGGACCCCATTAGGGGACAGGCCCCTGCCCCATTCCCCCCCCCGAGCCAGCCAGTCCCTGCCCTGGGGCCGGGTGGGAGCCGGCACCCCCCAGAGGGAGCAGGCCCCATACCCCATTCCCTCCCACGTTTAACCCTTTCCTCACCTCGCACGTGCACCGAATAGTTGCCCTGCGCCTGCACCTCCAGGGTCCAGAGGCCGACGGGTGGCCGGGGCGAGAGCTCGAGCCGGTGGAAAGTCCCGAATCGCCGGCTGGTGCCCAGGGGGCCGCTGGTGGCGTCTGAGGTCTGGGAGGTCCCTGTGGGGCGAAGGGGCAGATGGGGAGAGGCTGGGACACGCAGATCCCTCCCCCCGATTGGGTGGGGCGTCTCCCCCTGGAATCACCCGTGGGGTCGCGGAGTCGGAAGGTGCCGACGTCCCCCTGGACGGTCACGACAGCCCCGTCCACCCGGCTGTCGACCCAGAAGTGGTGGCTCTCCCAGGCAGCCCGTTTCTTTCGCCCCCTCCGGCCCAGCCCCCCAGGGCCCGAGCTGCCCCCCTTCTGGTACTGAAACAGGGTCACCTGGAAACACAGGCCCCCCACCCCCAAAACACAGCAGGGTCAGCACTGTCCCGGACGCCGAGGTCCCTCCTCTCCATCCCCCTCCAAGAAGCAAGGGACATGAGCTGCTGTCCCGGATGCCTGGGTCCCATTCCCCATCCCTGTCTCCGCCTCCCGGGGGACAACTCTGTGCTGCTGTCCCGGACACCTGGGTCCCATTCCCCATCCTTGTCTCCAGCCCCACCCGGGGTGACAACCCAGCGCTGCCGTCCTGGACGCCTGGGTCCCCTCTCCATACCGAGGAAGCAGTGGTCTCTCCAATGACGCCCGCCACCTGCCGGATGTTGTCGTTGTCGGTGAAGATGACCTGGCCCCCGGAGGTGCGGGCCAGGCCCACGTACAGGTCAAAGCGGTCAGCGGCCAGCACCTCCCGCCTCACACGCGTCCTGGAGGGGTCCTCCGTGATCAGGAAAGTCACCTGGTGAGGAAGCAAGAGGAGCTGCGAGACCATGGCTTTGTTATTGTAGGGCCTACTCAAAGCGCTGGGGTGGTTGGGGTTTGTTATTTAATCCTTAGTGGGACGGTTTGTGTTATATCCAGGCCTAACCCAATGCTCTTTTTGTTCTGGTTTCCTCTTGGTGTGTTATTGTAGGGCCTACCAAAAGTGCTCTCCTTCCTTCGATTTCTCACTTCTCTCAGTTTGGGTGGTTTGTTATCGCAGGGCCTCCCGGAAGTCCTGACATCGGTTTGCTTTGCTCTGCCAGGTTGTTAGTGTAGGGTCTCTTGGGCATCCGTTTGTTTTGGGATGGTCTCTCACCCGCCAGGGGCTGCCCACCTTGCACCTGCGCTCCTGGATCAGGGCCTCCACGCTGGTCCGGAGGTGGGCGTCCTTCGCCGAGGCGTCTGTGAAGACGAAGATCTCGGACATGGGGGGCGAGTGCAGCAGGGCCAGCTGGGGGGACACAGAGAGCTGTTGGGGGGGGACAGATGGGGGGGGCTGTGGGCTGGGGGGACCAAAGTTGGGGGGGAGCGGGAGATCAGAAATGGGGGTTTGTGGGGAGAGGGGGAGTAGAATGGGGAGAGGGGAAGGGAATGGAAGGTAAAAACTGGGGGTTTGGGGGAATCAGGGGAGCAGGATTGGGGGCTGTGGGGTGGAATTTGAGGGGGATGAGAAGTGGGAGGGCTGTGGGCGGCGGGGGAGCAGGATTGGGGGGCTGAGGGGCAGGGATTGGGGGGCTGAGAAGTGGGGGGTTGGGGAGCAGGATTGGGGGGATGAGAAGTGGGAAGGCTGTGGTGGGCAGCGGGAGCAGGATTGCGGGGCTGAGGAGCAGGGATTGGGTGGCTAAATGGGGGGGTTATGGGGGCAGGCACGGGGAGCAGGATTGGGAGTGATGAGAAGTGGGGTGGCTGCAGGGGAAGCAGGATTGAGGCTGCGGGGCAGGGAATGGGGGGCTGAGAAGTGGGAGGGTCATGGGGGGCAAGATTGCAGGGGTGAGAAATGCGGGGGGGCTGCCAGGGGCAGGACCCGGCTCCGGTACCTGCAGAGCCGACAAACACATCTCAGGCTCATCGCCCCCGGCCAGGGGGCTGATCGAATTCAGGATCCTCAGGAACTCGTCGGCGTCGCTCGTCTTGTGCACGGGCCCGAAGCCTGAAGGGGGAAACTGAGGCAGGGGGGCCAGGCTCGGGGAAGGGCGGGAGTCAAAGAGCAATCGCCCAAAATCCCGCTGGGCCCCACCCCCAAATGCCCTGAGCGGTCTCACCCAGCCCCCCAATTCTCCCTCTGAACCCCACAGCCCATGACGTGTGTCTGTTACAGACGTGTCTACACTTGGGGAAAACCCACTAGCCTGGACTCAGCCTGGGATGGACCCACACTCCACCCCTGCCCCCAAGCCCCCATCCCGCCTCTTTCCGGCTTCCGCCCCCGAGTGACGCTCGGAGCTGGCGGGACGGGGTGGGACCGGTCGTTCCCTTGCTGCTGGCCCCATTGCTGACCCCCAGGCGTCCCCCCGAAACACAGGGCCCCCCGAAGCCCAGACACTGGTGGAGCCAGGCCCATGTGTTTGGTGGAGCCAGGCCCGTATAACTCGCTGCCGATGCAGCTGAGAGCAAAGAGCCTAGACTTGGGGGGGACGGGCTGAGCCCAGGCTGGGGGTGTCTGGCCTGTGACAGGAACAACTGGGGGGTTAAGCTGCAGGCCGGGGCAGCTGGCCCCAAAAACCTCCGCCAGCTGCCTGGGACGGCGTTTGGGGGGGAACTTGCTGCTTACAACCAGCAGCTTTAGCGCATTAAACTTTGTTTGCGTGTTGCTCTGATCCGTTCGCTACGCCGCACAGGCACGGGAAATCTCTCGTCTGGAGTTAATAAACTTGGTGAGTTTGGTCTAGAACCCGGAGCTGGGAATCCTGCCCCGGGCAGAAAGCTGGGGGGTTCCCCTTCCCACGGAAGGAGGGGGCAGACTTCGCGAGCCTGCGCTGGGCAGGACGAGACGGTAACGTTTGGGGTTCGCCCTCCCATGCGGAGCCGATCCCAGTGTCTGGGGCAGCCGCAGCCGGGCGGGTCGTGTGCTGGTGAAAGGGTGAGACCGGGAGCGGGTCTGCAGTGCCAAGGGATCCCGGGCTGGTGGGTCAGGCGGCCTCAGTGGGACCCCAGGGGGAACCTGTCACACCCCCCAGCCCCCCAACGCCCCACCCCCCTCCCACCGACTCTGGGGACCCATCGCCCCCTTCCCCGGGCCCAGGGACCCCCGAACGCACTGGGGTCGTGGAAGGGGACGAGCAGGTAGAAGTCGGGCTCCTCGGGCCCCCCCAGCCGGCGGGTGAGGATGTCGTGGGCCTGGAGCCGGGCAGCCCCGATCTCCTCGCCCATGCTGCCCGTGGTGTCCAGCACGAAGCTGAGCCCCACGGCGGGGCTGACGTCCAGCAGCCTGCGGGACCGGGGGACACAGACAGACGCTCGGTCACCGCCGGGAGGGATGGGGCCAAGCAGGGGGATGTGACCCTGGATCTAGGTGTGGGGGATCTGGCTGTGGGGGCCTGGTCCGAGTGGGGCGACGTCACCCCAGGATCTGGGTATGGGAGCCAGGGCCAAGTGGGGGGACACCCCGGATCCAGGGATGGGGCCGATACAGGTGTGGGGGGCCAGGCCTGAGCAGGTGGACATCACCCCACGAGCCGGGTGGGGGGGACAGGGCTGATCTGGTGGTGTGGGGAGGGGGCCCGAGCGGGGTGGGGGGGGATGGCTCGCGGTGGGGGCCTCTCACCTCATGAATCGCTTGTCATGGGCCAGGTCCCGCCGCAGGTCGCGCAGGAACTGGGCCGAGGCCTCGAGGGCCAGGCTGGCCGCCGGGCCGTGCAGATAGTGGTGGGGGGAGAAGAGGGGGGACGAACTGTCCTTGTTTATCCCCCCTTGGGGGTCCCGCAGGCGGCTGCTGTCGAACTGCCCCCCATGGCTGCATTTCCCTGGGGGGGTACAGAGGAGAAAGGGTTCAATTAGCCTCCCTGCTCCCCTAAATCGCCCCCAGGACCCCCCAAAACCCCTCCCCATTAAAATCTCCCCCCACATTGTCCTGCCTGATTTTTGGGGTCACCCTTTGTTGATGCCCCATGATCCCAATATCAACCCCAACCCTGCTCCCCAATTATTGGGGTCACCTCTGCCTCCCCAAAGCATAGCCAGCCACCCCTTCACCCCCGAATCATCCATAGCAACCCTGAGCTCCCTGAAAGGTAACCCACACATTATCGGGGTCACCGTCTTTGCCCCCCAACCCATTCGCCCTCAGTATTAGGTGCTCATTGCTTGCAGCAGAAATAAGCAGCATCCCCGTAAATTATTGGGGTCTTGCCCTCTGCCCCCCCACCTAACCAGGAACCCCAAATCAGCAAGCTTCATAGCTCCCCCAACATTGGTATCACCCCTTAAAATCTTGGGGGCCCCTCCCTAATGCTTTGGCAGACACCAGACATGCACCCCAAGACTGGTGTTTCCACATCACCCCCACATAAGCCCTCCCCCTGGGGGGATCAGAGCCCCCCTTTGTTCCCTCTGCACTGCAAAATGTTGGGGTGCTGGTCAATGCTGCAGACCCCCAGGCTGTGGGAAATTGGAGGCTGTGCAGGAGGAAGGTACTGGGGGGTGTCTCCCCTACCCAGGGGAGAACGGGCACCCCCAAACCCAGCCCCACTGAGCCATACCAGGCGGTTTCTCTGGCTCGGAGCCAAAATACCCGCTGGTGAGCAGCCCACGCTCCCGCAGCGAGCCCAGGAGGTTCCCCTCGCACGTCCAGCCGGTGCAGGAGCAGCAGGTCCGGACATCGGCTGCGGGAGAGACCGGGAAAGGGGGGGTCCGAAGGTAGATCCGGCCGCACACCTGGGTTCTGTCCCCAGCGCCGTCCCAGAACCTCCCCTCCTCCGGGCACGTGGCTGCTCCATGCCTCAGTTTCCTCAGGAGAAAGGAGGACCAGGAATTTCTTAGGAGTGCAGCACCCGGCGCGACGGGGCCCCAATCTCAGGTGGGGGGGGTCTGGGCAGTGCCCAGGGCAGTGCCCATTGTGACAGTGCCCTGATCTCAGTGTGTGGGGAAGCTGGGAAGCACATGGCACAATGGGGCCCCAATCTCGGTTGGGGGGTCTGGGCAGCGCCCGGCGCAAGGGGGACCCCGATCTCAGGCTGGGCAGACGGCCAGGGTGGGGCTGGTACCTCCAGCAATGGAGCCCAGCTCACGGCTGGGTTGGAGCAGGTCCGGGTGGATCCTGCGGTGACCCAGTTCGACCCAGTTACTATGGCTGTAGAAATCCTGCCGGGAGGGGAGACAGATTGGGGGGGGAAGGAGCAGGGGGGAGATGGGAGAGAAATAAATGGACGGACCATGGAGCACCCCCGGCCACCCCCTCCTGGCCTTCTGGGTCACCCCAAGGGCCGTCAAGTGTGAGAGCACCCCACCCCACCCCCCACGCTGGGCGGAAGGGAAGGGGGGCAGCAGCCGGGAGAGAGATGGGAGGAGATGGGTGGATGGACAGAGCTGGGATGGAGGGATGGACAGAAGGGGGCAGAGATGGATGCGTGGATGGACACAGATGGATGGACGGACAGACGGGCAGAAGTAAATGGGTATCATGGACAGATGGATGAACAGGGCAGAGATGGATGGATGAACAGGGCAGAGATGGATGGATGGATGGACAGATGGAGGCAAAGATGAAGGGGTAGCATAGATAGATGGACAGAGGGATGGATGGGGGCAGAAGTGGATGAATGGATGGACAGATGGATGGACAGAGGGATGGATGGGGCCAGAGGTGGATGAATGGATGTACAGATGGATGGACAGAGGGATGGAGGGGGGCAGAGGTGGATGAATGGATAGATGGATGGATGGACAGACGGAGGCAGAGATGAAGCAGTAGCATGGACAGATGCACAGATGGATGGACAGACAGCATGGACAGGTGGCATGGATGGGGGCATGGGTGGATGTACCGAAAGATGGGAGCAGAGATGGACAGACGGATGGATGGGGCAGAGGTGGATGAATGAATGGATGGACGAGGGAAGAGACGGACAGATGGATGGACAGAGGGATGGATGGATGGACGGACAGACGGGGGCAGAGATGGATGGACAAATGGGAGCAGAATTGGATAGAGGGATGGATCGGGGCAGAGGTGGATGGATGGACAGACGGATGGATGGGGGCAGAGGTGGATGAATGGATGGGGGAAGAGACGGACAGATGGACAAACGGGGGCAGAGATGGACGGACAGATGCTGGGTAACCAGAGGGCTGGAGCTGAGCAGCGCCGGGCGGACAGACGGGGCTGGACAAGAGGGCGGAGGGACCCCGGCGGCCGGGGCAGACCTGCAGGGAGTGGAGCAGCTGGCCGAGGTGCTGGCGGGCGAGGGGGTACAGCTCGGCGCCCAGGGCCTGCAGCACCTCGTGCCGGGCGTGCAGGAGGGAGGCGCTGGCCGGCCGCAGCAGCTCGCCGTCGAAGTGCAGCACCGGGTCGTCCCGTGCCGCTGGCAGGAAGTCCAGGGCCGCGTTGGCGTTGGCCACCTCCACCAGCGCCGCGCGGAACCGCCGGGCCGACGCCCCGGGGCCGTAATACGCCGCAAACACCTCGTCCGCCAGCAGGGGCCGGCCCTGGGGGGAGAGAGAGCAGCCGTGAGACGCCGGCGCCTTCCCTGGGGGCGCTGGCTGGCTCAGGGGGGCACGGAATGGGGCCCGGGACCTCTCCCCTCTAGGGGGCACCAGCTCCCACCTGGCCCCGGGGGGGGACTGGCTGGCTCAGGGGGGCAGGGAATGGGGCCTGGGACCTCTCCCCTCTAGGGGGCACCAGCTCCCACCTGGCCCCGGGGGGGGACTGGCTGGCTCAGGGGGGCAGGGAATGGGGCCCGGGACCTCTCCCCTCTAGGGGGCACCAGCTCCCACCTGGCCCCGGTGTGGGGACTGGCTGGCTCAGGGGGGCAGGGAATGGGGCCCGGGACCTCTCCCCTCTAGGGGGCACCAGCTCCCACCTGGCCCCGGGGGGGGGGGACTGGCTGGCTCAGGGGGGCAGGGAATGGGGCCTGGGACCTCTCCCCTCTAGGGGGCACCAGCTCCCACCTGGCCCCAGGGCAGGGACTGGCTGGCTCAGGGGGCAGGGAATGGGGCAGGGCCCTGGCTCCTCTAGAGGGCGCCGGCTGCCCCCGGCCCAGGCTCACCTGGAACTGCTCCCAGGCAGGGCGCCGGCCGTGGGGGGGGCGGCAGGTCCCGGAAGAGCTCCAGGGTGGCGTTGAGCAGCGCGTCCTCTGTCAGGTCCTGGTGGGTGGTGGAGCCCCAGGCCAGGGCCATGGCCCGGGACCAGAAGTTGGGGAAGAAGCCGAGGGCCCCGTGGGGCGCCAGGAGCAGCAGGGGCAGGGCCCACAGGGGGCCCCACGGCCGGGCTGCAGAACGCGCCATAGCGGGGACATGGAGCTGCAGGGAGCAAAGGGTTAAAATAGGGGAAGCTGCTCCAGGCGGGGCAGCACCCCCTAGTGCCGCCCTGGGGCATTGGGTCCTGCAGTGCCCCCTAGTGCCCCCCACCCTGCTCCCTGCAACCCAGCTCCCCCTGCTGCCCCCACCCCGCTCCCTACTGACCCCCACCCTGCTTCCTGCAGCCCAGCTCCCCCTGCTGCCCCCACCCCGCTCCCTACTGACCCCCACCCTGCTTCCTGCAGCCCAGCTCCCCCTGCTGCCCCCACCCCGCTCCCTAGTGACCCCCACCCTGCTTCCTGCAGCCCAGCTCCCCCTGCTGCCCCCACCCCGCTCCCTACTGACCCCCACCCTGCTTCCTGCAGCCCAGCTCCCCCTGCTGCCCCCACCCCACTCCCTAGTGACCCCCACCCTGCTTCCTGCAGCCCAGCTCCCCCTGCTGCCCCCACCCCGCTCCCTAGTGCCCCCCACCCTGCTCCCTGCAACCCAGCTCCCCCTGCTGCCCCCACCCCACTCCCTAGTGACCCCCACCCTGCTTCCTGCAGCCCAGCTCCCCCTGCTGCCCCCACCCCGCTCCCTAGTGACCCCCACCCTGCTTCCTGCAGCCCAGCTCCCCCTGCTGCCCCCACCCTGCTTCCCACAGCCTAGCGCCCCCTAGAAACTCCCCACCCCCCACCCTACAGCCCAGCACCCCCTGCTGCCCCCCACCCGCTTCCCACAGCATAGCACCCCCTAGAAACTCCCCACCCACCTCCCCCTGGTGCCCCCACCCTGCTTCCCACAGCCTGGCGCCCCCTAGAAACTCCCCACCCCGCTCCCTACAGCCCAGCTCCCCCTGCTGCCCCCACCCCGCTCCCTAGTGCCCCCCACCCTGCTTCCTGCAGCCCAGCTCCCCCTGCTGCCCCACCCTGCTTCCCACAGCCTAGCGCCCCCTAGAAACTCCCCACTCGGCTCCCTACAGCCCAGCTCCCCCTGCTGCCCCCCACCCTGCTTCCTAGTGACCCCCACCCTGCTCCCTGCAACCCAGCTCCCCCTGCTGCCCCCACCCCGCTCCCTAGTGACCCCCACCCTGCTCCCTGCAACCCAGCTCCCCCTGCTGCCCCCCACCCCGCTCCCTAGTGACCCCCACCCTGCTTCCTGCAGCCCAGCTCCCCCTGCTGCCCCCCACCCTGCTTCCCACAGCCTAGCGCCCCTAGAAACTCCCCACCCCACTCCCTACAGCCCAGCTCCCCCTGCTGCCCCCCCACCCGCTTCCCACAGCATAGCACCCCCTAGAAACTCCCCACCCACCTCCCCCTGGTGCCCCCACCCTGCTTCCCACAGCCTGGCGCCCCCTAGAAACTCCCCACCCTGCTCCCTACAGCCCAGCTCCCCCTGCTGCCCCCCACCCGCTTCCCACAGCCTGGCGCCCCCTAGAAACTCCCCACCCCGCTCCCTACAGCCCAGCTCCCCCTGCTGCCCCCACCCTGCTTCCTAGTGACCCCCACCCTGCTCCCTGCAACCCAGCTCCCCCTGCTGCCCCCACCCCGCTCCCTAGTGACCCCCACCCCGCTCCCTATAGCCCAGCTCCCCCTGCTGCCCCCCACAGCCTAGCGCCCCCTAGAAACTCCCCACCCTGCTCCCTACAGCCCAGCACCCCCTGCTGCCCCCACCCCGCTCCCTGCTCCCTAGTGACCCCCCCACCCTGCTTCCTGCAGCCAAGCACCCCCTACTGCCCCCCACACTGCTCCCTGCAACCCAGGGCCCCCTACTGCCGCCCTGGGGCACTGGGTCCTGCAGCATCCCCTGCTGCCCCCACCCTGCTCCCTGCTCCCCAGCGACCCCCCACCCTGCTTCCCACAGCCCAGCACCCCCTGCTGCCCCCACCCCGCTCCCCAGCGCCCCCCCACCCAGCACCCCCTGCTGCCCACCCTGCCCCCTACAGCTCAGCGCCCCCTAGTGCCGCCCTGGGGCATTGGGTCCTGCAGCGTCCCCTGCTGCCCCCACCCTGCTCCCTGCTCCCCAGCGCCCCCCCTGCTGCCCCCCACCCTGCTTCCCACAGCCCAGCGCCCTCTGCTGCCCCCACCCCGCTCCCTGCTCCCCAGCGCCCCCCCGCTTCCCACAGCCCAGCACCCCCTGCTGCCCGCACCCTGCTCCCCAGAGCCCCCCTGCCCAGCTCCCCGCTGTCTCCCTGGGTGCAGCTGCCTCCCCCCTTCCCCGCACGTTATCTCTGCAGAGCAGTAGGGTGGAGAACGGGGGCGGGGTCCTGGGGAAGTAACGGCCCGGACTCCTGGGTCCTCGCTTCTCTCCCGGGGAGCAGTGGCTTCTCAGGCAATGCCCTCCCCCCCAATCCCCACTATGCCCCCCACAGCCAGGACCCACAGAGGTGGGGGGACCCAGCTGGCAAACTGGGATCTGCCCTCAGCAGGACACATTTGGGGGCAGGGGGTGAGTTAGGGGTTCCCAGGTGGTGGGGGGGCATGTGGGATCCAGCCTCCTTGGGGGTCCCAGACAGCAGAGACACCCCAAATCCCCCCAGGCGCCCCACACACACAACCAGCAGTTCCCCCCTGCATCCGAGACACAACGCACCCCACCGCACAACCCTGGAGACCCTAACACAACCCCCCCAGCACAGCCAGACCCCAACACCGCCCAGAGACACACGAAAACCCGCAACACACACATCATACATTTGCACACACACGCAACACGCACCATCACCTCCCACAAACACACAACACCTGTGCACACCAACTAGACACACCCCACACCACCCCTCAATACCTGCCAGAGAGACACCCCCACACATACACACACCACCCCTCACAACACATTTCCTAGAGACACACAACACACTCAATCCTCTGGAGACATGCACATTACACAACACCCCCCCCCCCCAGTGTCACTAACAACCCACACCCCACCTATAGACACCACTCGACACCTCCCACCCATAACTGCCAGACCCTCTCCCCACCACACAATCCCGCCCAGCCGGGATACATCCCCCCCACCCCCCCGAGACACCACATCCAGCTGCTAGCAGATCCCCACCCCCAACTCCCTAGAGAACACAACCACCCCCAAACGCCTGCCCCCCGGACGCCTGGGTTCCCTCCCTCAAGCTTCCCCCCCAAAATCCCAGAGCCCAGCACCACCTACTCCCTATAGCTACTCAGCCACGTGGGTCTCAGCTTGGCCCCCCAACTACCGGCTCAGCCAGGGTGGATAGACCCCAGAACTGACCCCTCCCTCAGGGATCCCCTAACCCACCCCCTGCCTTCCCTGGGATATCACCCCCCCACCTGCCCCAGCACCCTTAACCCCCCAAACACGGGGCTCTCTGTACCTGGCTGGCTCCGTCCTCCTCGTCTCCTTCCCCCTCTTCTGACTCCCCGTGGGCGGTCCCCCCCCTACACATACCCAGCCCCCTACGCACCTCCCAGCTCCGGCTGGAGCGACGGCAGGAGAGAGGGAGGGAGGGGGGCCTGGGGCGCCTCCCTCTGACAGGACAGGGGGGCTACCAGGGGAGGAAAATCCTACTGGGGAAACTGAGGCACAGAGCCAGGAATAGAATCGAGCTGTCAGGGCTCCCAGCCCCCCTCCTCGCTGATGTATCCCACCATACCCCACTCCCCTCCCAGAGCCAGAGAACCCAGGAGTCCTGGCTCCCAGCCACCCCCCGCCAGACCCCACTGCCCTTCCCCGGATTCCTGGGCCCCACTCCCTGCCCTCCTAGGGACGAAAGCGCTGCGTTACCATCCCGGACGCCTGGGTCCCATGCCCTCCCCCCACCTGCACTGCGGCTGAGCCGACAGCCGAGCAGGTCCCTGGCCCCAGGCCCAGCGCTGAGTCACCCCAGCCTGGCAGAGACGGGACGAGGGAAAGTGGCCTGCAGGGTGCACCAGCGACCCAGCCAGCCCAGCCCCACAGCTAGGGGCCAGGGGGGCTGGCTGGAGTCTTGCCTCTTTCCCCCTAAACCCCACATCCTCCCACCAGGACACTCTCCCCCGCCCCCTTTGGGGTCCGAATGCCCCGGTGCTGGAGGGGGGTGAAGGGCGAGTCAGACACAGTGCCCCACATCAAGGGAGGATAAAAGCCCACCTGCTGCTAGTGGTGGTGGAGCACCCCCCACGGCGCAGCCCCCACCCCCAAACACCCCAAGGAAGACCTGAGCTTTTCTAAATCGGCAAAATAGTTTAATATCTCCAAAAAAAAAATAGAGCGGGCAGGGGGAAATCAGAGAGCAGTGGGGTTGGGGATTAAGCCGGCCGTGGGGCAGCCCCCCAGCGGGGGGGAGGGGCTGCGGGGTCCATCTGTCTCAGATCATCCTCTGGAAAGTTTCCATCGCCTCCGTCACCTTCTGCAGCTCGGTCTGGCTCTGCTGCAGCTGCGGGGGACACGCGGCCGGGGGTGAGGGGGGGACACGCGGCCGGGCCCCCTCCAGCACAGCACCTTCCCCAGCTTCCCTGCTCAACCCCCCCCATAACACAGCATCCCCTGCTCCTGAGTCCTCCCAACAACCCCTGCCTGGCCCCGCACATTGCAGCACCCCCTTGTCCCCCTGCAAAGCATCTCCTCCCTAGCCCCCCAGAACAGCCCCCCACTTGCAGCACCCCCTAGAGCCTCGAGAAGGAATGTGCCTTCCTGACCCCAGCAGGGGGGCTGCCCTGAAGCATGAGGGTGGGAGCCCCCTGCTGGGGGGACAGCTGGGTACCTTGGCAGCGTCAGACTCCTGGACCTTGGGGGGCACCTTGGTGCCATAATCGGGGGTCTCCATCCGCTCCCGCAGCCGGTCGATCTGCTTCTGCAGCTCACCCTGCTTCCCAGACAGCTTGGCGATCTCCTTCTCCGCGTCGATCAGACCCTGGGGGGTGCAGAGCCCTGCCCGTCAGCCGCACGGATGCTGGGGTCCTACTTGCTGGGGAGAGGCCCCCGCAGGACCACCCGGGGTCCCGCTCACTGGGGAGAGCCACCCACAGGGCCACCCGGACGCCGGGGTCCCGCTCGCTGGGGAGTCCCTCACAGGGCCATCGCGGACCCTACTCGCTGGCTGCGGTTCTGTGGGGAGAGCCCCCCTGCAGGGCTGTCCTGGACCCTGATCAATGGGAAGAGTCCCCCGCAGGGCCACCCGGATGCCTGGGTCCTGCCTGCTGGCTTCAGCCATCTAGGGGAGAACCCCCTCTCCCCCGGACACCTAGGTCCAATCCCCAGCCCAGTCTCCAGCCCCCTAGGGTTGAGAGCCCTGTGCTGCCGGCCCGGACGCCTGGGTCCCAGGCCCTGGCTCCTCTCACCTTGAGCAGCAGGTGGACGGTGCACTTGTCGGAGGCGACGGCCACGGCGCAGCCAGCGGGGGGGGCCTCGCCCGGGCCCAGCACCCGCACCAGGCCGGAGGAGGAGAGGCTGCGGATGTAGGCAGAGCAGCGGCTGGCGGCGTCGGCCGCACCCGAGTCCAGGCACTGTAGAAAACCTGGAGAGGGGGAGGGGGGCGACAGGAGAAAGGTCAGGGGGTGCTGGGAGAGAGGTCAGAGGTCACGGCGTTTGGGGGGGCAGATCCCCCCCCAGGCGGATACCCACAGTCTGCTCTGGTCCGGGTGAGGCTGTAGTCGGCCCGCAGGGAGCGCACGGCGCGGACGATGCCCAGCGAGAACTCGACCGAGCCCTCCAGCCCCCCCGTCCCGCCAAGCAGAACTGGAGCGGAGAGGATAAGAGGAGAGGGTTAACGGTGCCCCTCACTCCCGCCCCGCAGCCCCAGTGTCCCTGCCGCCCCGCAGTGCCCCTCACTCCCGACCCGCAGCCCCTGCTAGCCCAGCCCCCCCACCCCACAGCCCTTGTCCCCAGAGCCCCGGGTCCCCGCCCCACAGGTGCCCTCACTCCCGCACGGCCACCCCTTGGTGTCCCCCTCCCATGCCCCGTGGGTGCCCCTCACTCCCGCCCGGCCACCCCTTGGTGTCCCCTCCCGTGCCCTGTGGGTGCCCCTCACTCCCGCCCGGCCGCCCCGGGTGTCCCCTCCCATGCCCCGTGGGTGCCCCTCACTCCCGCCCGGCCGCCCCGGGTGTCCCCTCCCATGCCCCGTGGGTGCCCCTCACTCCTGCTCGGCCGCCCCTGGGTGTCCCCCCCCCGCCCCACTGGTGCCCCTCACTCCCGCCCGGCCGGTTACCTGTTCGGGGCTGGGGTAGGGGGTGACGCAGATGCTGAGGGGCGCCTGGGGGGGCGCGGCGGGGCAGGCGCTGGAAAAGCTCCTCGCTGACGAAGGGCATGAAGGGGGAGAGGAGCCGCAGGCCGGCGTCCAGGCAGGTGTAGAGGGTGCAGCGGGCGGCCACCACGGCAGCCGCCTCCCCCTCGGCGAACACGGGCTTCAGGCACTCCTGGGGGGAGGGGGCAGGTCAGCGCCAGCGCCCCCGGGGGGGGACAGGCCCCGTCTCCTAGAGCCTCCCCAGTCCCTGCCCTGGGGCTGGGACCTGGTGTCCCTGGGGGGAACTCCCCCCCCAGCCAGCCACGAGCCGGCGTCCGGGGGGGGAGGGGGGGGGAAGGCCCATGCCCCATTCCCTGCCCCTCCCCCCAGCCAGCCACGAGCCGGCGTCCCTGGGGGGGGTGGGAAGCCCCATGCCCCATTCCCTGCCCCTCCCCCCAGCCAGCCATGAGCCGGCATCCCGGGGGGGGGGGAAGCCCCATGCACAATTCCCTGCCCCTCCCCCCAGCCACCCACGAGCCGGCATCCTGGGGGGTGGGAAGCCCCATGCCCCATTCCCTGCCCCTCCCCCCAGCCAGCCACGAGCCGGCATCCCTGGGGGGGTGGGAAGCCCCATGCTCCATTCCCTGCCCCTCCCCCCAGCCAGCCACGAGCCGGCATCCCTGGGGGGGAAGCCCCATGCCCCATCTCCCCTGCCTCACACCCCCAGCCAGCCCTGTGCCCAGGGGCCAGCCCCACCCCTCCCGAGGGCCCCCCTTACCAGGTAGACGTCGCAGAGCTCGTAGAGCCAGAAGTTGTAGATGGCCGTGGTGACGCCCGGGAAGTCGTAGGCCCGGAACCCGGCGTCGCTCAGCTCCACGGCCAGGCTGAGCCGGCTCAGGATCCAGCGATCGATCAGGCTCTCGGCACCGCTGGGCTACAGCCGGGGACGAGACGCTGCTGAGCGGGGAGGGCTGGTGCTGCAGGCAGCGGGGGGCGCCGGCTGTGGGCCTCGGCAGGGGGCGCAGGGAGGTGCTGGGCTGTGGGGCCTCGGCAGGGGCACCAGGTGGGGGACAAGAGGGGGTGCCGGGCCGCAGACTCAGCAGGGGCCCTGGGCCATGGGCTCAGCAGGGGGCCCCAGGCGGGGACATAACGGGGCACCGGGCCGCAGGTCCCTCTCACCTCCGGTCCGGGCGGGGGCTGGAACTCAGCCCCCAGGCTGCGGACGGCGAATTTGGTGGCGTTCCAGAGCTTGTTGCAGAAGTGCCGGTAGCCCAGGATGCGGTTCACGTCCAGGTTGATGTCACGGCCTGGCGGGCGAGGCAAGGGGGGGGGGACACAAAGTGGGAATTTGAGTCGTGTTTTCAGGAGGCCGATGTGTGCCTCAGTTTCCCTGGGGCTCAGCATGGGAAGAGCTAAGAAGCCAGGGCAAGGCAGGGCCTGGCGGGGTTCAGATCTCTGGGGTGGTGCAAATAGGCCACTATAGGGCGAGCTGAAACAGACCCACGGCAATGGGTGGCCGGCCCCCAGCCGTCGACATGGGGCAGAGCCAGGCCGCAAGCTGGAGAACGAAAGGGGCAGGTGACTGGGGGCAGGACGGTGCTGCAGGGAGAGACACCGGTGCCCACAGACAGAGAGACGGAGCCAGAGACAACGAGGGAATTTTCTGTTGTGTTTATGGCACACAGGTGTGCCTCAGTCTCCCTGTGTAGGTTGCACGGCTCCCCCAGGGGTGCCAAAGGGTCCTGGAGTAGTACAGAAGGGGCTAGCTGGGGGCAAACTTAGCCCAGATCAGCCGAGGGGCTGGGGACCTGGGAGGGCAGCCAGGGCTGGGAGCAGGGGGGCCGGGCCAGCCAAGGGGTCCCTCCCTGGCCCCACGGCAGGACTCTCAGGGGAAGCCAGGAACTCACCCTGGGAGGTGTACGCGCAGAGGGCGAAGCGCAGGGCGTCCGTGCCGCACTCCGGGATCCCAGCAGGGTAATCGCTTTTCTAGAAGGATGGAAAGAGGGGGATCAACTCCCAGCCAACGCCATTGTCCCCCCATCACTGCCCCCCACATTCAGCCCCACGGGCTCCCGCTTTCCCCCAAGCCCCTCACCTGGCCCTGCCTGGCCCGCTCCACCTCGGCCGGCTCCAGGTTGCTCTCCAGGAGCTGCGCATGCAAACCCTGCAGAGGGAGAATGGATACAGCTAAGGACGGCGCCAACCGGGGACATGGGCCCAGGCTGCCGAGAGCCTGAGTATTGCCTGGAGAGCCGCACACCATCCCAGGAATCACCACGGGTTGTTCACTCTGAAACCTACTGATGGACAGCTTCCAGCTAACCCCGCTGTAGGCACAGACGGGAAGCCCCCTGCCGATCCAGGCGGCTGTTGGGCTACATGGCAGGGCAAGGGCTTCGGTTACATCTGGGAGGATGGGTTAGGGGGGCCAGATGTCCCCCCCCCCAGCGGTTACCTCCAGCGTGATACCGCTGATCACATCCAGCGGGTCGATGACATTGCCTAACGACTTGCTCATTTTCCTGCCGTGGGCGTCGCGGACAACGGCATGAAGGTAAACCTGAAACACAGCCAGGTTGGGGGGGGGAGGGTGTCAGGGTCACCCCGAGGCCCCCAGGCGGGGTTGGGGGGGGCCCCGTACTGGCGGGGGGGGCACCGTGCCCCGCTCTCACCTCGCGGAAGGGCAGCTTGCCCGTCAGCTTCAGCCCCAGCATGACCATGCGGGCCACCCAGAAGAAGAGGATGTCGTGGCCCGTCTCCAGCAGGGTCCCCGGGTAGAAAACCTGCAGGTCTTCACTCTGCCGGGACAGACAGATGGTGACGCGACCGAGCTGGACACCTGGGTCCCATTCCCCAGCCCCAGCCGCATCCCCAGCCCCACTGCGGTGAGCCCCTGTGCTGCCTTCCCATCTCCCATCCCTCCCGAGGGGTGAGCGCCCTGGATGCCTGGGTCCCATTCTCCAGCCCGGTCTCCACCAACCCACACAGCTAGGTGTGGTGCCCTGTGCTGCTGACCTGGACGCCTGGGTCCCATTTCCCCCAGCCCCTCCCAGGGGTGAGCACCCAGCACCCCTGTCCCAGATGCCTGGGTCCCCCTCCCCGCATCGCAGACTCACGGCGTTGGGCCAGCCGAAGATGGAGAATGGGAAGAGGCCGGAGGAGAACCAGGTGTCCAGGACGTCGTCGTCTGAGAACAAGAGCGATGGAGAGACGGACAGACATTAGTACAGGAGCCCATGGCACGCGCCAGGCGACCGGAAGGGGGCGCTGTTGTAAAAGCAGCGCCCCCCACACCCGACCTGCAGCCCCAGGACCCCCCCGCCATACCTTGCCGCAGCGAGATCTTGTCCGGGGTCACCCAAAGGCCTTAGCCGCTTTGTCCTTGGCCTCCTCTTCGCTTCGCCCGCTCACCCAGTATTGGCCGTCCATGTCCTGGGAGGGGAGTTACCAGACATCAGACCCAGGGCCCATCGACCCCGGCGTCCCACCCCTCCCGGCTCAGACCCCTGGCCCACCGACCCCAGCGTCCTACCCCTCCTGGCTCAGCTCAGACTCCTGGGCCCATCGACCCCGCATCCTGCCCCTCCTGGCTCAGATCCAGGGCTATCTGGCTCGGTTTCCCCATTACATAATCATGTTGCAGTGAGTTCCACAGGTTAACATGAATCAAAGCTGAATTCCCTTGTGTCAGTTTGTTTCCTTCTGCTGCCTCCACAATACTGCCCCACACCTACGGTTTTGGGGTGGGCACTGACATAAATTTGTTCCCGTCCCCAAATACTTCCTGGGGTTTCTGTCCCCCCCTCACCTCTCCTGGGGGCACCGAGGGGTCGTCCACGGTGACAAAATAGGCCGGGACGCGGTGGCCCCACCACAGCTGCCGGGAGATGCACCAGTCCCTGGGGGAGAAAATGCCTCAGATGTCACCTGGGATATTACTGCCTCCTTGTGGCAGGGCAGGGTGGATAAAAGATCTACTACCGCTGCTGTACCACAGCCAGGGAGGCAGGGCCTGCAGGGGGGAAGGGAGGCAGGCAGCAGGTTCCAGCTGCGCCAATGCGGAGAGGTGTGTGAAGCAGGTGGATAAAAGCCCTATTATCGTGGCTGCAGCGGAGGGAGCGCTCCCGGAGCCTCACCTGATGTTGTCCATCCACTGGAACCAGGTCTTGCAGTGGAAGGGGGGCAGGATGCGCAGCTCCCCACGGCGCACGGCATCGGCCGCCCCCCGGGCCAGCCCCTCGCAGCGCACGTACCACTGCGGCTTCAGCAGCGGCTCCACCACGTCCTTCGAGCGGCTGGGGGGTGACAAACAGTCCCTGTGTCCTTCCGCCAGCCCTATCGCTCCCCTCATGGGGCAGCCGTCCGGTGCCCCCCATAGCTTTTATTTTTATTTGAACTAGAACTGGAAGGGACCTTGAAAGGCCATCGAGTCCAGCCCCCTGCCTTCGCTAGCAGGACCAAGGACTGATTTTGCCCAGATTCCTAAGTAGCCCCCTCAAGGATTGAACTCTCAACTCCTTCTTTCTGCACAACGTATCCCTCCGCCACCGAGAGCCGCCCTCACCTCTCCTTCAGATACCCGGCCCCCCACATCCTTCCTGATGCACAGATATCCCTCCCGCCCTTTGCACCCCGACTCCCTGTATCCTGCACAACCCCGGCCCCCTACACCAACAGCCCACCCCTCAAAAGTCCCCCACTGGCCAATCAGCCCCCCCTTCACAGATACCCCTCCGCCTCCTTAGCGAGCGCTGCTCTAACCCCTGCCCCCCTATGAGGATATCCCTCCGCCCCATCAAAGAGTCCCCCTCACCTGCACACACGGGACTACCATGGGTTGTCCTTCACTTCCTTGAACAGTCCCTTCTGCTTCAGGGCCTCCAGCACAGCCCCCCGGGCCTCGAACCGCTTCATACCCTGCATTGGGGGAAGCAAGGAGGGTCAGATCCCTGGGGCCCATCCAGCCTGGTATCCTACTTCTCCCACCACAGATCAGACTGCACACCAGGGCCTGTTCAGCCTCATATTATCCCACCTCTGCCACCACGGATCAGAGCCCTGGGCCCGCCCAATCAAGTATCCCACTACTGCCACCACAGATCAGAGCCCCTGGGGCCTGTCCAACAGAGCATCCCACTACTCCCACCACGGATCAGAGCCCTGGGGACCGCCCAACCCAGTATCCACTACTGCCAGCACAAATCAGACCCACACCGGGGCCCATCCAGTCTAGTATCTCCTGCCCTAGATCAACCTAAGAATTCCCCAGCCCCAGTTTGATGCCCCACTGCTGACACCACCGATCCAAGCCCTGGGCCCATCCAGCACAGTATCCACCCCCCAGCCCGCTGGTCCCTCCCATACCAGGAAGGGGGGAGGTACATTGATGAGGCACCCGCTGTCGTCGATGATGGTGACGTAGTCCAGGCCATGGCGCTGCCCCACCTCATAGTCGTTGTGGTCGTGGGCCGGGGTGATCTTCACCGCACCTGGGGGCGGTGGGGGGAGCAGGTGTCAGACAAGCCTTGTGATTCACTGCAGCCTTGGGGCCCCTCCCCTTTCACCCCCAGCCTCACTCCACTCCCCAGGCATTGACCTCACCAAGACCCCACCCACAACCCTGGGACCTGGCCCTGGCCCTGTATTCACTCCATGCCCCATAGCCCCTCCCATGATTCTGGGCCCCACCCCAAGTCACTCCACCCCCCTTCACTTCCCTTGGCTGGGCCCCTCCTGTGTTTCACATCACACCTCCCTAGGCCCCACCCCCAGTCACTAGGTCCTGGCCCCATTGGCTCCTTTGTCAGGTCCCGCCCCCACTCCATTAGGCCCCTCCTCTCCTCCCTTTTCCCTCTTAGGCCCCGCCTCTGCCCTAGGCCCCGCCCCCACGTACCAGTCCCGAAGCCCATGTCCACGAAGTCGTCGCAGACGATGGGCATGCGCCGCCCGGTGAAGGGGTGCAGGACATGCTTCCCATGGAGATGCTGGAACGGGGAGCAGACGAGGGGGTCACTTGGGGGACCCCAAAACCAGACACCCCCGGGGTCACTCAGCAAGCCCCTCCCTCCCCAGCTCACACGCTCCCCACCCACGGCAGGCACCTGGTAGCGGGGGTCCTGCGGATGCACCGCCACGGCCGCGTCCCCCAGCATGGTCTCCACCCGCGTCGTCGCCACGACAACCTCCTCGTCTGTGGGGAGAGTGTCAAATGGTGAGACTCCCCCCCAAGTAAGCCCCACCCCACCACCGGATCAGAACCGCGCCTCCTACAGGGGACAGGTCCCATTCCCTGCCCCACCGGATCAGAACCGGTGCCCCCTACAGGAGACAGGCCCCGTGCCCCATTCCCTGCCCCTCCCCGACCTGGATCAGAACCGGTGCCCCCTACAGGAGACAGGCCCCGTGCCCCATTCCCTGTCCACCTCTGCCCAGGATCAGAACCGGCGCCCCCTACAGGGGACAGGACCCGTGCCCCATTCCCTGTCCACCTCTGCCCAGGATCAGAACCGGCGTCCCCTACAGGGGACAGGACCCGTGCCCCATTCCCTGCCCCTCCCCGACCTGGATCAGAACTGGTGCCCCCTACAGGAGACAGGCCCCATGCCCCATTCCCTGTCCACCTCTGCCCAGGATCAGAACCGGCGCCCCCTACAGGGGACAGGACCCGTGCCCCATTCCCTGCCCAGGATCAAAACCGGCGCTCCCTACAGGGGACAGGCCCTGTGCTCCTTTCCCTGCCCCCCTAAGCCAGGCAGTCCCCACCCTGGGGCCAAATCGGAGGGAAAAGGCCCCATGTCCTGTTCCCTGCCCCATCCCCCTCCCTGGCCCTACCTGAGTCCTCGAGCTTGTAGGCGAATGACACCAGCACCCCAAATTCCACCTTGTCCTTGTACCCGGGGACGGGCAGGAGGGTCCGGCCGGACAGCTCCTTCTTATCCACCTGGGAGGGGGGAAGCCGAGACGTCACCAACCCTCCCGCAAGCCCCTCTAGCTGGACCACCCCGCTCCCAGCTCCAGGTCCCCTCACACACACCTCAATGTCGGAGATGGCAGAGTGCAGGGTGCAGGACCAGTTGACCAGGCGTTTGCTGCGGTAAATCACCCCCTCCTCGTGCAGCCGGATGAAGGCTTCCTGCACAGCGTAGGACAGTTTCTGCGGAGGAGCAAGAGGAGAGGTGAGATCCCTGCCCCCTGCCGGAGAGACGTCAGACCACACATCCCCGTGTCTTGCACCCCGCACTGCCACCCAGGGAGGGAGATTCTCCTACGTGTGGAGCAAGTTCCCACGGGGCCAGCTCTGACCCACATCGCCCCAGTGTGACCTCTGACTGCCCCAGGGATGGGAATCATGGGATGTTCCTCACGTTGGAGGTGGGGGGCACGCCACTGCACACGGCAGAACTGGGGAAAGGGGAGGGGGGTGATAGGAGCTGCATGGACCCACCTCTGGGGCCAGATGGGAGCCGGCACCCCCTAGAGGGGACAGGTCCCTGCCCCATTCCCCACCCCCCGAGCCAGCCAGTTCCCACCCTGGGGCCGGATGGGAGCCGGCGCCCCCTAAAGAGGACAGGTCCCACGGCGCATGGCAGAGCGTACCGGATCCATCGTGAAGCAGGCTCTATCCCAGTCCATGGACGATCCGAGCTTCCTGAGCTGATGGTAGATCCTGTCGCCCTTCCTGTGGGGAGACGGAGGAGAATCAGGGCGGCGCTAGGGTGTGCTGTGCTGCAAGGGGCTCTCCCCTGGCAGCCGAGGCAGCGATAGGGGGCTGTGCTCTGGGGTGGGGACACCCCGATCCCGGCACTCACTCGTTCTTTCCATTTTCCAGACCTCGCGGACGAACGCCTCCCGGCCCAGGTCGTGCCGCGTCTGTCCCCGCTCCCGCCACAGCTTCTTCTCCACCACCACCTGCGTGGCGATGCCGGCGTGGTCACAGCCCGGGTTCCACAGCGTCGTCTCGCCGCGCATCCGGTGCCTGCCGGGATGTCACAGCCAGGGTGAGGGGCACCAGCAGGGCTGCGGGGAGCCCTGGGGGCTGCGGGTCGGGAGTGAGGGGCACCAGCAGGGCTGCGGGGAGCTCAGGGGCTGTGGGGTGGGCGTGGGGGGCGTCTCACCAGCGGGTCAGGGCGTCCTGGATGGCGTTGGTGAGCGCGTGGCCCAGGTGCAGCGAGCCGGTGACGTTGGGGGGTGGGATGCACATCATGAAGAGCCCTTTGGGGTTCGGCTCCGAGACGCACTGCCGCTGGGGGAAGCAGGGGGAGAATCAGACTGTGTGTCAGAACTCCCGTACTGCCCGCCCGGAGGGTGAGTCCCTGAGAGCACACGAGGCTGAGATTTGGGAGGCCAAGGCTGGTTTTGGTTCGGCGGCACCCAAAATAGCCCCACACCTGGGTCAGCGCCCCCTGCTGGAGGGGACCAGCCCTGTCCTGGGTATCTTATCCCTCCTTCTGCTCCCACGCACAGGGGCAATTCCTGTTATCTGAGGGCCACTCAATTCCAGCCTTGGGCCCCCGCCCAGCCCCCACTCACCCCATACTCGGGTTTGAAGAAGCCCTGGCTTTCCCACCACGGGTACCAGGCCGCCTCCACGTACTGCGGGCTGTAGGCGTCGGGCATGGGGCCAGTCACGTCTGCAGGGGAAGGAGAGAGAGGCCTGAGCAGGAATCCCCCAGGGTCCTGATCCGCACCCCCCCATGTACATCAGAGCAGTGATTGGAGATGAACAGGCAAACGTCGTTAACCAGCCAGTCATCGGTCAGCCACCGTCGCCAGCCAGCCCGGCTCCAGAGCCCGAGATGTTCAGCATGAGCTGTCAGTCCGGCTGTTCGTCTGTTTGGCCATCCTCAACAACCCATGCCTCCAACAACACAGCCATCCATCCACCCAATAACCCCCCTGCAAACCAACTACCCCCCAATCCATCCCAACCATCCAACCACCAACCAGCCCCTCAACAACCCACCTGCCCCCCAAACAACCCATCCATGCCCCAAACCAGCAACCCCCCCCAGCAACCCAACTATCCATCCATCAACACTATCAATCCACCCAACAACTCCCCCAAACCATCTACCACACCCCCGCCTCGAATCAGGCCGAACAGCCAAGATCTCCAAGCCATTCGCTCGCCGACGAGCCGGCTGGGCCCCGTGAGGCCCCCGGGCGAAGGAGCCATCTCCCCAGCCCAGAGCCGGAGCCTGGTTCTGAAAACCGCGCGACACCCCCCATCCAGCACCCCCTCCACGTCTGAACCCAAAAGGGAATTTTTGACCGATCAGCTGCTCGGCCAGTCACCCCGCACCCACCACCATCACCCGCCCATCACCCAGCCCTAACCAACCAGTGACCATAACCAGCCACCATAGCCAATCAACTCTCCATGACCACCAACCAATCAGTTGGCCAGAGCCGGCTGCTTTAGCCAATCACCAGCCATCACACCCAACCACCTACCCACTATTGACAACCAATCGCCAGTGACCAGACATCAGTCGCGTCCAACCAGTCACTCATCAGCAATCAAGCAGATCCCAACCTCTACCTAACTAGCCGCCATCAGCCAATCCCCAACTGCCACCAAGCCACACCCCTATGACACCAATTGGGGTGGGGCAGAGGGGAGCTCCGCCTCCACTGCTGGCTCCGCCTCCCGCTGCTGGCAGCATCCCTCAACCCCACCAGCTGAGACCAGCAGCAACCTCCCTTTTGCTGGGGGGGGGGGCCCTGATGCTGAGCAGCCCCCCCCCAATCACAGGCCGAATGCCCCCCCCCTAGTACCTTTCTTCTCCCCCAGGCGCGTGGGGGTGTCGTAGGTCAGAACCCCGGGGTCTTTCTTCTCTTTCTTCTCAGCTTTTGCTTTCTTCTGGCTCCCGCGGAAACGAGAGAAGAAAAGAGAAAGGACGTGTAATGCTGCCCTTCGCCACGGGGGGCGCTGTGCTGCAGGGAGCGAGGTGGGGGGCAGCAGGAGGCGCCAGCATGTTCACTGCAGAACCCTTGTACTTCTCCCACCAAAGAGTTGGGGTGGGAACCCCAGCGTCCTGGCCAGGCCCCAACTCGGCTGACTCGATTGAGCCCTCGCTAAAACGCAGCCTGTAATTTCAAAACAGCTACAGGGTCCCCTGTCCTCTTCCAAACTCTTGTGCGGCGTTCCACACAGCTGTTCCCCAGCTGCCCCACCCCAGAGCTGGCTGCATCTCAGCACCGGGCAGGCCATCCCCAGGCAGAGTTCCATGCAGCTGTTCCCCAGCTACCCTGCCCCAGAGCTGGCTGCATCTCAGCACCGGACAGGCCATCCCAGGCAACGTTCCACGCAGCTGTTCCCCAACCGCCTGCTCCAGAGCTGGCTGCATTTCAGGAACGGGCAGGCCATCCTCAGGTGTTTCACGCAGCTGTTCCCCAGCCACCCCCACCCCACCCCAGAGTTGGATGCATCTCAGCACAGGCATCCTCAGGCAGCATTCCACGCAGCTGTTCCTCAGCCGCCCCATCCCAGAGCTGGCCGCATTTCCCTCACCTCCCCCTGCTGCTGTTGGCTTTTCTCCTTCTTCTGCTGGAATTTCTCCAGCTTCTCTTTCTTCTTCGCCTCTTTCTTCAGCTGAGAGGCGCTCTTGACCGGGGCCTCCCCAGGGCCAGGGGCTGACCCTGCTGCTGGTCCCATCTCTGCAGGCACCACAGGCTCTGGGGTGTGGGAAAAAATCAGGCTAGATTGGACCCATGAGCCTATCTAGCACAGTATCCCATGGCTACCACCATGAACCTCACCTGTGGGTCAAGCCAGCCAGGTATCCCCCCCCATTCCCACGGACACCCAGATCACATCAGTGAGCCCAGCCTCCAGATCAGATCAATGGGCTCATCCAAGCCGGTACCCCCATCCCAGTCCTGCCCCCAATCAGACCCATAGGCCCATCCAGGCTGGTATCTCGCCCCCACCACCATGAATCTGAGCCCTGGGTCAATCCAGCAGCAGGGAGTTCCACAGGCCACTGCGAAGCCAACGCAGCAGGGGCATTGCAGGCGAAGGAGGCTTGAAAGAGCGTGCTCTGGGCGGGTGTTGGGGGGGTCACTTACCCTGCGTCTTCGGTTTGGGGGCATCACCCCCACGCGCCTGTTCACACAGCTTCACTGGCCCCAGCACGGCCTGAAACTGGGGCTGGTTGACGCAAGTCAGGAACCAGCGCGTGACGTTGGGGTAAACAGCCCGGCTCGGGGGATCCAGCACCTGGGGAAAGACCACGAGAGATTGGGGGAGGGGGAAACCATTATTGGTATGGGGGGCATGGGAGATACCATTATTGAAACGGGGGCGGGAGAGAGAAAATTAGGAGATACCAATATATTCCAGGGTGGAGAAGTGAAAAGAAATCCTTAGAAAGGGGGAGAGGGAAGATACCATAATGGAGAAGGGGGCAATATCAGGAAAAAACCATTATTGGAATTGAGCGGGGAGAAGATACCATAACTCAAACTCAGGAGGGGAGGGGGAATATCAGGCAATACCATCACTGGAATTGAGGGGGAGATTATACCACTATTGAAATTGGAAAAGGGAGACACTACTATTGACAATAAAGGTGGTGGGGTGGACACAAGATGAGTTCCCAACCAAAACTGACCTTCCAGTCCCACACACAGACTGTGCCAAGTCCCCCCCACCCCCACGATGTTCTAATGGACACCCCACCTGCTCCCCAGTGTGTGGGGGAGAGGGTGGGGGTATCTTGCCTTCTCAGTCCCCCCCGCCACATTTCCTATCTTTCCCTCAGTGCACCCCCCACCTCCACCCAGCAGCTGGGAGAATGGGTCGTGGAGGGCGGAGCCACAGGGGAGCTGGGGCACCCACATATTTGTAAGGCAGCAGCAGGGCACAGGCCACGGTCACGTCCGCCAGCGTTACAGCCTCAGCCGCCAGGTACGTGCGCAGCTTCAGGTGCCCGTCCAGCACGGCCAGCGGCCAGGTGCAGCTCAGCCACCGCCCGCTCCACACACCTGAGAAGGCAGAGAGAGACACGCCAGGGTAATGCAACAGACACAGGACCCAGGAGTCCTGGCTTCTCCCCCCCTTGCTCTAACCACTAGACCCCACTCCCCTCCCTGAGAACCCAGGAGTCCGGGCTCTGCCCACCCCCCCAACACTAGACCCTGCTCCCCTCCCGGAGAACCCAGGAGTCCTAGTTCTCCCCCCACCCTCTAACAACTAGACCCCGCTCCCCTCCCTGAGAACCCAGGAGTCCGGGCGATCTCACCTGCTTGCTCTGCTCCACCAGACCCAGGGCAGAGAAGGCGGCTGCGCACGCGGCAGGGGCAATCTCCCCTTCAGCGTAGCTCACCCACTGCTGCACCAGCGCGCACCCCGCTGGCCCCTGCCCCCTCAGCCGCTCCGGGCACAGGAGATGAGCCACGGCGGCCGGGCCCGAGACCCAGACCCCCGGCCGGCTCTCCAATGCTGGCAGCTTGGGCAGGGGGCACGAGGCAGGGGGCTGCAGGAGAAGCCCCTGCTCCGGCAGCTCCACCACCTCAGGCAGCGTGGGGGCATAGTGGGCTGCGATCAGCACCCGGTGGTTCTGGAAATTTTCCGGGTGCGGGGAGAGGTACAGGGTGGGCATGGCGAGGGCTGAAGACAGACCTGGGGACGGAGAGACAGAGTTGGTGAGCCAAGGGGCTTTTCCCCTGCAAGTGGCACCAGTTCCCATCTGCCCCAGGGCAGGGACTGGCTGGCTCAGGGGGGCAGAGAAAGGGGCAGGGGCCTGTCCCCTCTAGGGGGCGCTAGCTCCCATCTGACCCCAGGGCAGGGACTGGCTGGCTCAGAGGGGCAGGGAAAGGGGCAGGGGCCTGTCCCCTTTGGGGGGTGCCAGCTCCCACCCAGCCCCAGGGCGAGGACTGGCTGGCTCAGGGGGGCAGGGAACAGGGCAGGGACCTGTCCCCTCTGGGGGGCACCAGCTCCCATCTGGCCCCAAGGCAGGGACTGGCTGGCTCAGGGGGGCAGGGAATGGGGCAGTTACCTGTCTCCTCTAGGGGGCACCAGCTCCCATCCGGCCCCAGGACGGGGACTGGCTGGCTCAGGGGGGCAGGGAACAGGGCAGGGACTTGTCCCCTTTGGGGGGCACCAGCTCCCATCCAGCCCCAGAGCAAGGACTGGCTGGCTCAGGGGGGCAGGGAACAGGGCAGGGACTTGTCCCCTTTGGGGGGCACCAGCTCCCATCCAGCCCCAGGACGGGGACTGGCTGGCTCAGGGGGGCAGGGAATGGGGCAGGGGCCTGTCCCCTCTAGGGGGCACTGGCTCCAACCTGGCCCCAGTGCTCGGCCCTGACACCAGCTGGGCTGATGCAATCCCAGCGCCTGGACCCGCCTCCGAGAATCCTCCCCCTGGGGCGGGGCAGGGCCAAGGGAGCTGTCACGGGGGGGGGGGGCGATCCAAGCAACCCCCCCCAGCCCCAGCCAATGGCCCTAGGTACCCAGCCACATCACCACCCCCCAGTCACAGGATGGACCACAGGCAGCTCAGAGGGAGGCAGACGGGGGTATGAACTGGGGACGGGAAGGTGCAACTGAGGGGATCATTTGGGGAGGCAGGAGGGGCTGAAGAGAGAAGGGGTGTTAGGCCAGGGAGGTGGAGGGCTAGGAGGTGTCCGGGCTGGGTGCTGTGTGGCGGGGGCGAGGACAGAGCAGATGTGGGGTTAGGGGAGGTGCTGGGTGTGTTTGGGGCGGGAGGGCTAGGACAGGGAGATGCAGGGCTGGCAGATCTATGGGGCAGGGGATGTCAGGACTGGTCGGCTGTGGGGCAGGAGATAGTGTCGGGGACTGTGGGGATTAGGACAGGGAGGTGGGGGGCTGGGAGATCTGTGGGGCAGGGGGTGTCAGGGCTGGTCGGCTGTGGGGCAGGAGGTAGTGTGGGGATTAGGACAGGGAGGTGGGGGGCTGGGAGATCTGTGGGCAGAAGGTGTCAGGCTGTGGGGCAGGAAGTAGTGGGGGGGCTGTGGGGATTAGGACAGGGAGGTGCGGGACTGGCAGATCTATGGGGCAGGGGGTGTCAGGGCTGGTCGGCTGTGGGGCAGGAGGTAGTGGGGGGCTGTGGGGATTAGAACAGGGAAGTGGGGGCTGGGAGATCTGTGGGGCAGGGGGTGTCGGTGCTGGGGGGCAGGAGGTAGTGGGGGGGCTGTGGGGATTAGGACAGGGAGGTGGGGGCTGGGAGATCTGTGGGACAGGGGGTAGGGGGGGCTGTGGGGATTAGAACAGGGAGGTGGGGGCTGCGAGATCTGTGGGGCAGGAGGTAGGGGGGCTGTGGGGATTAGAACAGGGAGGTGGGGGCTGGGAGATCTGTGGGGCAGGGGGTGTCAGGCTGTGGGGCAGGAGGTAGTGGGGGGGCTGTGGGGATTAGGACAGGGAGGTGGGGGCTGGGAGATCTGTGGGGCAGGAGGTAGGGGGGGCTGTGGGGATTAGGACAGGGAGGTGGGGGCTGGGAGATCTATGGGGCAGGGGGTGTCGGTGCTGGGGGGCGGGGTTCTATGGGGCGGACGCTCCAGCCTCCCGCGGTACCTGCACTCCCGGCAGCTGCTCCCGGCCCCACGTGTCTCCGCCTTTGGCTGATCCCGCCTGCAGGACCCGCCCCGGGCTGCCCGCGGCGCCGCCTGATCCCAGCGACCCCCGCGCCACCTGCCCCCCGGCCCCCGGCCCGCGCTGCCCAAGTCTGCCCGAGACCCCGGGGACGCCCCCAGCCCCACGCCGCACTAGCTCAGCCGAGGGGCGGGCTATTTCTGGTCAGGCACCTGCCGAGCCAGCCCCAGCTGGGGTCCTCGGCCTCTCGACCGACAATTGACGAACCATAGAGCGCTATGGGCCGGTGCAGAGAGAGGCCGAGCCACGCTCCCTACAGCAGGAAAAGGCCATAGAGAGGGATAGCGCTGGCGATCTCCCCTGGTGGCGGGAGTGAGTCACTTCAGCTCAGTGTATCGTGCCTGGCGCTATAGGGCAGGGATTGGGGGTGACCAGTGGGGTGGGGAGGAGAAATGGGGGCTGGGGCAGGAGATCCAGCCCAGCATGGGGAGAGAAATTTCTATTGAACCTCAGAGGGCGCTGGAAACCCACCAGCCCCCACTCCCCTCCCAGAGCAGAAGAGGACCCAGGCGTCCTGCGTCCCACCCACAGACAAAGAGCCGGGGACGCAGAGGGGCCAAAAAACCTTCTGTATTGAGCCTGGTGACTAGAAAACAAGATCAGAACCACTCCCCATTCACAGCTCTCGGGGCTCCCCTGCTGGGGGGATACCGGGGGGGGGGGGTCAGGCTGTGGCATGGCCCCCTGCTGGCGGGACGGGCCCTCAGCCCACAGGGTACCTTGCTGTCCCCCTGCTGGGGGGATGGGCTCTCAGGCCATGGGGCGTCCCCTGCGGCCTCCCTGCTGGTGGGACAGGCTCTCAGGCCACGGGGTTCCCCTGCTGGGGGGATGCGGGAGGGGGTGTCAGGCCGTGGTCCTCAGGCCACGGGGTTCCCCTGCTGCCCCCCTGCTGGAGGGATGGGCTCTCAGGCCACGGGGTTCCCCTGCTGCCCCCCTGCTAGGGGGATAGGCTCTCAGGCTGTGGGGCATCCCCTGCTAGGCCCCTGCTAGTGGGACAGGGCTCTCAGCTGCAGGGCACCCCCTGGTGGCAGGATGGGGCTTTCAGCCTACAGGACACCCCTTGCTGGCCCCCTGCTCACAGGATGGGCTGTCAGACAATGGGGCACCCCCCGGTGGCCCCCTGCCCGCAGGATGGGGCTCTCAGGCCGCAGGGCGCCCCCTTTTGGTGGGATGGGGCTCTCAGACTGCAGGGTTCCCCCTGGTGGCCCCGTGCTGGCAGGACGGGGCTCTCAGGCCGCAGGGTGCCCCTTGGTGGCCCTCTGCTGGTGTGACGGGGCTCTCAGGCCATGGGGCGCCCCCTGCTGGTGGGATGGGGCTCTCAGGCTGCAGGGCACCCCCTGGTGGTCCCCTGCTCGCAGGACGGGGCTCTCAGGCCGCAGGACACCCCCTGCTGGTGGGATGGGGCTCTCAGGCTGCAGGGCGCCCCCTGGTGGTGGGACAGGGCTCTCAGGCCACAGGGTGCCCCCTGTTGGTGGGATGGGGTTCTCAGGCTGCAGGGCGCCCCCTGGTGGTCCCCTGCTGGCGGGACGGTGCTCTCAGGCCGCAGGGCACCCCCTGTTGGTGGGATGGGGCTCTCAGACTGCAGGGTTACCCCTGGTGGCCCCGTGCTGGCGGGACGGGGCTCTCAGACTGCAGGGTGCCCCCTGGTGGCCCCGTGCTGGCAGGATGGGGCTCTCAGGCCACAGGGTGCCCCCTGGTGGCCCCGTGCTGGCAGGACGGGCCTCTCAGACCGCAGGGTGCCCCCTGGTGGCCCCCTGCTGGTGCGACGGGGCTCTCAGGCCATGGGGCGCCCCCTGGTGGTGAGATGGGGCTCTCAGGCTGCAGGGCGCCCCCGGTGGCCCCCTGCTGGTGGGACAGGGCTCTCAGGCCATGGGGCGCCCCCTGTTGGTGGGACAGGGCTCTCAGGCTGCAGGGCGCCCCCTGGTGGTGGGACAGGGCTCTCAGGCTGCAGGGCGCCCCCTGGTGGTCCCCTGCTGGCGGGATGGGGCTCTCAGGCAGCCCAGCTTGTTGCGCAGCGAGTTCTTGATGACGGCAGCACTGCTAGGCTGGAACTGGGACTGACCCACAGCATAGGCTGCGGGGGGGGGAAGAGAAAAGAGGGGTGAATGGCAGCAGGATCCCCCCCCACAGAATACCCTTATGATGGACCAGTCTATTATAACCTCTCCTCGGGCCAAATTATTGCCTTCCCTTTCTGGGCTGCACCATTACCTCACCCCCCCAGGCCATACCACCATTAACGCTCCCAGGCTGTACCATCACCTTGCACCCCTAGGCCGTGCCATCATTAACCCTCCAGGTGGTATCACTGCCTAGCCCAATATGAGCCATACCATCACTGCGACCTCCCCCACCCAGGCCATACCATTGCCTGACACACACTGCTGGGCCATACCATCATCCTGCCCTAGGCCACTCCATCATTGCCTCCCTCAGGCCATACTACTGCCTGACCCCACCCACTGGGGCCATACCATTGCCTGACCCTGATCCCTGGGCCATATCATCATTACCCTGCCCAGTCTGCAATACTGCCTGCCCCCCCGGGCTGTACCATCATTGCCCCTCCCAGTCCATACTATTGCCTGTCCCCGCCTCCCAGGGCCATACCATTGCCTGACCCTGATCCCTGGGCCATATCATCATTACCCTGTCCAGTCTGTAATACTGCCTGCTCTCCCCAGGCTGTACCATCATTGCCTCTCCCAGTCCATACTACTACCTGTCCCCGCCCCCTCAGACCATAGCATCATTACCCTGCCCAGTCCGCAATACTGCCTTCCCCCCCAGGCTGTACCATCATTGCCCCTCCCAATCCATACTATTGCCTGTCCCCGCCTCCCAGGGCCATACCATTGCCTGACCGCCCCGGACTCACCCACGATGGCGCTGACGACGGGGGGGCTGAGGCGGCGCAGCCCGTTCTCCCCGGACAGGTTGCTCCGTGCCTGCTCCTGGCGGGAGAAGAAGACGTCGAGCAGGAGCCGGGCCAGGGCCGTCTGGCTGCGGGCGCTGGAGCGGGCCAGGGCCAGCTGGGCGGGGTAGAGGAACACGCCCCCTCCCGGCACCAGCTCCTGCATCTGGGGGGCGGGGAGGGGGGCACAGAGGAAAGTGGGGTGGGGGCAGTAGGGGGCGTGGGGAGAGGAGGGGCAGTAGGGGGAGCAGGCAGAGGCCAGGAGTGGGAATGGAAGGAGGAGGGGGAGGAGACACTGTTATAATAGGGACCCCTGCCCTCTCAAAATCCCCCAACCCACTCCCCGTCCCCCAGCTCACCCCATATTTCCGAGGTAGTGCAGGGTCCTCATAGAGCCCAGGCTCCGGCCGCACGGACTCACTCTCTGTCTCCCTGGGCGGCTCCACATCGCCCCCTGCAGGGAACGGAGACGGGAGTGACCACTTGCTCCCACGCTACTTCCTGAGAACCCAGGCGTCCGGGCTCCCAACCCTGTCCCCCTGCTCTGACCCACAAGATCCCACCCTCGTCCCGGAGGACCCAGGCGTCCGGGCTCCCAACCCCGTCCCCCTGCTCTGACCCACAAGAACCCACAAGATCCCACCCTCGTCCCAGAGGACCCAGGCATCCAGGCTCCCAGCCCACCCCCCTGCTCTGACCCACAAGATCCCAAGCTTTTCCCAGAGGACCCAGCCATCCGGGCTCCCAACCCCGTCCCCCTGCTCTGACCCACAAGAACCCACAAGATCCCACCCTCGTCCCAGAGGACCCAGGCATCCAGGCTCCCAGCCCCGTCCCCCTGCTCTGACCCACAAGAACCCACAAGATCCCACCCTCGTCCCAGAGGACCCAGGCATCCTGGCTCCCAGCCCACCCCCCTGCTCTGACCCACAAGATCCCAAGCTTTTCCCAGAGGACCCAGGCATCCGGGCTCCCAACCCCGTCCCCCTGCTCTGACCCACAAGATCCCACCCTCGTCCCTGAGGACCCAGGCGTCCGGGCTCACCGAGTTTCTGGGCCAGCACAGCGTTCTGAGCCTCCACCTTGGCGTATCGGTCCCTCAGCGCCTCCAGCTCTTGCCGCATCCTCTCGCACTCAGGCCTGGTGCAGGGCTCGGTGAGCCCCGCCCGGATGCCTGGGTCCGCAGGGCCAGGGGAGCAAGGAACCCCGCAGCCAGAGCTGTCCACGTGGGGGCGGTCGGGGGAGGAGGATTGCCAGGTTTCCGAAGATGAGGTGCTCTGGGGGGTCGCCCAGCCCTCTTCCTCAGACACTTGGGTCCCTTCAGGGTCGAGCACCGAGGTGGTGACGTCATCGGCGTTGCCTCCTGGAATGAGACAAGAAACCTTCACTGAATCAGACTTCTTGGTCTCTAGGGGAAGGGGACCCAGGCGTCCGGGACAGCAGCGCAGCGCTCACCCTAGGGGGCTGGAGACCGGGATGGGGTATGGGACCCAGGCGTTCGGGACAGCAGCGCCGCGCTCACCCTAGGGGGCTGGAGACCGGGATGGGGTATGGGACCCAGGCGTTCGGGACAGCAGCGCAGCGCTCACCCTAGGGGGCTGGAGACCGGGATGGGGTATGGGACCCAGGCGTTCGGGACAGCAGCGCAGCGCTCACCCTAGGGGGCTGGAGACCGGGATGGGGTATGGGACCCAGGCGTCCGGGACAGCAGCGCAGCGCTCACCCTAGGGGGCTGGAGACCGGGATGGGGTATGGGACCCAGGCGTCCGGGACAGCAGCGCAGCGCTCACCCTAGGGGGCTGGAGACCGGGATGGGGTATGGGACCCAGGCGTGCGGGACAGCAGCGCAGCGCTCACCCTAGGGGGCTGGAGACCGGGATGGGGTATGGGACCCAGGCGTCCGGGACAGCAGCGCCGCGCTCACCCTAGGGGGCTGGAGACCGGGATGGGGTATGGGACCCAGGCGTCCGGGACAGCAGCGCAGCGCTCACCCTAGGGGGCTGGAGACCGGGATGGGGTATGGGACCCAGGCGTCCGGGACAGCAGCGCAGCGCTCACCCTAGGGGGCTGGAGACCGGGATGGGGTATGGGACCCAGGCGTCCGGGACAGCAGCGCAGCGCTCACCCTAGGGGGCTGGAGACCGGGATGGGGTATGGGACCCAGGCGTCCGGGACAGCAGCGCAGCGCTCACCCTAGGGGGCTGGAGACCGGGATGGGGTATGGGACCCAGGCGTCCGGGACAGCAGCGCAGCGCTCACCCTAGGGGGCTGGAGACCGGGATGGGGTATGGGACCCAGGCGTCCGGGACAGCAGCGCAGCGCTCACCCTAGGGGGCTGGAGACCGGGATGGGGTATGGGACCCAGGCGTCCGGGACAGCAGCGCAGCGCTCACCCTAGGGGGCTGGAGACCGGGATGGGGTATGGGACCCAGGCGTCCGGGACAGCAGCGCAGCCCTCACCCTAGGGGGCTGGAGACCGGGATGGGGTATGGGAACCAGGCGTTCGGGACAGCAGTGCCGCGCTCACTCTAGGGGGCTGGAGACCGGGATGGGGTATGGGACCCAGGCGTTCGGGACAGCAGCGCAGCGCTCACCCTAGGGGGCTGGAGACCGGGATGGGGTATGGGACCCAGGCGTTCGGGACAGCAGCGCCGCGCTCACCCTAGGGGGCTGGAGACCGGGATGGGGTATGGGACCCAGGCATCCGGGACAGCAGCGCAGCGCTCACCCTAGGGGGCTGGAGACCGGGATGGGGTATGGGACCCAGGCGTTCGGGACAGCAGTGCCGCGTTCACCCTAGGGGGCTGGAGACCGGGATGGGGTATGGGACCCAGGCGTCCGGGACAGCAGCGCAGCGCTCACCCTAGGGGGCTGGAGACCGGGATGGGGTATGGGACCCAGGCATCCGGGACAGCAGTGCCGCGCTCACCCTAGGGGGCTGGAGACCGGGATGGGGTATGGGACCCAGGTATTCGGGACAGCAGTGCCGCGCTCACCCTAGGGGGCTGGAGACCGGGATGGGGTATGGGACCCAGGCGTTCGGGACAGCAGTGCCGCGCTCACCCTAGGGGGCTGGAGACCGGGATGGGGTATGGGACCCAGGCGTTCGGGACAGCAGTGCCGCGCTCACCCTAGGGGGCTGGAGACCTGGATGGGGTATGGGACCCAGGCGTCCGGGACAGCAGTGCCGCGCTCACCCCTAGGATGCTGGAGTATGGGACCCCCGGTGTCTGGCACGGGGCAGCACCCACCTGTGCTGTGTTTCCTTCTCTCGGGGGGCACTCTGTCCTGTCTCCATGTCGCCACCCAGCGGTGGGGGGGGCCCCGCAGCATCCCAGCCCCCCAGCTCCTCCTGGGACAGTCCCCGGCCCGGACCTGGATCCACTTCAACTCCTGCCTGTCCCCTGTGGGGAGAGAAGAAAGGATGGAGGGACGGACGGAGGGTTCTGGGGGGGAGGGATGGAGGGACAGACAGAGAGGTGGGGAGGGAGGGATGGAGAGGTGTGGGGGGTACGACACAGGGGTGCAGGGTGGACCAAGGGAGGGACGGACAGAGAGGTGTGGGGGGATGGACAGGAGGTGCAGGGGGATGGACGGA
The DNA here is from genome assembly GCF_007399415.2 of Gopherus evgoodei. Taxonomy (NCBI): domain Eukaryota; kingdom Metazoa; phylum Chordata; order Testudines; family Testudinidae; genus Gopherus; species Gopherus evgoodei. The sequence continues at coordinate 6,488,721 of NW_022059994.1, read as the reverse complement.
GAAGTGTGGGGGGACGGACAGGGAGTGCAGGGGGGACAAGGTGTGGGGGGATGGACGGAGGGAGGAAGGGACAGACGGAGAAGTGGGATGGGGATGGAGGGAGGGAGGGAGGGACAGATTAGTGGGGCGGGGACGGATGGAGGGAGGGAGGGACAGATGGGGGGAAGGACGGAGGGAGGGACAGACGGAGAGGTGGGGGGACGGACCGAGAAGTGGTGGGGATGGACAGAGTGGGGAGGATGGACGGAGGGAGAGGTGTGACGGGGACGGATGGAGGGAGGGAGGGACAGATGGAGAGGTGTGGGGGGATGGACAGGGTGTGGGGGGACAGATGGAGGGAGGAAGAGGTGTGGGGGAGACAGACGGAGAAGTGAGGGAGATGGACAGGGTGGGGAGGGACGGAGGGAGGGAGGGAGAGGTGTGGGGGGGGTGGAGAAGTGGGGGGGGATGGACAGGGTGTAGGGGGACAGATGGAGGGAGGGAGAGGTGTGGGGGGGACAGATGGAGAAGTGGGGGGATGGACAGGGTGTGGGGGGACGGATGGAGGGAGGGAGGTGGGGGGGACGGACGGAGAGGTGGGGGGATGGACAGGGTGGGGAGGGACGGATGGAGGGAGGGAGAGGTGTGGGGGGGGACGGACGGAGCAGTGGGGGGATGGACAGGGTGTGGGGGGACGGATGGAGGGAGGGAGGTGGGGGGGACGGACGGAGAAGTGGGGGGCTGGACAGGGTGTGGGGGGACAGATGGAGGGAGGGAGGTGGGGGGGACGGACGGAGAAGTGGGGGGATGGACAGGGTGTGGGGGGACGGATGGAGGGAGGGAGGTGGGGGGGACGGACGGAGAAGTGGGGGGGATGGACAGGGTGTGGGGGGACGGAGGGAGGGAGGGTGTGGGGGGACGGACGGAGAAGCGGGGGGGATGGACAGGGTGTGGGGGGACGGAGGGAGGGGGGGGGACGGACGGAGAAGTGGGGGGATGGACAGGGTGCGGGGGGGACGGACGGAGAAGTGGGGGGATGGACAGGGTGCGGGGGGACGGATGGAGGGAGGGAGGGGTGTGGGGGGACGGACGGAGAAGTGGGGGGATGGACAGGGTGTGGGGGGACGGATGGAGGGATGGACAGGGTGTGGGGGGGACGGACGGAGAAGCGGGGGGGGTGGACAGGGTTTGGGGGGACGGATGGAGGGATGGACAGGGTGCGGGGGGACAGATGGAGGGAGGGAGAGGTGTGGGGGGGGATGGAGAAGTGGGGGGGATGGACAGGGTGGGGGGGACGGATGGAGGGAGGGAGGGGTGTGGGGGGACGGACGGAGAAGCGGGGGGGATGGACAGGGTGTGGGGGGACGGAGGGAGGGAGGGAGGGGGGGACGGACGGAGAAGTGTGGGGATGGACAGGGTGTGGGGGGACGGATGGAGGAAGGGAGAGGTGGGGGGGACGGACGGAGAAGTGGGGGGGATGGACAGGGTGTGGGGGGACGGATGGAGGGAGGGAGAGGTGTGGGGGGGACGGACGGAGAAGTGGGGGGATGGACAGGGTGTGGGGGGACGGATGGAGGGAGGGAGAGGTGTGGGGGGGACGGACGGAGAAGTGGGGGGATGGACAGGGTGTGGGGGGACGGATGGAGGGAGGGAGGGGTGGGGGGGACGGACGGAGAAGTGGGGGGATGGACAGGGTGGGGAGGGACGGATGGAGGGAGGGAGAGGTGTGGGGGGGACAGATGGAGAAGTGGGGGGATGGACAGGGTGGGGAGGGATGGATGGAGGGAGGGAGAGGTGTGGGGGGGACGGACGGAGCAGTGGGGGGATGGACAGGGTGTGGGGGGACGGATGGAGGGAGGGAGGTGGGGGGACGGACGGAGAAGTGGGGGGATGGACAGGGTGTGGGGGGACGGATGGAGGGAGGGAGGTGGGGGGGACGGACGGAGAAGTGGGGGGATGGACAGGGTGTGGGGGGACGGATGGAGGGAGGGAGGTGGGGGGGACGGACGGAGAAGTGGGGGGGATGGACAGGGTGTGGGGGGACGGATGGAGGGAGGGAGGGGAGTGGGGGGACGGACGGAGAAGCGGGGGGGATGGACAGGGTGTGGGGGGACGGAGGGAGGGAGGGGGGGACGGACGGAGAAGTGGGGGGATGGACAGGGTGCGGGGGGGACGGACGGAGAAGTGGGGGGGGTGGACAGGGTGCGGGGGGACGGATGGAGGGAGGGAGAGGTGTGGGGGGGCGGACGGAGAAGTGGGGGGATGGACAGGGTGTGGGGGGACGGATGGAGGAAGGGAGAGGTGGGGGGGGACGGACGGAGAAGTGGGGGGGATGGACAGGGTGTGGGGGGACGGATGGAGGGAGGGAGAGGTGTGGGGGGGGACGGAGAAGTGGGGGGATGGAAAGGGTGTGGGGGGACGGATGGAGGGAGGGAGAGGTGGGGGGGACGGACGGAGAAGTGGGGGGATGGACAGGGTGTGGGGGGACGGATGGAGGGAGGGAGGGGTGGGGGGGGACGGACGGAGAAGTGGGGGGGATGGACAGGGTGTGGGGGGACGGATGGAGGGAGGGAGGTGGGGGGGACGGACGGAGAAGTGGGGGGGATGGACAGGGTGTGGGGGGACGGATGGAGGGAGGGAGGGGTGTGGGGGGACGGACGGAGAAGTGGGGGGATGGACAGGGTGCGGGGGGACGGATGGAGGGAGGGAGGGGTGTGGGGGGACGGACGGAGAAGCGGGGGGGATGGACAGGGTGTGGGGGGACGGAGGGAGGGAGGGAGGGGTATGGGGGGGACGGATGGAGAAGTGGGGGGATGGACAGGGTGTGGGGGGACGGATGGAGGGAGGGAGAGGTGTGGGGGGGACGGACGGAGAGGTGGGGGGATGGACAGGGTGTGGGGGGGACGGATGGAGGGAGGGGTGTGGGGGACGGACGGAGAAGCGGGGGGGATGGACAGGGTGTGGGGGGACGGACGGAGCAGTGGGGGGATGGACAGGGTGTGGGGGGACGGATGGACGGAGGGAGAGGTGGGAGGGACGGACGGAGCAGTGGGGGCAGGGGTGGAGGGGGTGTGTCCGGAGCAGGGGGGCGCTCGCTCACCGCTGAGGGCCAGGATGCGGGCGCGGTTCAGCCCCTTGAAGAGGGGGCACCGGGCCTCCACCTCTTGGCCCGGCCGGTAGTGGGTGGGGTCCCGGCGCGGCTCGCTCACCGCCCCCAGCTCGATGATGCTGGAGAAGCCTTCGTCCAGCCAGTCCACCAGGGCCAGGTGCGCCGACATGGAGAGCGCCCTGGGGAGAGACGGGGTGAGCCCCCTGCGCCCCCTGCCTGGCCCCCCAAGCCTCCTGAACCCCCCGCCCTGGCACCCCCTGGGGAGAGATGGGGTGAGCCCCCCGCACCCTTTGCCTGGCCCCCCAAGCCTCCTGAATGGCCCCCTGCCCTGGCACCCCCTGGGGAGAGACGGGGTGAGCCCCCCACACCCTCTGCCTGGCCCCCCAAGCCTCCTGAACCCCCCGCCCTGGCACCCCCTGGGGAGAGACGGGGTGAGCCCCCCACACCCTCTGCCTGGCCCCCCAAGCCTCCTGAACGGCCCCCCGCCCTGGCACCCCCTGGGGAGAGACGGGGTGAGCCCCCCACACCCTCTGCCTGGCCCCCCAAGCCTCCTGAACGGCCCCCCGCCCTGGCACCCCCTGGGGAGAGACGGGGTGAGCCCCCCGCACCCTCTGCCTGGCCCCCCAAGCCTCCTGAATGGCCCCCCGCCCCAGCGCCCCCTGGGGAGAGATGGGGTGAGCCCCCTCCACCCCCTGCCTGGCCCCCCACACTGCCTACCTGGCCCCCCACCCCAGTGCCCCCAGGGGAGAGATGGGGTGAGCCCCCCGCACCCTCTGCCTGGCCCCCCAAGCCTCCTGAGCTGCCCCCCGCCCTGGGGGGCCCTGGGGAGAGATGGGGTGAGCCCCCTGTGCCCCCAGCCTGGCCCCCCACACCTCCTACCCAGCCCCCCACCCCAGCCCCCCCAGGGGAGAGATGGGGTGAGCCCACCACACCCCCTGCTCTGGTGCCTCTTGCCCAGCCCCCCACCCGGCACCCTCTGCCCCAGCATCCCCTGCCCAGTGCCCTCCCTCCCTTGCAAAACCCCCCACCCCAGTGTCCCCTGCCAAGCCCTTACCCCATTCCCCCTTCCCTCGCACCCCACACAGCCCTGCTCCCCGCAGCACGGCGCCCCAGCTCTGCTCCCCCTAGCATCTCACTGGGGCACGGGGGCCAGCCCTGACTGCCGGGGGAGAGCGCCCCCTACCGACTCCGACTCCTTGCCCCCTGCAGTCCAGCTATGGGGCCTGTTGCATTAATGCTAAATATTGGGGTGGGGTCCCCCACCGGCCAAGGGCCCCTCAGGGTCCTGTCATGGCCCCCTCAGCGCCCCCCTGCTGCAGCAGGAAGGTACCTGGGTTTCTCCTTTTGCCTGCAAATGCTGCTCCTGTCTCCTCTGCTTGCAGCCAGCTGCAAAGGCTGCTGGGAAAGGGGGGGCAGAAAGGGGTGGGGTCCCCCCTTTCCTCTCCCTTCCCCCCCAGCGGTGGCACCAGCTGCAATCGGCCCCCAGGGGTCTGCAAACAGTTTGCAAATGGGGAATGGGGCAGGAGGGGGGTGTGAGGGGGTGTCCCTCTGAGTGAGTGGGGGGTGTTGGGGGCTGCTGCTTGGGGGGCTCTGGGGAGGGATAAGCCCTGCTGGTGCAGAGCGTTTGCCGGATGTTTGCAGAGTATTTGCGGCGGCGGGGGGGGGATGTTAACCCCTGGGTGCCCAGGCTGCAGGCAGGGATGGGGATTCAGGGAGTGCTTATGGGATTGGGGTGGGGGGGCTAAAGGGTGATCATTTAAATAGGGAGGGAGGAGCCAAGGAGGGAACCCAAGAGTCCTGGCCCCTAGCCCCCACAGCTCTAACCACCAAACCCCACTCCCCTCCCAGAGCCAGGGAGGGAACCCATGAGTCTTGGCCCCTAGCCCCCCCCGGCTCTAACCATTGTACCCTACTCCCCCCAGGAGTCCAGCTACCACCCCAACCCACTAAACCCTATTGCTCTCTGTAGAAGCATGACTGCAGTCACCCTGCCTTCCCATTGGCTGGCACTGTGTCCCCACCCATCTCATGCCAACCAATCAGCAGCCAGTTGAGGGGTGAAGCAGCCAATCCCCAGCCTCAGGACCATTAAAGGGGCAGCACCCACAGCAGTGACCTCACCTCATGAAGGGGATTACACAATACTCTTCGGGTGGGCGTGGCTTCAGCAGCCACTATGACATCATCAAGCCACAGGTCACAGCCTGGCCCATGAGGTCACAGCTACTCTTAAGGAGGGCCAGGCCTGATGACATCACCAATGGGCAGAGCTTTGAGCCTGCTGAAGGTAGTGTGGTGGAAGGGGTGGAGCCTTATCTGATGACATCATTTTTTTTTTAAAGGAGGCACATGGAGTCCCCTCATGATGTAATATTTCTTAAAGGGCAAGATCCCTTAGGACAGGGCATGTGAAAGGGTGGAGCCTATTGCAAAGGGGTGGAGCCTGATGATGCAGTAAACTCAGTGGGCAGAGCCTCCTGGGCTTGCAAGGGCAGAACCTTTTGTGACAGAGGAGGTAGGTCATCCTGAGAAAAGGGCGGCGCCTGAGTAACATTTAAAGTGCGAGAATCCCGTTGGACAGTGACGTAAGGTGGAAGGGGCAGTACTTTCCCCAGGGTGATGTCACAGAAAGTGTTTGATGATGCAATATTACGTAAAGGGACAGGCACCCTTGTGTGCAAAAGTGAGAAGCAGCCGCTCCTCCTGCTCAACCCATCGGCTCTGGAGGCCCCGAACACACCACCAGCATCGAGGGAGCAGATGAGAGAAGACTGGGTCATAGCTGAAGGCCCGGACCCCTGGGTTCTCAGCCCTGCTCTGGCCTGGATTGCTTTTGATAGCAAGGAAGTCACCTCTCTCTGTGCCTCAGTTTCCCCACATGTAGAACGTGGATCAACCCAGGCAGCCAGGTCCCTACATGGGAGCCCAAATGTCCAGGAGCCTGCACGGCAGCTCAGCATCTATAATGGGGGAAATGGGGGGAGGCGTGGAGATGAATCTGGGCCAAGAGAGGACGCTGGGCTGGAGCAGACAGTAGACCCTACCATAAACAACAACAAAAGTTTGTAACCAGGCTCCAAAAACTTTTATTCCACCCAAGACTTCAAGCCACAAATCAAACATACAAAAAACCTTCATCCCCCTCGGCCTGAACCCTAAAAAAACCCCAGTCCCCCCTGGGGAAATTCAAACACCCCACAACTCTTCCAGGATTTTGCCAGCTGGGGTTAAGAGCACCCCAGGAGCGCAGTCCCTGCTCCTCCAAAGATGTGGGGGGGGGACTAAACACCCCCCTTAAAGAACATGTAGAAATTAGAGTTTAAAAATAAACATGAGGCTTAACTGGCCATGGAGGTGAAAGAGGGGGCTGGGGAGATTCAAACCAGAACTAAGGGGACCCCCATAATCTTTTCCCCCCAAGGGGGGGAGGACATGACAAACCTAGGAACCACCCTGATATTCATCCCAGAAGAGATAAGCAGCTCAGGGAGCACACAGAACTCAGGTGTCCTAGATCTGGGGATACTGGGGGGCAGGGGAGTTGAACCCAGGTGTCCAGGCCCCTAAAAAGGGCACAGCCCCCACCCAATTCTCTTGAGTAGAAGCTGAGTCCCCATGCAGGGCCCCAGATGCCTGGGTTCCCCTCTGCTTTTCCTGTTCCCTCCCGAACACAAGTGGAGACAAACCCAGGAGTCTGGAGGCCTGGGCTTGCAGAGAGACACTCAGGCCTCTGGGGCCTGGGAAAGCAGGGTGAAAAGGAAGAACCCAGGCATCCGGGCTCCTGGATAGGGGCTCGGCTCCTACTCCCAGAGCGTGGAGGGAGAAGAGTGGACCCAGGTGTCCGGGCTCCTGGACAGCGGCTCAGCTCCTGCTCCCAGCCAGGAGGGGGAGCAGCCACGGACCCAGGCGTCCGGGAGCATCTGTGTCGTGGCAGGAGCTGCCGAGCAGGGGGGCTAGCGGGAAGCAGCCAGGTGGGGCCGGTCTCTGCCCTGCACCCCCTGCAGCGGTGGGGGGGGTCACTGCTTCTGCTGCAGCGCCTCCTTGCGCGCGGCGTCCTGCAGCAGCTGCGTGTCCACCTCGTCCGCCGGCAGCTGCACGTAGCGCACCACGGAGCCACGGATAAAGCAGTTCTTCACCGACAGCTGGGGGGAGAGCGCGGGGTTAGGGGGAGCACCCCCTGCTGGCAGGGGGGTCTCAGAGCTTCCCCCCGTCCCCCCGTGTGTCCCCACCCCCTGATGGCAGAGGAGGGAATCCGTGTCTGCCCCCCTGCAGGCTGGGAAGATCAGCCCCCGCCCCCTGTGTCTGTGACCCCGCCCCCTGCAGGCTGGGTGAAGACGCCAGACCCACCTTGTGAGAAATGCCATCAGCACATTTGACCCCCCCCCAACTCCCCGGACAACCTCCCACTGCCCACCACGCTCCCCCCACACCCCGCCAGCAGGGCCCCCTCCACCCCACCCCAGAGGGAGGCCAGCCCCTTACCATGTGGGGGTACTTCTCCGGATCCGTCACGCTGATGTCGGTCAGCTTGATGTTCAGGTACTGGCAGGACGGACAGACACACGGACAGTTAACACCCAGACGGGGGGTGGGGGGGCCCAAGGGGATACCGGCTGCATCGCTTTGCCAGGAAAGGGGGTGTGCGGCAGGGAATGGGGCACTGGGCCTTTCCCCTGTACGGGCATCAGCTCCGATCTGGCCCCAGCGCGTGGACTGGCTGGCTTGGGGGAAGAGGGGAGTCCATGGGGGCGCCGGCTCCGATCCGGCCCCAGGACAGGGGACGGGCTGGTTCGGGGGGTTGGGATGAGTGGGCACAGGGGGCACCAGCTCTGATTTGGCCTCAGGATGGAGGAATCTCTTGGGCCAGGCCCCCGGGGGGGGGGGGGGGGACACGCTCTGAAAATAACACGGAAATTTCTTACCTGATCCACAGAATGGAGGGTCCCACAGATACTGCAACAGAGAAAGAGGGGTGTTACCCCAGGGGAACGGGGTGCGGGGGTTACAGGAGGGGAGGGGGGGGAAGGGGACTGAAAGCCAGGACTCCTGGGTTCAACCCCAGCTCTGGGAAGGGAGTGGGGTTTGGTGAGTTAGAGCAGGGGGTTTGGGAGCCCAAACTCCTGGGTTCCCTCCCTGGCTCTGGGAGGGGAATGGGGACTAGTGGTTAGAGCAGGGGGGCTGGCAGGCAATAGGGGACCCCCCTGTGCACCAGGACTCACCTCAGATCATTTTTTAATTCCACCACCACGTCCTTCCCCACCAGGGATTTGAAGAACGAATAGAAAAGCTGGCGAGAGAAGGGTTGGGGGGGAGGTGAGACCCCCATGGAGAGACAGAGACATCACAGTTCCCCACCCCCGACTGCCCCCTTGGTCTGGGGCACTCCACTATCACCTCCCTGCAGACCCCCAACCACATCCTCCTCCCACTCACTGTTCACCCTCCACCAGGCCAGTGCCCCCCAAGCCCTGGCGCCAGCCATCAGGCCCGGGGGGGGGGGGGGTTTGGTGCATGTCACCACCCCAGGGCCCCTCCATGCCAAGCGACGGGGCCTAGCCCGCTGGCAGGGCTGGGGCATCTCCCCAGGGACTCACTGCATATCCCCCAGCTCCCCAAGCCCTCCCCCTGCATATCCCTGACCCCCCCATATCACCCAGCTCCCCTACACCCCTACCCTGCATATCCCCCAGGTCCCCCTGCATATCCCAGACCCCCCGCACATCCCCCTGCTCCCCCCGCATATCCCCCTGCTCCCCCAGACCTGCACCCTGCGTATCCCCCTGCTCATCCCCCAACTCTCCCACATAACCCCCTGCTCCCCCCATATATCCCCCTGCTCAACCCCACATATCCCAGACCCCCCACAAATCCCCCAGTACCCCAAACCCCCACCCTGCATATCCCCCAGATCATCCCCCAACTCCCTCACATATCCCCCAGACCCACACCCTGCGTATCTCCCTGCTCATCCCCCTGCTCCCCCAGATCCCCACCCTGCATATCCCCCAGCTCCCCCAGACCCCCATCCTGTATATCCCCCAGCTCCCCCAGACCCCCACCCTGTATATCCCCCCAGATCCCCCACATATCCCCCTGCTCATCCCCCAGCTCCCCCTGCATATCCCTCACATATCCCCCAGCTCCCCCAGACCCGCACCCTGCATATCCCCCTGCTCCCCCTGCATATCCCCCTGCTCCCCCTGCATATCCCAGACCCCCCGCATATCCCCCAGCTCTACACCCCCACCCTGCATATCCCCCTGCTCCCCTAGACCTGCACCCTGCATATCCCCCTGCTCCCCCCGCATATCCCAGACCCCCCGCATATCCCCCTGCTCCCCCAGACCCGCACCCTGCATATCCCCTTGCTCCCCCAGACCTGCACCCTGCATATCCCCCTGCTCCCCTACACCCCCACCCTGCATATTCCCCAGCTCCCCCAGACCCGCACCCTGCATATCCCCCTGCTACCCCAGACCCGCACCCTGCATATCCCCCTGCTCCCCCCGCATATCCCAGACCCCCTGCATATCCCCCAGCTCCCCCCGCATATCCCCCAGCTCCCCTACACCCTCACCCTGCATATCCCCCTGCTCCCCCAGACCCGCACCCCGCATATCCCCCTGCTCCCCTACACCCCCACCCTGCATATCCCCCAGCTCCCCCAGACCCGCACCCTGCATATCCCCCAGCTCCCCTACACCCTCACCCTGCATATCCCCCAGCTCCCCCAGACCCGCACCCTGCATATCCCCCAGCTCCCCCAGACCCGCACCCTGCATATCCCCCAGCTCCCTCCGCATATCCCCCAGCTACCCTACACCCCCACCCTCCATATCCCCCAGCTCCCCCAGACCCGCACCCTGCATATCCCCCAGCTCCCCTACACCCTCACCCTGCATATCCCCCAGCTCCCCCAGACCCGCACCCTTGCATATCCCCCAGCTCCCCTACACCCTCACCCTGCATATCCCCCAGCTCCCCCAGACCCGCACCCTGCATATCCCCCAGCTCCCCTACACCCCCACCCTGCATATCCCCCTGCTCCCCTACACCCCCACCCTGCATATCCCCCTGCTCCCCTACACCCCCACCCTGCATATCCCCCAGCTCCCCCAGACCCGCACCCTGCATATCCCCCAGCTCCCCTACACCCTCACCCTGCATATCCCCCAGCTCCCCAGACCCGCACCCTGCATATCCCCCTGCTCCCCCCGCATATCCCAGACCCCCCACATATCCCCCAGCTCCCCCCGCATATCCCCCAGCTACCCTACACCCCCACCCTGCATATCCCCCTGCTCCCCCAGACCCACACCCTGCATATCCCCCTGCTCCCCCCGCATATCCCCCTGCTCCCCTACACCCTCCCCCCGCATATCCCCCTGCTCCCCCAGACCCACACCCTGCATATCCCCCTGCTCCCCCCGCATATCCCCCAGCTCCCCTACACCCTCCCCCCGCATATCCCCCTGCTCCCCCAGACCCACACCCTGCATATCCCCCTGCTCCCCCCGCATATCCCCCAGCTCCCCTACACCCTCCCCCCGCATATCCCCCTGCTCCCCCAGACCCGCACCCCGCATATCCCCCTGCTCCCCCCGCATATCCCAGACCCCCCGCATGTCCCCCAGCTCCCCTACACCCTCACCCTGCATATCCCCCAGCTCCCCCAGACCTCCACCCTGCATATCCCCCTGCTCCCCCCACATATCCCCCTGCCCCCCCCGCATTTCCCCTGCGCGCCCCCCCCCGCATGTACCCCACTCCCCTCCCCCGCGGCGGGGGGGTTCCCTCGCGGCAGTGACGTCACGCACTCACCATCCCGGCGGCGGCGCGAGCCGCGTGGGGCAGCCTGAGCCCGACAGCAGCGGTCCGGGACGCGCAGGCGCACTGGAGTCGGCTTCGTTCCGGCGCGAGCTCCGGCGGGGGGGGGGGCGCTCCCTCGTCACGTGACCCAGGACTTGGGCCGAACGCGGAAGTGAGGAAAGAGAGGAGAGGACGCTCTTACAGGGGCCGCTCCCTGTTACTCCTCTTCTTAAAGGGGCCGCTGCTTGTTACTCCAGCTCTTAAAGGGGCCGCTCCCCAATACCCAGGCTGGCTCTTACAGGGGTCCCCGCCGGTTTCACTCTCATCCCCCCAGCTCCTGCCCCCCTTGCTCACCATGCGGCTCCCCCCAGCTCCACCAGCCCCCCAGGGCCACCGCGAGCCCCAGAACAGCGCCGGGGCCTGTCCCTCTGAGGATTGGTTTGACCTGCCCCCAATGTGGGGCCCAGACTGGCCTTGGCACATCATCCCCCCAATGACACCTGCCTGTCTACAGCCCCACGTGGGGTCACCGTTTGGGCCAGAGGGACCCCACATCACGCCACAAGGAGCCTGAGACTGGCCCGGCCCAGCCCAGCGCCCCTCAACCTCTCCCACTGGCGGATCCCGTCTCCTGAAGGGAACTGGGGGGGAGGGGAAATGGATAACTGGCCCTTTGAGATAGTGGGGCATGGATGGGGATAAATGGGTCTAATCCCCCCAGAAGGGGCTGGTGTCACCGTGTCCCCACACCCCTGAATGTGCAGCACCTCACTCAGTGGGGGCCATGATCAATAGGGGTCTAGGGCAGCAGGGGAGGGCTGGGAGCCAGGACGCCTGGGTTCTCTCCCTGGCTCTGGGAGGGGAGTGGGGCCTGGTGGTTAGAGATGGTGGGGAGGGCGTTCGGAGCCAGGTTTCTCATTACAGGAGAGCGGCTGATGAAGAGCTGGATGGGAAGGTGGGGAGGAAATTCCAGCATCACTTTAGATCCCTTGAGCAATATTGCTCCTGGGGAAGCTGAAGCCAGACGCCCACACTTGTGCCAGCCAAGACTGGATCTACCAGCCCCGGCGGGAATTGTGAAATCTTCACTTGGCCCCGTCCCCTATTATACTCCAATACTTGTCCAAGAGTTTGGAGCAGAGGGCTTTTCTCTGAAACCTGTAACCAAAAGACAGGTGAAGGGAAGACCGAAAACTGCTATTTCTAAGGTTCAAAAACTCCAGTAGTAAGAAAATCTTTCTAAAAATTAATGTGTTATACTCCAGTGCTTGGCTAATAGCATGGAGAAAAACACTCATTGCTAAAACCTTTAACTCAAAAACAGGCAAAGGGACAACTGAATGTTGCAGCTACTTCTCAGGTAAAAAATAAATCCACTATTTCAGAAAAGCTGCGTCAACATTAACATGTGTTGAGCTCAAATGCTTGGCTGACAGGTAGGAGAAAAATGCTTCGTTCTAAAACCTTCTTTAACTAACCCAGTGGGTTTAAATCTTTTGTCATTTGTGGACCCCTACAACATTTTGAATGGAACCGTGGACCCCTTTTCTGTGGACCCCTGGGAGTCCGTGAATCACAGATTGAAAACAACTATTCTATGGTAACAACAACCTTTTGTGGACCCCTTGGACATATTTTGCAGACCCTCAAGGGTCTGCAGAGCACAGGTTGAAAGCCACTGAATTAAACAACAGGTGAAAAGAAGAATGACTGTGCCTGCTATTTCGAAGGTAAAAATAGCTAATAGGCAGAAAAACTGTAAACAATACTTATTATACTCAAATGCTTGGCTAAACGCAAGGAGAAAAATGTTCTTTTCTAAAGTGTCTGGTTCCTTCTAGTAAAAAACCCCCCCACGGGTGACAGGGACAATGATTTTTGTATTACTATTTTTATGGCTAATTTAAAAAATGAGGAAGAAAACCTGGTAAAAATGAACGCTTCTACTCCAACGCTTTGCTGACACCTCAGGGTGATGATGGCTTGTAACGGGCTAATGGCTGAATGGGGAGGGGGGCTAGACATGGGCTGGGGTGGGCTATGTTGTAGGGCCTGATGGAGAAAGAGACTCACCAATCCTCACTCCTCAGCTTAAAGATCCTGTAACCACCGGATGGGAAAACTGTCAGGGTTTGGGACCCTAGGTCGCTTCCCCTTCAGGCTTCAAACATCTCACAGCACGACCAAAGGTCCGGCAGATCCATCAAAGAGAAGGGCTGGGGGGCTGCCCCACGCGCTGGCCCGGCCCTCCCAGCCCCCTCCCACCAGGGGTGCCGGGCACCTCCACGTGTCACCGCTGAGCTTTCCTTTATGTCAATCTGCTTTCGCTTCATGCTCCCACCCCAGATCCCCACTCACTCAGGGGGCAAAAGTGGAGACACTCCCATAGGGGCAGGGTCCCCCAGATCCTGGCTCCCACGTCGGGGTGGAGACACCCCCATAGGGGCAGGTCCCCCAGATCCTGGCTCCCATGTCGGGGGTGGAGACACCCCCATAGGGGCAGGTCCCCCAAGATCCTGGCTCCCATGTCAGTGGTGGAGACACCCCCATAGGAGCAGGTCCCCCAATATCCTGGCTCCCATGTCAGGGGTGGAGACACCCCCATAGGGGCAGGTCACCCAAGATCCTGGCTCCCACGTCAGGGGTGGAGACACCCCCATAGGGGCAGGGCCCCCCAGATCCTAGCTCATGCCAGGGGGCAGAGAGAGAGGGTCAGACACCCCCCTAGAGTGACAAGGGTCTCCTCAAATCCCAGCTCACTTAAGGGGGGCAGGGATGGGGAATCAGACCCCCCCTCAGAAGGGCAGCCCCCCCCAGATCCCATAAAGGGAGCCGGGGGGGTTCAGATCTGCTGTGCCCCAATTCCACCTCCCCCAAATCTCACCCCCCACCTTATCCCCCCGGAAAGAATCATCCCTGGCGAGGACCGAGGTGGAGGATGCTGGATTCAGTGACATCCTGGCAGGCTACCAACCCTACCGGCTGCTCGGTTGTGAAAACACCCCGACTTCTCCCCACCCTGTGACTTCGCCCCGCTGTGATCCAGCCGGTCTGGGCATTCAGGGTGGGGCAGCGGGTATATAAACCCGGGGCCATTCCCAGAGGATGAGGGAGAGGCACCTGGAGTGGGAAGACGCCAGAGACGGGTAAGGATCTCTCTGGCGGGGAACGGAGGGGACACGCACACCAGCCCATGGCCCAGTGGCTCTTGTGTGTGGGCCCGGGGGGCTCCCTCCTGGGAAATTGGCTCTGGCAAAGATTTGGGGGCGGAGAAAGCACCGATGCCATCCTGGGCCATGTAAACAGGTCTCTGGAGCTGGGATTTGCCCTCTGGATTCGGCCCCGGTGCAGCCACGGCTGGGATCCAGTTCTGGGGGAGGGTGTCAGTCAGTTGCCGAGGGCTCAAAGAAGGGCCACAAAAATGATGAAAGAGCTGGAAACCCGACTCCAGGAGCTCGGTCTGCCTAGCTCCACAGAGGGGTTACGGGGAGACAGGAGCCCCTCTAGGGATGGCTGGAAGGGGGACCAGAAGTTCGAGGCCAGAGAGTTTTCTGATCCGACGGCTGGACGCTGGCGCCAGCCAAATTCAGACGGGAAGCGAGATGTGACTTTGTACCAGGGAGAGGAATGAACCCCGGGCGCACTTTACCGAGGGTCGAGGCAGAGGCTCCGCCCCGGGCTGTTTCGAGCGAGACCAGGAGTTTGGTCGGAAGGATCTGTTCTAGTTGAATTGGGAATTAATTCAGGGAATCCTGGTTAGAGAGGTCGTCAATCAACCTGATCAAGGGGGTCCCTCGGGTTCTGGGAATGGAGATCGGTCAGAGATCTCCCGCTGACCCTGGGGCCCGGAGGGCGGCTGCTGCTGGGTCCTGGTTCCAGCGACCCTGTTTAAATCCCGAGCGACCCCACTGAGGTCAGGGGAGTCCGGGCCGGCCCTGGCATGAATCCGGAGCCAGTCCACTGCTGCCGGTGCTGTTTTTCTCACGGCGCGGACCCAAACCGGATTGGCCGTCGATTCAGGACGACCGGGGGTCTAGGCAGGAGGCGCCCGGCAGGTTAGCACAGGGATCTGATTGCCAGGCCGCTGCGGAGGCGGGCGGGTGGGGCGGTTAATTATCGAGGTGACGGGCGAGCGGGAGCAGCTGCCAGCAGCATGGACCCTGGGGAAATGGCACAGCTGGGGGTGGGAGCGGATCTCCATGTGAAGAGGATCCACCCCGGACAGCGTGCAGGGGGGTCACGCTAGGATCCTGGCTCAGAGCCGGGACCCCCCATCCCAGGCGAGCCGGGCAGCCAGGCGCAGGAGGGGGCACGAGAGGTCTGAGCCCGGGGGCAGTGAGCAGGCCAGCCCGGCAGGGGATTGGCGAGGCGGGCAGGAGGGACTCCGGCCCCGGCACTGCCTGACCACTGGCCCTGGCGTTCCCCCCTTTCCGCCAGGCGCAGGAGGGGGCACGAGAGGTCTGAGCCCGGGGGCAGTGAGCAGGCCAGCCCGGCAGGGGATTGGCGAGGCGGGCAGGAGGGACTCTGGCCCCGGCACTGCCTGACCACTGGCCCTGGCGTTCCCCCCTTTCCGCCAGGCGCAGGCGAGCCCACGATGTGCAACCAGTGCAAGTGCTTCTGCCTCCTGCTGCAATGGGCATGGCACGTCCTCAAACGGCTGTGCAGGAGGAAGAGAGGTACTGGGGGGGGAAGTGAGCGGGGCACTCGGGAGGGATGGGTGGGTATCCTCGGTGTGGGGAACAGGGGCAGACACACCTATGGATCCGGGTGGGGGGCAAATGGAGCAGACACACAGCTATGGATCCGGGGATGGGAGGTGGGGAATGGAGCAGACACGCAGCTATGGATCCATGGATGGCGGGGGGCGGAGATGGGGCAGACACACGTATGGATCTGGGGGAGGATGGAGGAACGGGGGGGAATGGGGCAGACATGCAGCTATGGATCCCGGGGGGAGGATGGAGGGACGGGTGGGCAGACACACAGATATGGATCCAGGGGGAGGATGGAGGGACGGGGAGGGGGGATGGGGCAGACACATGTATGGATCCCGGGGGGAGGATGGAGAGACGGGGGGAATGGGGCAGACATCAGCTATGGATCTGGGGGGAGGATGGATGGATGTGGGGGGGGGAGACACACAGTATGGATCCGAGGGCAGGATGGAGGGACCAGGGGGGGAGACACGCAGATATGGATCTGGGGGGAGGATGGAGGGATGCGGAGGGTATGGAGCAGACACGCAGCTATGGATCTGGGGGGAGGATGTAGGGACGTGGAGGGGGCAGACACACAGATATGGATCCAGGGGGCAGGACAGATGGATGGAGGGGAGGGGTATGGGGCAGACACACAGCTATGGATCCAGGAGTAGGACGGAGGGATGGAGCAGACACGCAGATGGATTTGGGGGGAGGATGGATGGATGGATGGGGGGGCAGACACACAGATATGGATCCAGGGGGCAGGATGGATGGATGGGGGTATGGGGCAGACACACAGATATGGATCCGGGGGGAGGTTGGAGGGACGTGGGGAGGGGGCAGACACACAGATATGGATCCAGGGGGCAGGATGGATGGACGGGGCTATGGGGCAGACACACGTATGGATCTGGGGGGAGGATGGATGGATGGATGGGGGGGAATGGAGCAGACACATAGATATGGATCCGGGGGGACGAGGGCTAGATCCAGAGCCCGATCCCGTGTACGGGGCTGGACAGAATATTATTGGGCTTAGGTTTAAATTTCCATCTCTGCAGCGATGCCTGCGCTTTGCACTGCCCCCTACTGGGTGCAATAAGAACTGCGCTGCTAATCTTCCCCGGACATAGACCGTTCCCATCTGCAGAGGAGCAGGGATACTGGGAGCCAGGACTCCTGGGTTCCGTCCTCAGCTCTGGGAGAGGCGGGGGCCCAGCGGTTACAGCTGCGGGGGGGCTGGAAGTCAGGACTCCTGGGTTCTATCCAGGGGCGGCTCCAGACATTTCACCGCCCCAAGCACAGTGGCATGCTGTGGGGGGCGCTCTGCCGTTCACCGGTCCCATGGCTCTGGTGGACTTCCCACAGGCATGCCTGCAGAGGGTCCGTTGGTGCCGCGGCTCCACTGAAGCCGCAAGACCAGCGGACCCTCCGCAGGCATGTGGCCGAAGGCAGCCTGCCTGCCGCCCTCCCGGTGACCAGCAGAGCGCCCCCGCGGCATGCCGCCCCAGGCATGCGCTTGGCGTGCTGGGGTCTGGAGCCACCCCTGGTTCTGTCGCTGGTTCTCCTCTCCATGCCTCAGTTTCCCTTTGAATTGATATTTCGCTCCCACTGAGGCCAGGTGAACAGCTTACCCTTAGCTCAGAATCCCACCCTGTCTCCCTGGAGGGCAGTGGGGTCGCTCCAGACTGACACTGGCTCAGGATCCAGCTCGGGCGGCGTTTGTCAAGACAGAACAGCAGCTGTTCCCCTGCAACCAGCTGCAAACTTGGGCAGAGGCTGGTGACACCAATTAGCCGGCGAGTGGCCAATCTGCTGATTGGGCCACTTCAGGGTTGGAATGAAGCTAGTCAGGCCCAGCAGCTCTGAAGAATCATCCACCCCAGTGCTGGTCATGAGGGAGGTGAACTGAGGCACAAAGGTATTTGGAGGAGATGCGGCGGCAGCTGAGTCAGGAGATGGCCATGGGGTGTGGCTGCTGCTGTTAGAGGTAGAAGGGAATGTTCAGCCTGATCTAACCACTAGACACCCCTCCCTGAGCCTGGAGAGAGCCCAGGAGTCCTGGCTCCCAGCCACCCTCACTCTAACCTCTAGACCCCACACCCCTCCCTGAGCCTGGAGAGAACCCAGGAGTCCTGGCTTTCAGCCCCCTCTGCTCTAACTCCTAGTCCCCACCCCCTCACCAGCAGCTCAGTGGGTTCACTGGTTGAAGACTCCCCCCGTCTGTGTTTTCATTGCAGAATCTCGCAGGAGTGCCGACGAGACAACGTCCTTACTGGGCGACAGGCGTAATGCGGGGTCCTGAGGGGAGCCCATCCCAGAGCTCTGCCATCTGCCAGAGCCCCCCGTCCCCTCCCGCGAAGCCGGCTTTGGCCTGGCCACTCCCGCTTGTCGGGGGGCTCGGATTCCTGGTCAGACCTGTCTGTGGAAGGAAAGAAAGAGCCTGTGGGGGCCGTGCCCCCTTGTGACCCCTTCTTTGCTACCCACATGTGTTTTTCTTTTGCTTTTAATTATTAGTGAATGGTAGGGGGCTGGGTGGTAGTTTTAGGCTAGAAATCAGGTCTGGCTGGCTGGCCTTATGGACAGGGGGGGATCACGGATGAAGAGACACCTCCCCCCCCACAGCCTGCCAAGGAGCCAGAGCGGTTAGTTTGTTCATTACTGGCATTTCAGCTCAAATGTCTGGATACCAGTTGGGAGAAATCCAGTCTGTGTTAAAACTCAAAAGCCTCTGACTCCTCCCAGCACGTTCCTGGTCGTTTTCTGCCGACGAAAAGCAGCGTACAGGAGCTCGGTGTGCTGCTTAGCACTAAAAAGAAGAGGAGACAGAAAAGGACGGCTGCTTGATAATACAGATATTGAAAAACATCAAATCGATCATCAAACTCAGACGCTCGGAGATGATTTTGGAGGCAGACGCTCAGGGTGAAAAGTGAAACGGTCCTGGTTTCAGCTGGGAGGATGAGATATGCCATGACACTGTCCTCTTTTTAAAGGTAAAAAGACCATTAGAATCGAAACCTCCCTATTCTACCCAAATCTTCAGCTGTTAGGGGGAAAATGCCTCTTGCCAAAATGTCTGGCTCCTTTTGGGTAAAAATAACAGTGAAAGAATAGTGCTGCTATTTTGGGGGTTCAATAAAAACCCACTCATAAGAAAAGCTGTAAAAAAAATCATACTTCTTAGACTCAAATCTCAAGTAACAGTTACAGAAAACACATGGTGCTAAGAATCCCCAGCTGATGAAGTTAGTTTTAGCCCATGAAAGCTTATGCCCAAATAAATTTGTTAGTCTCTAAGGTGCCAGGAGAACTCCTCATTGGCCAAGCTCACTGTGTCTTCCCCCAAAGATGGCGTTAACTTTGCGGATATTTCAACAGTCCAGCACTAACCCCACAATAATACAATATTTAAAAAAAAATCCATATTCTCCTCCAATGCCTGGATCCCAGCTTGGAGAAAACCGCTCTGTGTTGAAAGTCTGAAGCTGCCCGTCCTTCCAGAGATGTGGTGGGAACAGTTCCTGTTCTAGCTAACAGGAACTGTGTTCAGAAGTGAATCGCGGTTCGACTCACACGTGTGGCTGAGGAGGGAAACAGTCTTGGTTAAAACCCCAGAGCTGGGTCTTCCTTCAGCGCACCTCGGGTGACGTTGCTGCTGCTTCTAAGGTTAGAACAAACGGTGCAGATTCCTTGCCCAAAGCTTTGCCCAGCCAAAGGAAAGTAAAGAAGAAACCAATGCCACCCTAAACCCAGCCACCTCTGTGCCCCTACAGCCCCCGCGGGCACCAGCCAGGCCCAGTGTGCGCTGCGCAGACGGGGGATTCCCAGCCCCAGCGCATTGTCGGCTGAGCTCTCTACCTCTCAGCGGAGCGAACTGTGGGGCCGGCAGGGGCTGCGTGCCAGGGAGAGGCAGCTGTCGCTGGATTCCTTTGCCTGGCACGCCAAAGCCGACCGGTGTGTAAATAAATCATACATTGAGCTAACAGCGTCCTTGGGTCTGTGTTTGTATCTGCACTGGGGAGAGAACCCAGGAGTCTTGGTTCCCAACCGCCCCTGCTCTAACCACTAGCCCCCACTCCCCTCCGAGTGCTGGGCTATTCGGTGTGGTGCCAGAGGAATCTTTCTCCAGCCAAGCTCTCCTTGTGGGTCACTGTCTAGGTGAAAACAGGCCTTTGTGTTGGCCGAGGGCTGTGCCAGCCTCCGGTAGCCAACAGGCCCAGGAGATGTCGGCACTGTGCCCCCCCTGCAGAGGGGCACCCCTCGCTCCAGCCCCCTGCTATCACCCCCAGCCGGCTCATGTTGCAAAGGGTGCCCCATGGAGGGCTGTCCAGGCCCCCTGTGTCCCTCCCCTGGGCTGCCCATGGGGCAGAGAGGGGCTAGGGGTGGCGGGGGGGCTCCCTCACACACCTGGGGTCTGGCCAGTCACCAGGGCTGGGGTTCCCCCATCCTGTGTGGGGAGCTTGGGGGGGGTTCTCAGCTTCTGGGGGGGAGATAATGAAGCCTTTTCCCCTCCTCCCATAACTAAGGGGGGGGAGCCAGGGATCCCCCCCCACAGCTCCATCCTGTCACCATGACAACCCACTGCGGCATCTACCTCATCCCAGGTCCATCAGTGCAGGGAGCTGGTTGCCATGGTGACAGCTGGTGGGTGTGAGGGGGGCTGGAAGGGGAGGGGAGTCTAGTGGTTAGAGCAGGGGGGGTGGGAGCCAGGACTCCTGGGTTCATCTGGGGGGGTGTATGGGAAGCTGTTTGCTGCATATACCACAGCAGGCAGGTGCGTCTCCTTGGAGACAAGCACCATGGATACCAGGTGGGAGCTGGGGTGTCACTGATCTCCCCGCTGGGAGTCCCAGGGGGTCCCAGAGCCGGACCGGGGCAGAGACTAGGAGCCTTCACCTCGCATTGAGATGCAGTCGCCTCTGGGGCGGGACAAGCGGGTACCAGCCGCACAGAACACCCCGCCGGGGGGGGGGACCGGGAATGGGACAGGAAGTGAAGGCGACTTGTGGGTCGGTCTCTCCCCTCCCTCCAGCGTCTGTCTCCATCCCCGGTTCATTCACAAATTCAGCCCCCCCCCCCACCCACACGCTCCGCCCCCCCCAGCCGGGAGGGCGGATCCAGAGGCGGGGATCCCCCCCCAGCTCGGAGCGATGCGGACCCTGCGCTGGCTGGCGGCCCTGGCAGCTCTGCTGGGGCTGGGGCTGGCCCCGAGGGCCAGGGGGGCGGCAGGTGAGAGGGGGACAGGGAGGCGGAGGGGCATCGGGGGTGTGTGGAGCAGAGTAGGAGGGGCTGGGAGCCAGGACACCTGGGTTCTATTCCCTGGTTCACAAGGCTGCGGGTCAGGAGTGAGGGGCACTGGCAGAGCTGGGGAGGGGGCAGGGCCGGGCTAGCAGGGGCTGCGGGTCAGGAGTGAGGGGCACGGGCAGAGCTGGGGAGGGGGCAGGGCTGGGCTGGCAGGGGCTGCGGGTTGGGAGTGAGGGGCACTGGCAGAGCTGGGGGGGCAGGGCTGGAGGGGGCTGCAGATCGGGAGAACAGGAGCAAATGTCCATCTCTCTTCCTATTTAATCAAAGATTTTCTCCTCTGATCTTTTGTGCTCCGGCTGTCAGGGGATTATGATTTTAAGAAGCAGGGACAGATGTTGAAACATCGGGGAGGGGGGTCTAGTGGTTAGAGCAGGGCGCTGGGAGGCAGGACTCCTGGGTTCTCTCCCCGCTCTGGGAGGGGAGAGGGGACCCGTGATTACAGTGGGGGTCGTTCCGGTTCTCTCCCCGCAGGCCCGACTGCGGTTTGCCCACCGCGGATCCGGCTGAACTGTCTCCTACAGCGGCGTAAGGGCTGCGGCCCCGGAGGGATCCGGACCTGTGGCCCCTGCATCCGCCCCTACCATGAGGACCCCGGTGGGGACTGTGTCCTCGAGACACCGCACAAGAATGGTGAGGGGCACCGGCAGGGCTGGGGGGGCAGGGGCTGCGGGTCGGGAGTGAGGGGCACCAGCAGGGCTGGGCTAGCAGGGGCTGCGGGTCGGGAGTGAGGGGCACCAGCAGGGCTGGGCTGGCAGGGGCTGCGGGTCGGGAGTGAGGGGCACCAGCAGGGCTGGGCTAGTAGGGGCTGCAGGTCGGGAGTGAGGGGCACCGGCAGAACTAGAGGGGGGCAGGGCTGAGCTGGCAGGGGCTGCAGGTCGGGAGTGAGGGGCACCAGCAGGGCTGGGCTAGTAGGGGCTGCAGGTCGGGAGTGAGGGGCACCGGCAGGGCTGGGGGGGCAGGGCTGGGCTGGCAGGGGCTGCAGGTCGGGAGTAAGGGGCACCAGCAGGGCTGGGCTAGTAGGGGCTGCAGGTCGGGAGTGAGGGGCACTGGCAGAACTGGAGGGGGGCAGGGCTGGGCTAGTAGGGGCTGCAGGTCGGGAGTGAGGGGCACCGGCCCATCTCCCTGCGTTTCTGCCTCAGGCGACGGAGCCAATTCGGACGCTGGACCCAGCGACCTGGCCACCCTCATCCGCTCCCTGGTGGCCAACAAACAGAAGGGATCCAGGACCCCTGGGACCAAGACCCCTGAGCATGGTAGAGACTGAAGGGAACAGGGGGCTCTAGGCTGTGGGGCGCTGGGTGGGGGTCGGCAGGGAGTGCTGGGGGGCAGGATGGGGTCAGCAGGGGGCACTGTGCTGCTGGGAGCAGGGCAGCAGGGGACACTGGGGAGCAGGACAGGGGGTCAGCAGGGGGTGCTGGGCTGTGGGTGGCAGGGCAGGGGGCAGCAGGGGGCGCTGGGCTATGGGGGGCAGGGCAGGGGGCAGCAGGGGGCGCTGGGCTATGGGGGGCAGGGCAGGGGGTGCTGGGCTATGGGGGCAGCAGGGGGTGCTGGGCTGTGGGGGGCAGGGCAGGGGGTCAGCAGGGGGTGCTGGGCTGTGGGTGGCAGGGCAGGGGGCAGCAGGGGGCGCTGGGCTATGGGGGGCAGGGCAGGGGGCAGCAGGGGGCGCTGGGCTGTGGGGGGCAAGGCAGGGCAGGGGTCAGCAGGGGGTGCTGGGCTGTGGGGGGCAGGGCAGGGGGCAGCAGGGGGCGCTGGGCTATGGGGGGCAGGAGCGGGTCAGCAGGGGGGAGCTCTAACAACTCTATCTTTGCAGCTGGCTCCATGAGGATTGACCCCCAGGTTCCTTCGGTCACCGAGACCCCCCCTACATCTCCCCCTCCCCCCACTGCTCGCCCCTCCCCCCTGACGCCAGGCTCCAGTGCCCCCTGGCTGGAGGAAGATCTGAACTCGGGTCCCCCGACTTCCCGGCTCAATGAGGCCGTGTCTGTGTGTAAGTAACGGGGGGGGGGGGGGGAGTTTGGGAATGGGGTAGGAACAGAGCACCTGGGAGGCAGGGAGGTGTTGAGGGGGCTGGGGGGGCCCAGTGCTCATGGGGTTAATGTTTCTCCCCCCCCCAGTGTTGGTGCTGATGTGCTCCGTGACCGGGGTCTCAGGGCTGCTCGTGGCTGCCCTCTGCTGGTACAGGTAGGAACTGCCCCCCCACTGCAGCCCCCGGCCCCCCAGCTCTGCCCCCCCCACCCTGCCGGTGCCCCTCATTCCCGACCCGCAGCCCCTGCCCCCCAGCTCTGCCCCCCCGCCCTGCCGGTGCCCCTCATTCCCAACCCGCACCCCTTGCCCCCCAGCTCTGCCCCCCCGCCCTGCCGGTGCCCCTCATTCCCGACCCGCAGCCCCTGCCCCCCAGCTCTGCCCCCCCGCCCTGCCGGTGCCCCTCATTCCCGACCCGCAGCCTCTGCCCCCCAGCTCTGCCCCCCTGCCCTGCCGGTGCCCCTCATTCCCAACCCACAGTCCCTGCTCCCAAGCTCTGCCCCCCTGCCCTGCCGGTGCCCCTCATTCCCGACCCGCCGCCCCTGCCCCCCAGCTCTGCCCCCCTGCCCTGCCGGTGCCCCTCATTCCTGACCTGCAGCCCCTGCCCCCCAGCTCTGCCCCCCCGCCCTGCTGGTGCCCCTCATTCCCGACCCGCAGCCCCTGCCAGCCCAGTCCTGCTGGTGCCCCTCACTCCCGACTGGCAGCCCCTGCCCCCCAGCTCTGCCCCCTCCAGCCCTGCTGGTGCCTCTCACTCCTGACCTGCAGCCCCTGGTAGCCCAGCCCAGCCCCTCAGCTCTGCCGGTGCCCCTCACTCCCAACTTGCAGCCCCTGCCAGCCCAGCCCTGGACTGCCCCACCCACCGCTTTGATCCCCCCCACTCCGTGCCCCCAGGTTGCAGCGGGAGGTGCGTCTGGCCCAGAAGTTGGCATATACGGCGTATCGGGGGAATCATTATCGATACCACCAGCCCAGAATGGTGAGACCCCCCCCCACGCTCACCCCAGTGGGTCAGGGATCAGGATGGGGAATTGGACCCAGGTGTCCGGGACGGCACTGCAGGGTGCTCACCCCAGGGGGTCGGAGATCAGGACAGGGAATGGGACCCAGGCGGACGGGACGGCACTTCAGGGTGCTCACCCCAGGGGGTCGGAGACCAGGACAGGGAATGGGACCCAGGCGGACGGGACGGCACTGCAGGGTGCTCACCCCAGGGGGTCGGAGAACAGGACAGGGAATGGGACCCAGGTGTCCGGGACGGCACTGCAGGGTGCTCACCCCAGGAGGTCGGAGATCAGGACAGGGAATGGGACCCAGGCGGACGGGACGGCACTGCAGGGTGCTCACCCCAGGGGGTCGGAGATCAGGACAGGGAATGGGACCCAGGTGTCCGGGACGGCACTGCAGGGTGCTCACCCCAGGGGGTCGGAAATCAGGACAGGGAATGGGACCCAGGTGTCCGGGACGGCACTGCAGGGTGCTCACCCCAGGGGGTCGGAGAACAGGACAGGGAATGGGACCCAGGCGGACGGGACGGCACTGCAGGGTGCTCACCCCAGGGGGTCGGAGATCAGGACAGGGAATGGGACCCAGGCGGACGGGACGGCACTGCAGGGTGCTCACCCCAGGGGGTCGGAGATCAGGACAGGGAATGGGACCCAGGTGTCCGGGACGGCACTGCAGGGTGCTCACCCCAGGAGGTCGGAGATCAGGACAGGGAATGGGACCCAGGTGTCCGGGACGGCACTGCAGGGTGCTCACCCCAGGGGGTCGGAGATCAGGACAGGGAATGGGACCCAGGCGGACGGGACGGCACTGCAGGGTGCTCACCCCAGGGGGTCGGAGACCAGGACAGGGAATGGGACCCAGGTGTCCGGGACGGCACTGCAGGGTGCTCACCCCAGGGGGTCGGAGATCAGGACAGGGAATGGGACCCAGGTGTCCGGGACGGCACTGCAGGATGCTCACCCCAGGGGGTCGGAGATCAGGACAGGGAATGGGACCCAGGTGTCCGGGACGGCACTGCAGGGTGCTCACCCCAGGGGGTCGGAGATCAGGACAGGGAATGGGACCCAGGCGGACGGGACGGCACTGCAGGGTGCTCACCCCAGGGGGTCGGAGATCAGGACAGGGAATGGGACCCAGGTGTCCGGGATGGCAGTTTCACCTGACCAGTGACCATCTCCCCCCATCTGTCTGTCTGTCCCCCCAGTACATGGACGCCCGGCTGGCCCAGTCCTGCCAGGTGCACCAGTACCAGCGCCAGAAAAAGATCCTGACCAATGAGGAGTGAGTTCCCCTCCATTCCCCACCCCCGTTCACTCCATTGGCTATGGGTGGGGAGGGGGAGGGGCTTAGGGAGGGCCCCCCTGAATCTGCCCCCCAGAATCAACTCCTTCCCTTCCCCACCCCATGGCTGCTCACCCCGCCTCCAAGCCTCCTATCCCCCAAAATCTGCCGCCACCCTGAATGCACCCCCCAAATCATGACCTCAAACCACCTCCCCAACTCCAGACTCACCCTTGAATCTTCCCCTTCCCATCCCCCACGTCCCCCCAATCCGCCCCTGCCCCAAAACCCAAACCCATCCAAGTCACCCCTGACCTCTGCCCCTCCACCCCATTCTGTCCCCTCCAACCTTCCCCCCACAATCCAACCCAGAAACTTTGCACCCTAAAATCTCACACACACCCCAGTCCTTCAGCCCCCTGCATCGTGAGCTGCCCCCTCTACCTTCCCCCCACTTTGGGGGTGTCTCAGGGACAGTTACTCCCTTCCCTCTACCCCCGGTTTTCCACACCTCCCTGGAGGACTGGAGATCACCCATCATCTAGCCAGGCCCATGGGACGTTGGTGCTCGGGTCTAGGTGCCCCCCCAACCCCCGGATACCTGGGTCCCTTGGATCTCCTCCTCTATCTGAGGAGCTGCCTCAGCCCCCAGATCCCCCCCCTGATCCCCCAGGTTAGACCCCGACCACAGCCCCGGTTCTGGCTCGTGAGGTTCCTCACCCCGAGTCTGGGTCTGTCCCCCCAGGAGCCCCCCAAAGCCCATCCAGCAGCTGTCGACGGAGTCAGAGACTGAGAACAGGGATTTTACTGTGTACGAATGTCCCGGACTGGCACCGGTAGGGGGCGCTGGGCTGGCAGGAGCAGGGGGGCAGAAGGGGGTGCTGGGCTGTGGGGAGCAGGGGGGCAGAAGGGGGCACTGTGCTGGCGGGAGCAGGGGGGCAGCAGGTGGTGCTGGGCTGTGGGGAGCAGCGGGGAGCAGGGGGCGCCGGGCTGGTGGGAGCGGGGGGGGCAGCAGGGGGTGCTGGGCTGCGGGGAGCAGGGTGGGGGGCAGCGGGGGTGCTGGGCTGTGGGGAGCAGGGTGGGGGGCAGCGGGGGGTGCTGGGCTGTGGGGAGTGGGGTGAGGGGCAGCAGGGGGCGCTGGGCTGCGGGGAGCGGGGTGAGGGGCAGCAGGGGGCGCTGGGCTGTGGGGAGCGGGGTGAGGGGCAGCAGGGGGCGCTGGGCTGTGGGGAGCGGGGTGAGGGGCAGCAGGGGGCGCTGGGCTGTGGGGAGTGGGGTGGGGGACAGCGGGGGGTGCTGGGCTGCGGGGAACAGGGTGGGGGCAGCAGGGGGCGCTGGGCTGTGGGGATGTGTCTGGTTCGCTGCGCTCTTCCCCTTGCACGGTGCCCTCACTAACGTCTCCCTTTCTCTCTTTCTTCCCCCGCGTTCCCTGTTCCCAGAGTGGGGAGATGGAAATCCACAACCCGCTCTTCAACACGGCGTCCGCCCGGCAGCGCTGCCCCCCCTAACCCTGCCCCCCCGCCATTCAGCCCCCCTCCCCGGAGAAGCATGGCCTCCCCAGGTGGAGACACGGGGGGGCAGGTGGATCTACTCAGATTTTGGCAGCATCTTCCCCAAGAACTTGCCCCCCCCTCCCCAGAACGACTGGGGGTGGGGGGAGGTTAAAGGTGAAAGGTCATCACTCTGATTTGGGGACCTCCCTCAGGACTCTCCCTTGCTCCCCTGCTCTCTACCTTCCCTGTAGACCCATCAGTCCAGAGCATGGTTCCTTTCAGGGGGCAGGGGCTGTGCTATGGGGCTGGTCCATGGGGGCGGGTATTGACTGGGGAGAACTACACAAGGTAGGAACCATAGGAGGGTCTCAGTGGGTTCAGGAGTTGGGGGGATTGGATTTGGGGTGACACCAAGAGAAAATTGACCAGGGGGCCCATATAGAAGGATACTGACTGAAACTAAACAGTGTGTGTGAGGGGGAGCTCTTTGGGTCAGACACCGTGGGCCCCTCCCACCTGAAACAGCCTACTCCCAGCAGGCCAAGGAGGGGGCTGGAGGGTACCCTGAGATCAGGGCTGTATTAAGGTGACACCAGGAGACAGCCAAGACGGCCTCTATAAGGGGTATATTGACCGGGGGAACCTAAACAGGGAAGAAACCAGTGGTGGTGTCCTGCTGGGAGGAGGGGGACATGTATTGATGTGACACCCCAGGACGATACCCAGTCATAGACTAAGAGGGGAGGGGGACTTAGGGGGACCCATTTTGAGGTGACACCAAGCTCCCCTACCCACCCCACAGGAGTTTGACGAGGAGGCCAATATAGGGGGATACGGACCAGGAACCGCCCCTCCCCCATACACTCTCCTTCCCCCTAAGGCCAAGCAAGAGAGATTTGGAAGATCCTGGCCGTGTGCCGTGTCATACGTGTGCTGGCAGCCAGGTTCCCTCATCTGTGATGCCCCTGGGCGTCGGGCTTACATGTGTGTCACAGCCGTGTCAGTCACGTGGCTGCCGGCTCGTCCGGACACGGGGCAGGTCTGAGCTCCCCAGCAAGGGGCACTGACAGAAACCCAGTCTGGTCCATACACTGGTTTTACCAGGCTTCTGGGAGTTCAGAGAGAGATGCCCCCTATCCTGCGCCTGCCCAGCTGCCCCCCCATACTGCTCCCCCTCCAGTTTCCCACCCTAAGTCCTATTTATTCACCCCTCCAACTTGGAATAAAAGCGAAAAGCAAAAGAGACGAAGGCATCTGCGAGTCTGGGACAGGGGGCCTGGCCCCTCCAGGAGGTGCTGGCTCTGATCGGGGGGCAGGGGGAAATGTGTCGGGGGAGGGGTGCTGTCCCTGCTTGGGGTGATGCAGCCGTGGGGCTGTGGTCCCATCTCCAGGGCTGCAGGACAAAGGGCTGGGCCATGGGGCAGTTGACTGGGGCAGGATGGAAGACACGGAACCTACACCCCATAACCCTCCATTCCCACCCCCCCCTTGGCTGGTCATGTGACCCTGAGATTTGGGGAACCCCCGTGTCCTTCACCAGGGCCCCCGCAAACACCAAAGTCTCTTTGGCAGCTCATCTATCACCGTCCCCCCGAAATATCTGCCACCCTGAATCTCAGCCAGGGCGCCCCTGCTAGACAGGACCCCCAGACTCAGCAGCCCCCCTCAATCCAACTGGACCCCAGGACGCTTCAGTGAACCCTGCCCCCACCCAGTGCCCCCAAGGAATCACTCCCAAATATTGGGCATTTGCTCCCCAAATTATCTTTGAATGCTGTAAATACACCCCAGCTGGACCTGCCCCCCAGACATGGGACCCCAAATTCTCCCTGAGTTTTCACCCTCAAGTCTCTACCAGATCCCACTAACTTTGCAGTGCCCCTCACTCCCGAACCGCAGCCCCTGCCAGCCCAGCTCTGCCCCCCACAGCCCCTGCCAGTGCCCCTCACTCCCGACCCGCAGCCCCCAGGTTTAACAGCCCATCCACCGATACACAATGAGCCGCTCCCAGGTCAGCTGGGCCATTGATACCTGAATAGCTGAGTGTGTCACTGGCCATCCCGGCCACAATAGCACCCTGGCCGGGCATTCACCCCCCAACGGCCTGCTAAGTGCTGGGGGGCCAAACCCTGCCCCACCCAGTCGGGAGAGCCTAGGAGTCCTGCCTCCCAACCCCCTCTGCTGTAACCACTAGACCCCACAGCCCTCCCAGAGCCTGGCAGAGAACCTAGGAGTCCTGGCTCCCAGCCGTAACCCACCAGCCCCCACTGTCCTCCCAGAGCCAGGGAGAACCCAGGAGTCCTGGCTCCCAGCACCCCCAGCTCCCACTCCCCGCCCGGAGCCGGGGAGAAAACCCAGGAGTCCTAGCTCTCAGCCCCCTCTGCTCTAATCTACCAGCCCCTACTCCCCTCTCAGAGCTGGGGAGAGAACTCAGGAATCCTGGCTCCCAGCCCCCCCCCCCGCTCTAACCACTAGGCACCACTCCCCTCCCAGAGCCGGGGAGAGAACCCAGGAGTCTTGGCTCCTAGCTCCCCCGCCCTGCCTCACGCCCATCACAGGCTGCAGAGTGATCAAAACCCGACCGAAACCAAGGGGAGATAAACCCAGCCCCTCCCCCGCCCTCCTGGTGCCCCCCCCCCCCCGCCCCACACAATGTATCAAAGCCATTCTCTTGCTAAGCGTCCGGCTCTCACATCAATGGGGCAGGCCGGACCTTGATGGCTCCCCCGGGGGGCTGGCTTCCTGGCTGCCTTCGCTGCCTGGCCACCCCCCGGGCCTCCTCCCCCAGCCCTTGGCCGTGAACCGCCCGCCCCCAAAGTCCAGTGATGGGCCGGGGAGTGGGGCCGATGGGCCTGGCTGAGGGGGGCTGGGAGCCAGGACGCCTGGGTTCTGCCATTCAGGTCGTCAGTGATTTCACCCTTTTGCGCCCCACTTCACTATCCTACCTGTAACCCCCGCCCCCCGACTTCAACCAGAGCCCAGGAGTCCTGGCTCCCAGCCTCCCCCCGTCCGCTCCAACCACTAGTCCCCCATCCCAGAGCCAGGGAGAGAACCCAGGAGTCCTGGCTCCCAGCTCCCCTGCTCTAACCACTAATCTCAACTCCCCCGCCCCAGAGCTAGGGAGAGAACCCAGGAGTCCTGGCTCCCAGCTTCCCCCCTGCTCTAACCACTAGCCCCCGCACCCCTCCCAGAGCTGGGGAGGGAACCCAGGAGTCCTGGTTCCCAGCCCCCTCTCCTCCCGGAGACCCCAGGAGTCCTGCCCCCTACTCTCAGCGCCCTCCGGCAGGCCCCGGGGCCATTGTCTGGACCTAAGTGGGACCCATTGAGCGGCGATGGGGCACTTAGCGGCGGGGGGGCGGCCTTGGCGGAGCCCCTGGCTTTGATCCGGGTGGGAGGGGCTGGCTCCTTGGAGCTGAAGCGGGGGAGGGAGGGGGGCAGCCAATGCCTGGGGTGTGGCCCGGCCAGGGAGGGGTTAACGGGGCAGTGGGGGGGGGGGGGGCAGGCAGCACTGGCGCAGAGGCAGGAGCTCCTGCTGGCTGGGGTCCAGCTTCTCCTGGACGCCTGGGTTCCCTCCAGCCCCCCTTGGGCCCACCGGACAACTAGGAGGTCAGAGCAGTGAGGGCCACGTTCTCCCGGACGCCTGGGTTCCCTTCAGCCCCCCTTGGGCCCATCGGACAACTAGGAGGTCAGAGCAGTGGGGGCCACGTTCTCCCGGACGCCTGGGTTCCCTCCACCCCCCTTGGGTTTCACTGCTTGCCCAGAGGTCCGAGGAGTGGCAGCCCCGTTGTCCAGGACGCCTGGGTCCTCTGAGCTTCCAGCCCCGAACTTTCCCCGGACGCCTGGGTTCCTCTTGGACTTCGCCTTGGCAGAGATTTAGGGGCCAGAAGCTCCCGGTCGCCTGGATTCTTACCAGCTCCTCCGACTTAACCTTGGCCAGGACAGCGCAGGAGGTAGGTGCCAAATTCTCCCGGACACCTGGGTCCCTCACTAGCTGAGCTTCACCCCCGGACGCCTGGGTCCCTCGCTGGCTTAGCTGCACCCCCGGACGCCTGGGTACTCACCAGCTGAGCTTCACCTCTGGACGCCTGGGTCCCACCGCCGGCTTAGCTGCACCCCCGGACGCCTGAGTCCCTCACTGGCTTAGCTGCACCCTCGGACGCCTGGGTACCTCACCAGCTGAGCTTCACCCCTGGACGCCTGGGTCCCACCGCCGGCTTAGCTGCACCCCCGGACGCCTGGGTCCCACCGCCGGTTTAGCTGCATCCCCCGGACGCCTGGGTCCCACTGCCGGTTTAGCTGCACCTCCGGACGCCTGGGTCCCACCGCCGGCTTAGCTGCATCCCCTAGACGCCTGGGTCCCACTGCTGGCTTAGCTGCACTCCCGGACGCCTGGGTCCCACTGCTGGCTTAGCTGCACCCACCAGACTCCTGGGTCCCACTGCTGGCTTAGCTGCACCCCCGGACACCTGGGTCCCACCGCTGGCTTAGCTGCACCCCCGGACGCCTGTGTCCCACCGCTGGCTTAGCTGCACCCCCTGGACGCCTGGGTCCCACCGCTGGCTTAGCTGCACCCACCGGACGCCTGGGTCCCACTGCTGGCTTAGCTGCACCCCCGGACGCCTGGGTCCCACCGCTGGCTTAGCTGCACCCCCGGACGCCTGGGTCCCACCGCTGGCTTAGCTGCACCCACCGGACTCCTGGGTCCCACCGCTGGCTTAGCTGCACCCCCTGGACGCCTGGGTCCCACTGCTGGCTTAGCTGCACCCACCGGACTCCTGGGTCCCACTGCTGGCTTAGCTGCACCCCCGGACGCCTGGGTCCCACCGCTGGCTTAGCTGCACCCACCGGACTCCTGGGTCCCACCACTGGCTTAGCTGCATCCCCAGACGCCTGGGTCCCACTGCTGGCTTAGCTGCACCCACCGGACGCCTGGGTGCCACCCCCCACCTTAGCTGCACCCCCGGAAGCCTGGGTCCCTTGCTGGCTGAGATTCATCCCGGACGCCTGGGTCCCACCACTGGCAGAGCTTCACCCCAGACACCTAGGTCCCGCTGCTCCCTTGGCCCGGTGCCCGTGGACCGAGCCGTGCTCTCGAGGTGGCCGTCTCCGGGCATCCCCTGGCCCGTTGCCATGGCTGGCCACGTGGGGCAGGAACTGGGGCGCCCGTACCCCTTGGCGGGGCAGGGCCTGCATCTGGATGCCGTCCCGCCAGGCCCGGCCAACGGGGCGCCCCACGAGGGGCCCGGCAGCTTCCTGCCTGAGGCCTACAATGGGGCGGCCCCCGGGCAGGGCTATGGCTACCGGCTGGACTACGGGCCGCAGGGGGGGCTCCTGGAGACGCAGCCGGGGGACCCCGCCGGGCACCAGGCCCTGCTCCGTGCCTGGTGCCCCTTCCCCATGGGCGGGGAGGGCTGGGCGCCCCCCTACGGCCCTGCCCAGCCCGCTGCGGCCTACGAAGGCCTGAAGCCTGATGTCAAGTCGGAGCGGGAGTGCGGCCAACAGGGCCCCATGTATGGGCACCCGGCCCAGGCCTGGGGGGGCTGCTTCCTGCCCCAGGCTGCTGCTCGCCCCCTGGCTGCCTTGCCCCCACCACCCCCCGGCCCCGCGGGCGAGGGGGGCGAGGGCAGCGGGGCCAGCAGCCCCCAGAGTGATGGCAGTGGGGGCAGCCCCGGAGCGCCGGCGGCCCCTGGCGAGGTCAAGGCAGAGGAGGCTGAAAGTGGGGACGAGGTATGGACGGGCTCTGGGGCTGCGCGAGATCCTGGGGGTGGATCTCCTGAGATCCCAGCAGATCCCCCAAGCTATGGACCAGGTCCCTCAGGATCTCTGCTGGATGCAACCTGTGGTGCTAGAGAGATCCCAGCAGATCCCACCACATCTCAGCTGGGCAGAGTTTGGGACAGGAAGTGAAGTCAAGTCCTGGCTCCCAGGCCCCCTTTCTCTAACCACTAGCCCCCACTCCCCTTCCAGAGCTGGGAAGAGAACCCAGGAGTCCTGGCTCCCAGCCCCACCCTGCTTCAGGCTGGGCCCTGTGTGCAGCTGCCCCAAAGGAAGATATGTTCCTGCTCTCTAATTGGGACTACTCCCTGATTTACAATCAGCTGTGAATTCCCCCTTGAGCACACTGGCCTGGCCCCACTCCCCAGCCCAAGGGGGTTGGGAGCCAGGACTCCTGGGTTCTCTCTTGGCTCTGGGAGGGGAGTGGGGGCTGGTGGTTAGAGCAGGGGGGCTGGGAGCCAGGACTCCTGGGTTCTCTCCCTGGCTCTGGGAGGGGAGTGAGGGTTAGTGGTTAGAGCAGGGGGGATGGGAGCCAGGACTCCTGGGTTCTCTCCCCGGCTCTGGGAGAGTAGTGGGGGCTGGTGGTTAGAGCAGGGGGGCTGGGAGCCAGGACTCCTGGGTTCCCTCCCTGGCTCTGGGAAGGGAGTGGGGGTTAGTGGTTAGAGCAGGTTGGATGGGAGCCAGGACACAACTTCCCTTCTTGTCTCAAAAGCGGGTGGGTGTCACCCAGCCGCTGTTCCCCAGAGGTGGCTGCAGTGCAGGAGGAGCTGGTCAGACAGGTGTGGGGTTGTTTTCATTCCTGAGTGATGGGGCCATTGCCTGGGTGATGGGAACAGATCCTCCATGCAGCGCCCCAGGTCTCCAAACACAGGGGCAGGAGCCAGGACTCCTGGGTTCTCTCCTCTGCTTTGGGAGGGGAGTGGGGGGTCTAGTGGTTAGAGCTGTGGGGGACTGGGAGCCAGGACACCTGGGTTCTCTCCCCGGCTCTGGGAGGGGAGTGGGGGTCTAGTGGTTAGAGCTGTGGGGGACTGGGAGCCAGGACTCCTGGGTTCTCTCCTCGGCTCTGGGAGGGGAGTGGGGGCTGGTGGGTTAGACAGAGGGGCTGAGAGCCAGGACGCCTGGGTTCTCTCCCCGGCTCTGGGAGGGGAGTGGGGGCTGGTGGGTTAGACAGAGGGGCTGGGAGCCAGGACTCCTGGGTTCTCTCCCCGGCTCTGGGAGGGGAGTGGGGGCTGGTGGGTTAGACAGAGGGGCTGAGAGCCAGGACGCCTGGGTTCTCTCCCCGGCCCTGGGAGGGGAGTGGGGGCTGGTGGGTTAGACAGAGGGGCTGAGAGCCAGGACACCTGGGTTCTCTCCCCGGCTCTGGGAGGGGAGTGGGGGCTGGTGGGTTAGACAGAGGGGCTGGGAGCCAGGACTCCTGGGTTCTCTCCCCGGCTCTGGGAGGGGAGTGGGGGCTGGTGGGTTAGACAGAGGGGCTGAGAGCCAGGACGCCTGGGTTCTCTCCCCGGCCCTGGGAGGGGAGTGGGGGCTGGTGGGTTAGACAGAGGGGCTGAGAGCCAGGACACCTGGGTTCTCTCCCCGGCTCTGGGAGGGGAGTGGGGGCTGGTGGGTTAGACAGAGGGGCTGGGAGCCAGGACGCCTGGGTTCTCTCCCCGGCTAGGTGGGGAGGGCTCTGGGTGTGTCAGGAATGGACAATCTCTTCACAAAGATTCAATCCGCTCAGCCGGGGCAGTTGTTACCTGGGCTCCATCTGTGTCCTCAGCCCCGGGACTGGGGCGGCCAGATTCCTGCCAGACGATGAGCCCGGCTGCAGGCTGGAAACTCTCCCACCCCAGCTCTGCTGGTGCCCCTCACTCCAGACCTGCAGCCCCCTGCTAGCCCAGCCCTGCAGTCTGCCTCCAGCTCTGGGAGGGGAGTGGGGTCTAGTGGTTAGAGCAGGGGCAGGGCTGGCAGCCAGGACTCCTGGGTTCTCTCCCTGCCCCTCCTCACTGATAGGCCCTGTCCCCTCCTCCAGGAGACCCCGAGCACGGAGCAGATGGAGCAGTTTGCCAAGGAGCTGAAGCACAAACGGATCACGTTGGGGTTCACGCAGGCCGACGTGGGGCTGGCCCTGGGCGTGCTGTACGGTGTGTGTCACTGAGGGGGCACCCGGACGCCGGGGTCCTTTCCTGGACGGGCTGGGGGGATGCCAAGGGGCTGTTTCTCCCCAGGTGGGGGTGGGGAGGCTCACGGGACTCCAGGGTTCCTTCTGAGAGGGGAGGGTGTCCCAGGACACCTGGGTTCATTTCCAAAGGGGCGTGGGGGAGGGGTCCATAGGCCAGGCTCTGTTCACAGGGCAGGGGCGTGTCCCTGGACACTTAGGCCCATTTCCAAGGGGAGGGGGAGGGGGAGGGTCCCGGACGCCGGGGTCCCTTCACAGGGTGGGGAATGTCCCTGGACACCTGGGCCCATTTTCAAAGGGGGCCCGGATGCCAGGGTCCGTTCTAGGGCAGGGGCTCCCCCCTACAGTGAGATGGCTGGGGGGGCTGCCCCCCGCCCTAGGCCCTGACTCCCCCCTCACGCCCTGCAGGGAAGATGTTCAGCCAGACGACCATCTGCCGCTTCGAGGCCCTGCAGCTCAGCTTCAAGAACATGTGCAAACTGAAACCGCTGCTGCAGCGCTGGCTGGACGAGGCCGACGGCAACGCCAACCTGCAGCAGGTGGGTGGGGTTGGGTGAGATCAGGGGGGCTGGGCCCAAAGGGTGGTTGGGAAGTGGGGCGGGGGACAGTCTGCTGGGTATTTGGGGGGGGGGGTTGGGGTGACTAGGGGGTGGTGATGGCCTGCTCTGGGGTGGCTGGGGTGAGTGGCTGGGTTGGTGTGTGTGTAGGGGGGCAACGGCCTGCTGGGGGGCTGCTGGTGTGACTTGGGAGGGAAATGGGGGGCACTGGGTTGACTCTGGGAGGGACTAGGGCTGGGTGGGATGCTGAGGGGACTGTGGAGGGAATGGGGGAGCCAGGGGCAGGCGGGGGGCTGGGGTGAGTGCGGGGGTTGACATGTCAAGGGGGCAGTGGCCTTCTGGGGTGACTCTGGGGGGGGGATGGGGGAATGGGGTGAGTCGGGAGGCTGAGGTGACTGCGGGGGACGGGGTGAGTTGAGGCGCTGCAGTGACTGCAGGGGGACGGGGTGAGTCGGGACAGTGCAGTGACTCTGTGGAGAGATGGGATTTGGGGGCACTGCAGGGGGACAGGGTGAGTCGAGGCGCTGCGGTGACTCTGGGGGGGAAGGGGTGAGTCCGGGCAGTGCAGTGACTCTGCGGGGGACGGGGTGAGTCGGGACGGCGCAGTGACTCTTGGGGGGATGGGGTGAGTCAGGGCGGTGCAGTGACTCTGCAGAGGGATGGGGGGATTTGGGGGCACTGCACGGGGACAGGGTGAGTCGAGGCACCGCGGTGACTGCGGGGGGACGGGGTGAGTCGGGGCGGTGCAGTGACTCTGTGGAGGGATGGGGGGATTTGGGGGGCACTGCGGGGGGACGGGGGTGAGTCAAGGTGCTGCGGTGACTCTGCGGGGGACATGGTGAGTCGGGGCGGTGCAGTGACTCTGCGGAGGGTTGGGGGGATTGGGGGCCACTGCGGGGGGACGGGGTGAGTCGGGGCGGTGCAGTGACTCTGCGGAGGGATGGGGGATTTGGGGGCACTGCGGGGGGACGGGGTGAGTCGGGGTGGTGCAGTGACTCT
Source organism: Gopherus evgoodei (assembly GCF_007399415.2). NCBI lineage: Eukaryota > Metazoa > Chordata > Testudines > Testudinidae > Gopherus > Gopherus evgoodei. The sequence goes on along the minus strand of NW_022059994.1, from coordinate 6,452,527 downwards.
GCGGAGGGCTAGGGGGATTTGGGGGCACTGCGGGGGGATGGGGTGAGTCGAGGTGCTGCGGTGACTCTGGGGGGGGGGCGGGGTGAGTCAGGGCGGTGCAGTGACTCTGCGGAGGGATGGGGGGATTTGGGGGCACTCTGGGGGGACGGGGTGAGTCAGGGCGGTGCAGTGACTCTGGAGGGTTAGGAGGATTTGGGGGCACTGCGGGGGGACGGGGTGAGTCGGGGCGGTGCAGTGACTCTGCGGAGGGCTAGGAGGATTTGGGGGCACTGCAGGGGGACAGGGTGAGTTGAGGCACCGCGGTGACTGCAGGGGGACGGGGTGAGTCGGGGCGGTGCAGTGACTCTGCGGAGGGCTAGAGGGATTTGGGGGCACTGCAGGGGGACGGGGTGAGTCAGGGCGGTGCAGTGACTCTGCGGAGGGCTAGGGGGATTTGGGGGCACTGCAGGGGGACAGGGTGAGTTGAGGCACTGCGGTGACTGCAGGGGGACGGGGTGAGTCGGGGTGGTGCAGTGACTCTGTGGAGGGATGGGGGGATTTGGGGGCACTGCGGGGGGACGGGGTGAGTCAAGGTGCTGCGGTGACTCTGCGGGGGACATGGTGAGTCGGGGCGGTGCAGTGACTCTGCGGAGGGTTGGGGGGAATTGGGGGCACTGCGGGGGGACGGGGTGAGTCGGGGCGGTGCAGTGACTCTGCGGAGGGATGGGGGATTTGGGGGCACTGCGGGGGGACGGGGTGAGTCGGGGCGGTGCAGTGACTCTGCGGAGGGATGGGGGGATTTGGGGGCACTGCGGGGGGACGGGGTGAATCGAGGCGGTGCAGTGACTGGGGGGGATGGGGTGAGTCCGGGCGCTGCGGTGACTCTGGGGGGGAAGGGGTGAGTCCGGGCAGTGCAGTGACTCTGCGGGGGACGGGGTGAGTCGGGACGGCGCAGTGACTCTTGGGGGGATGGGGTGAGTCCGGGCGGTGCAGTGACTCTGCAGGGGACGGGGTGAGTAGGGGGTGTGCAGTGACTCTGGGGGGGGGGCGGGGTGAGTCAGGGCGGTGCAGTGACTCTGCGGAGGGATAGGGGGATTGGGGGCACTGCGGGGGGACGGGGTGAGTCAGGGCGGTGCAGTGACTCTGCGGAGGGATGGGGGAATTGGGGGCACTGCGGGGGGACAGGGTGAGTCGGGGCGGTGCAGTGACTCTGCGGAGGGATGGGGGAATTGGCACTGCGGGGGGACGGGGTGAATCGGGGCAGTGCAGTGACTGTGTGGAGGGCTAGGGGGATTTGGGGGCACTGCAGGGGGACGGGGTGAGTCGAGGCGGTGCAGTGACTGGCAGGGATGGGGTGAGTCCGGGCGCTGCGGTGACTCTGCGGGGGGACGGGGTGAGTCGGGGCACTGCAGTGACTCTGTGGGGGGGGGGGGCCCGCCTGTCCCCCAGATGTGCAGCATGGAGAGCGCCCTGCTCCAGGCCCGCAAACGGAAGCGAACCAGCATCGAGACGGCGGCGCGGGGCTCCCTGGAGAGCTACTTCCTGCGCTGCCCGAAGCCCAGCCTGCAGGAAATCGCCCACATCGCCCACGACCTGCGCCTCGACAAGGACGTGAGTCCGGGCCCGGTGGGTGGGGAGGGGCGCAGGGGGCATGTGTGCGTGGAGAGGGGGCTATGTGGGGGAGGGGCATGGGGGGCTGTGTGCATGGAGGGCTGCGGGTTAGGGGCTGGGGAGGGTAGGGTGTGGCACATGGAGCTGTGGGGGGCTGTGTGCATGGAGGGCTGTGGGTTAGGGGGCTGGGGAGGGGAGGGTGCGGCCCATGGAGCTGTGGGGGGCTGTGTGCATGGAGGGCTGTGGGTTAGGGGGCTGGGGTGGGGAGGGTGCGGCCCATGGAGCTGTGGGGGGCTGTGTGCATGGAGGGCTGCGGGTTAGGGGCTGGGGAGGGTAGGGTGTGGCACATGGAGCTGTGGGGGGCTGTGTGCATGGAGGCCTGCAGGTTAGGGGGCTGGGTAGGGGAGGGTGTGGCACATGGGAAAGCTGTGGGGGAAGGGAAATATGGGGCTGTGTGCATGGACTGCTGCAGGTTAGGGGGCTGAGGTGGGGAGGGTGTGACACATGGGGGAGCTGTGTGGGGAGGGACGTGGGCGGCTGTGTGCATGGAGGGCTGCGGGTTAGGGGGCTGGGGAGGGGAGGTTGCGGCACATGGAGCTGTGGGGAAGGGGTGTGGGGGGCTGTGCATGGAGGGCTGCGGGTTAGGGGCTAGGGAGGGTACGTCACATGGGGGAGCGGTGTGGGGCAGGGGCACAGGAGGGCTGGGGGGCAGGGCACAGGGGCAGTGCATGGAGGGCTGCGGGTTAGGGGCTGGGGAGGGTATGTCGCATGGGGGAGCTGTGGGGCGTAGACACAGGAGGACTGGGGGCAGGGCACGGGGGCTGTGCATGCAGGGCTGCGGGTTAGGGGGCTGAGGCAGGGAGGGTGTGACACATGGGGGAGCTGTGGGGGGAGGAACATGGGTGGCTGTGTGCATGGAGGGCTGCGGGTTAGGGGGCTGGGGAGGGGAGGTTGCGGCACATGGAGCTGTGGGGAAGGGGTGTGGGGGGCTGTGCATGGAGGGCTGTGGGTTAGGGGGCTGGGGAGGGGAGGGTGCGGCACATGGAGCTGTGGGGCGCTGTGTGCATGGAAGGCAGCGGATTAGGGGGCTGGGGATGGTATGTCACATGGGGGAGCTGTGTGGGGCGGGGGCACAGGAGGGCTGGGGGGCAGGGGCACGGGGGCTGTGCATGGAGGGCTGCGGGTTACGGGCTGGGGAGGGTACGTCGCATGGGGGAGCTGTGGGGGGGGACAGGAGGGCTGGGGGGCAGGTCACGGGGGCAGGCCGTCCCATGGGGCTGACATCCCTCCGTCTCCCCCGCCCCCCAGGTGGTCCGCGTCTGGTTCTGCAACCGCCGGCAGAAGGGGAAACGCAGCGGGGGCTGCTCTGTCCGTGACGACTGTGAGGGGGGGGGCCTGCCCTTTGCTCCCCCCGCCCAGCTGCCAGGGCCCCCCATGGGGCACCACCCCCCGCCCCCCCAGGGCTACAACGCTGCTGCTTTCGCCACCCTCTACATGCCCCAGTTCCACCACGGGGGGGAGCCCTTCGACCCCACTCCCCCAGGCCCCCCCCTCATGGGCCACCCTATGCACTCCACCTGAATGACTGGGGGGTGGGGCAGGTGGCCCTGGCGGGGGGCAGACACTGACAGGCCTGTGGAAGGGCGGGGAATTTTAACTGGAACCCCCCCCCCCCTTAACTTTATGGCAAAGGATTGTGGGTAAATTTCCCAGGAGGGGGATGATTTGCACCACCCCTCCTCTCATTTTTAATTTTAAGGCAAGGGATTGTGGGTATGTTTTTATTTACAGGCAAATCTCCCCCCTCCCCCCCAGTCTGAAAGGCCTCTGCATGAAATGACCCAATGCGGGGGAAGGAACGGTTCTAGATCAGCCTTGTCTAGACAGCAAGTGTTCTTGAGCCAGTGGCCCATCTTGGCTCTAGAGTCTCTGGACCACAAACACCCTCAACCAGGCTGGCTCTAGAAGTGGGATGTTCTCAATGTGCTCTAGAACCCACCCTGTTCCAGCCACCGGAGGTCTAGAACAGCTACCACCTCTCAGTGGACAATCTGGAACTGATGGTGTTCTAGGTATCTCAACAGTCCTATAATATCTTTATAGGTCTAGAAATAGCTAAGAAAGCTCTGGTGGCTCGAGTCCTGTCAGCTCCTTTCAGGTATCTTGGGATGCAGGTCTGAAATCCAGAACATCGGCCCTTCAAGGTGGGAGGGGTCCAGTACAACCATGAATGCTTTAGAATCAGGCCACCCATGTTGTGGGTGTTGATCTAGAACCTCCAGTGTAGCCCTTCAGTGTGGTGGGGCTCTAGAACATCCTGGTGAAACTAGGACTCCACCCTGGTGATCTCTTGTGAACCTATGTATATGCGAGCTAGACCAGGGCTTCTCAAACTTCATTGCACGGTGACCCCTTTCTGACAATAAAAATTACTACATGACCCCAAGAGGGGGGAACCGAAGCCTGAGTCCACCTGATTCCCAGTGCCTGGGTGGGGGAGCCAAAGCCTGAGCCCAATCCACAGTTTGAGAACTGCTGATCTAGACTAACCCCTCTGGCTCCAAAGTCCAGTCACCCACTTCAGAGGCCTCCACCCACAGAGGGTCTAGAGCAGGGGTGTCCAAACCTTGTCTCCCCTTCAGGAACCTCGGGTTGCAGGGGGGATGGTCCAGAGCCACAACAGCTCTTTGACTCTAGAACAAGTATGGTAAGTCTAGAACCTTGCTCCCTTTGCCAAAGACATCACAATACCAAACCATGGTGGTTCTAGAACCAACACGTGTCACATCTAGACCCGCAGTGACTCCAGCCCCAGGACAGGAGGAGTTTAGAACCACCATGACTCCAGAACCACACAACCCCCTCCAGGATGCTCAGGGTCCAGCTGCTCCACAACCCCCCGGGACCCCACAGCCCCCCATCTCCCGTCCCAGGAACCTCAGGGGTGGATTCTAGATCAGCCACATTCCTCTAGACTTTGTAGCTCTCTTTTAGGGAATGGTGTAAATAGTGTAAGACTCTTTCTCCAGCAGGAGGTGAGAGGGTCCTGACTCCTCTGGCTGCATCCCTGCCACCTGCTTCCCCTCCGAGCTTTTCTCTCTCTTTTTTTTGCTGCTGAATCTGACGTGGGGAAAGTGATTTGGGTTTCACTGGGGGGAGCGAGGATCCTGGGCCGTGTCTTGCCGGGAAGCTGCTGTGCACTCGTGCCTGCCTCTTGGTGCCTTATTAAATGACTCGTTACCCAAACGGCATGTGGTGTCCATGTCTGGCTTTGTAACGTGGGGAAGAGCACCCCCCTCCCCGTCCTTCCTGCAGCCCAGCACCCCCTCCCGTCCTTCCTGCAGCCCAGTACCCGCTGCTGAGCCCCCCACCCACAGCCCAGCACCCCCTCCCGTCCTTCCTGCAGCCCAGTACCCGCTGCTGAGCCCCCCTCCCCACAGCCCAGCACCCCTTCCCGTCCTTCCTGCAGCCCAGCACCCCCTCCCGTCCTTCCTGCAGCCCAGCACCCGCTGCTGAGCCCCCCACCCCACAGCCCAGCGCCCCCTCCCGTCCTTCCTGCAGCCCAGCACCCCTTCCCGTCCTTCCTGCAGCCCAGCACCCGCTGCTGAGCCCCCCACCCCACAGCCCAGCGCCCCCTCCCGTCCTTCCTGCAGCCCAGCACCCCTTCCCGTCCTTCCCGCAGCCCAGCACCCCCTCCCGTCCTTCCTGCAGCCCAGTAACCGCTGCTGAGCCCCCCTCCCCACAGCCCAGCACCCCCTCTCGTCCTTCCTGCAGCCCAGCACCCCCTCCCGTCCTTCCTGCAGCCCAGTACCCGCTGCTGAGCCCCCCACCCCACAGCCCAGCGCCCCCTCCTGCCCCATTCCCTGCAGCCCAGCGTCCCCTCCTGTCCCGTTCCCAGCAGCCCAGCGTCCCCTCCTGCCCCGTTCCCTGCAGCCCAGCGTCCCCTCCTGCCCCGTTCCCTGCAGCCCAGTGCCCGCTCCTGCCCCGTTCCCTGCAGCACAGCGCCCCCTACTGGGTCCCCAGCCTGCTCCATGCAGCCCAGCGTCCCATCCTGTCCTGTTCCCTCCAGCCCAGCACCCCCTCCTGCTCCGCTCCCTCCTGCCCAGCTCCCTGCAGCCCAGCACCCGCTGCTGAGCCCCCTGCACCATTTCCTGCAGCACCGCACCCCCTACTGGGCCCCCACCCCGCTCCCTGCAGCCCAGTGCCTCCTGCTGAGCCCAGCACCCCATCCTGGCATTAGCTGCAGCACAGCACCCTCTACTGGGTCCCCACCCTGCTCCCTGCAGCCCAGTGCCCCCTCCAGTCCCGATCCCTGCAGCCCAGCGTCCCCTGCTGAGCCCTCGCCCCGCTCCTTGCAGCCCAGATGGGCACAGGTCCAGCACTCGGAGCCAGGCACAGCGCCCCCTCTAGTTTCTGAGGCAGAGCTCGCAGCGTGACTGCACCACACCCTGCTGCATGGAGTGACAGGCGGCGTGCGGCTCCAAGCTGCAGCAGGGAAGCTAAGACGCGACCCAGGACCCCGGTTGCTGGCTCAGGGAGGGGCCTGGCTGGGCAGGATTTAACACCCCCCACCCAAGCCATGGCTACCTCTCCATCTCTTCCCAGCCAGGAAACCCCCTGCCCTGGGCCAGCGCTGCAGCTCTGACACTGCCTCTTCTCACTGGGGCAGGTGTAACAGGAAAAGACTGAAGCTCAGGTCATGGGGGCAGCAAGAGAGAGAATGCAGGAGTCCTGGCTCCCAGGTCCCCCTGCTCTAACCACTAGGCACCATTCCCCTCCCTGAGCTGGGATAGAACCCAGGAGTCCTGGCTCCCAGGCCCCTTGCTCTAACCACTAGACCCCACTCCCCTCCCTGAGCTGGGGAGAGAACCCTGGAGTCCTGGCTCCCAGCCCCCCTGCTCTGACCACTAGGCACCACTCCCCTCCCCACCTGAACCCGGACCAGGCAGAGAGCTGCCTGCAGCTTCGGTTTGGTTGTGTGGGACCCGATCTGGGGAAGCGACCGCTGTGGCCAGCAGGGAATGGGACCGAACTACAGATGACAGAATAAATCCTGTGAGGGGGTCTTGGTCTCCCAACTCCCTGCCCCCTGAGCCACAGTTCCCCCCTGGGGGTGTCCCTCAGCTTCTCCTGCCCCCAGGGAGTCAATTCCCAGGCTTGCAATACCAGCCTCCCGCCAGCAGGCGCGCAGTAGCTGAGGAGGGAGCTAGGCACACCCCTGTGCTGCAGCAAATTCAGAGTGGGCAGGAGTTACACACAAACCATTCGCCGGGATTTGGTCCAGTGGTGCAGGTTAGACTGCAATGGGCGCAAGTCGAGTGGAAGGTGGAGAAAAACGAACAGGTGATTGGTTAGAAACCCCTTTTTTTGGTACCAGAGCGAAAGAAGGAAAAAATAACCCAGGGGAGAGGTGGATCCGTGTCTCTGTCCGTGGCTGCTCCGGGAAGGCATTCACCAGCGTCGTGGGCAGGAAAGGTCCGGTTTAGGAGTAGGAAGAAGAACAGGCTGAAAACTCCAGTGCTTCTGGCCTTTCCGGTGTCTTTTCACTCCCTTCTTTTCCGTCTCCCCGCCCCTGGAAGGAAGAAGGGAGTGGGAAAGCGGCTCCATGGGAGGCCATGCTGACTGGGATTATTCGCATGGGGAAATCCAGGCGCACGGAGAAGCAGTTGCTACGGAAAGAAGGAAGGGAATGTGGTGTAAAGGCCAGTGGATGATTCAATCGCACGGGGTGTGTGTGTGTGTCTTGGATGCCCTCCTGGAGTCCCCGTGGGTGTGGAAACAGCCAGGTCATCTCCTCGTGCGAGGCTGCACAGCTGTCTTGTTTTGTCACGAAGGCCGCGTGTAATCTCTGCGAGTTGTCTGCTTCAATGCTCGTGCTGCGCACGACTGCCGAATGCTCTGATGAGGCACCGGGCAAACGTCCAGCCCGATTGAGAGCGATATCCCGGCACGGTCAGCGTGAAACACTGCTCATGCATCAGCGCTCCATTGGCGCGCACCCGCTGGGCACATTTTCACAACCCATGGTTCACGTGTGCTGAGGCTGGATTGTGGAGCCAGTGCTCCGTAGAGGGGAAAGGCCCCGTGTTCCATTCCCTGCTCCCCTGCAGGGAGACAAAAATCTCAGCCCAAGGAGGACGTGCTCAGCTCCCAGGTTTGCACAATTGTCTTTGCACTTTTGCACAAGTCACAAGCCGGGCATCTTTTGTTTCCATTGCCAGCCACGTGCCCGGCTTACGTTTCGTGCTTCCCTCTCCTCAGCTGTTTTCACCCAGTCTCCACTTGGCTGGCACGGTGTCACCAGTCGCTGTGAGGGTGTGCATGTTTTCACCCGCCACTGTTTGTGCGTGCACAATCGCCTGGCACAATTTCACCAGTCATTGCTTGTCTCCCACAATTCCACCAGTCCCTTCTAAGGTGTCATGTTTCACCTGTCGCTGCTTGTAAGTGCAAAATCGCCTGGCACGGTTTCACCAATCACTTCCTGTGTGCACACAATCGCCTGGCATGGTTTCACCAGTCACTGTCTGCACACACAATTGCCTGGCATAGTTTGACCAGTCACTGTGTGTGCACAATTGCCTGGCACGGTTTCACCCGTCACTGCACGCACAATCGCCTGGCACAGTTTCACCAGTTGCTGTCTGTGCGCTCACAATCACCTAGCACAGTTTCACCAGTTGCTGCCTATTTTGCACAGTCTCCAGGCCACCCTGTGCTCCGTGTCTTCCTGCCCTGCGGCTACGTGCAGCAGCCCCCGCAGCGGAAGTCGGCCTCCTGGACGGCACTGTAGCTGCAGCCCACGCAGGCCACATGGAACCAGGCGTCGCAGCCATCGCACTGCACCCACTGCACCGTCTCGTCCTGGGGCAGGCGACAGCGCGGGGCTGCGCAGGGCTCTGCCGCCAGCAGCGTCTGCGAGAACACCTGGCAGGTGTCACGCAGTGGGTGCTTCCGTGGCCGCCCCCGCCGCTTCCTGCAACGGGATGGGAGAGGTGAGCGATGCCAGGCCTCCTGCTTTAGGGGCGTCGGCTCCCATCCGGCCCCAGGGCAGGGGACTGGCTGGCTCAGGGGGGCAGGGAATGGGGCAGGGGCCTGTCGCCGCTAGGTGGTGCCAGCTCCCATCTGGCCCCACGGGCAGGGACGGGCTGGCTCAGGGTAGCAGGGAATGGGGCACGGGACCTTTACCCTCTGGGGGGGCTGGCTCTCATTCAGCCCCAGGGTGGGCACTGGCGGGCTCAGGGTGGCAGGGAATGGGGCTCAGGGCCTGCCCCTCTAGGGGGCACTGGCTGGCTTCACTAGCCCCTAATGTCATCACAGGATCCTACAAGCCAACTGCTGCCTCAATGTAAACCCGATGGCTCCCCCTTCACCCATGCTGGCCTCTGAGAGGTCCTGATGCCAGGCTGGAGCCCCCACACCGTACTATAAGTTTGGGGCCTTTTGTGCGCCCAGCTCTGGGGTGGAGCACTGCAGGCAGTGTCACTTGTAACACTGTCCGGATGATGACTGCTGAGGGTAGCAGGGCAATCTCCGGCCCTTTCACGGGAGATGTAGGTGCTATGATCCTGCCCCCTCCGCAGAGCATGCTGGGAAACCGACTCTACTCACCCGCTTGGCGTGACCTGGACCTTCAGTCGCTCGTCCGGCTGCGCCCTGCCGCTCCCCGCCCCCTTCGGCGCCCTCCGCAGCGGGCTCTGGCAGTTGTATCCGTCCGGCTCACAAGGCCACTGCTCCTCGTCCAGCCGGGTCACCTCGTCCTCCAGCTCGGGCAGCAGCGTGTGGGCCGACTTCCGACGGTTCCTGGAGGCCCCAGGCCGGGCGGGCGGCTCTAACCTTGGGCCCCGGCTCAGGGTGAAAGTCAGCGGCTGCGGCTTCAGCTTGCTGATGCTGCCGATGGAGCTGAGGATCAGGGTGGCCTTGGGGCGGGACGGGCGGGAGGGCCCCGCCGGCCGGGCTAGCGGCCGGATGCGATGATTGCCACCGGGCAGCACTGGTTTGAAGCCGCAGGGGAGCGGCCAGGGGGCCTTGGGGGCCGTGATGGCGGCGAAATCCTGGGGCTGCACCCGCACCTTCTGGAAGAGGAAGCAGAACTCCGAGTCGCCAGGCGGGGGCGCCAGGGCGCAGCCCTCGGGCACAGGGTCCGGGTGGCCGAAGGTGACCAGGTCTCCGTCGCTCAGCTCCAGGCGCTGGCCCCGGGGCACCCGCACTGCATTGACGTAGGTGCCTGGCAGAGATGGGAAGGAGAGAGCGGGGTGAAGGGGAAGACCAGGGGTCCCCGGCACAGGTGGGTGTGGGCTAGTGGCCACGGGGGAGTGAGTCCTGCTCATGGGAACCACCGAGTTCACGGAGGGGACATGCACAGAGCTTTGGGTCACGGAATTCCCGGGGGGGGGGGATTTTAATTAAATAAATAGAGGCAGAAATGGATGGAGAGATGCTAGATATTGGGGGAGAGAGATTAGAGACATGGGGGTATATGGGGATGGATAGATAGACAGAGACGTGTACGGGGACAGACGGACGTGTATGGGGACAGACGGACAGACAGACGTGTGTGGGGATGGATAGACAGACGGACATGTGTATGGGGACAGACGGACGGATAGGTGTGTGTGGGGATGGATAGACAGACGTGTATGGGGACAGATGAACAGACAGACGTGTATAGGGATGGAGAGAGACAGGTAGATGTGTATGGGAGGGATAGATTGATAGACAGACCAACAGGTAAGTGGGGAAGAAGACCTGGAGATGGGTTGGAAACAGGAGGAAGCACGGGCTATAATGGCAGAGAGGAAGGAGGGTCAGGGCAAAGCTAGGAGGCAAGATCAAACCAGTATCTTAGATGCCTATATACAAATGCGAGAAGTATGGGTAATAAGCAGGAAGAACTGGAAGTGCTAATAAATAAATACAACTGTGACATTGTCGGCATTACTGAAACTTGGTGGGATAATACACACGACTGGAATGTTGGTGTGGATGGGTATAGTTTGCTCAGGAAGGATAGACAGGGGGAAAAGGGAGGAGGTGTTGCCTTATATATTAAAAATGTACACACTTGGACTGAGGTGGAGATGGACATAGGAGATGGAAGTGTGGAGAGTCTCTGGGTTAGGCTAAAAGGGGTAAAAAACACAGGTGATGTTGTGCTGGGAGTCTACTACAGGCCACCTAATCAGGTGGAAGAGGTGGATGAGGCTTTTTTCAAACAACTAACAAAATCATCCAAAGCCCAAGATTTGGTGGCGATGGGGGACTTCAACTATCCAGATATAGGTAGGGAAAATAACACCGCGGGGCACAGGCTGTCCAATAAGTTCCTGGACTGCATTGCAGACAACTTTTTGTTTCAGAAAGTTGAAAAAGCTACTAGGGGGGAAGCTGTTCTAGACTTGATTTTAACAAATAGGGAGGAACTTGTTGAGAATTTGAAAGTAGAAGGAAGCTTGGGTGAAAGTGATCATGAAATCATAGAATTTGCAATTCTAAGGAAGGGTAGAAGGGAGTACAGCAGAATAGAGACAATGGATTTCAGGAAGGCGGATTTTGGTAAGCTCAGAGAGCTGATAGGTAAGGTCTCATGGCAATTAAGACTGAGGGGAAAAACAACTGAGGAAAGTTGGCAGTTTTTCAAAGGGACGCTATTAAGGGCCCAAAAGCAAGTTATTCCAATGGGTAGGAAAGATAGAAAATGTGGCAAAAGACCACCTTGGCTTACCCTTGAGATCTTGCGTGACCTACAAAATAAAAAGGCGTCATATAAAAAATGGAAACTAGGTCAGATTACAAAGGGTGAATATAGGCAAATAACACAGGAATGCAGAGGCAAGATTAGAAAAGCAAAGGCACAAAATGAGCTCAAACTAGCTATGGGAATAGAGGGAAACAAGAAGACTTTTTATCAATACATTAGAAGCAAGAGGAAGACCAAGGACAGGGTAGGCCCACTGCTCAATGAGGAGGGGGAAACAGTAACGGGGGACTTGGAAATGGCAGAGATGCTTAATAACTTCTTTGTTTCAGTCTTCACTGAGAAGTCTGAAGGAATGTCTAGTATAGTGAATGCTTACGGGAAGAGGGTAGGTTTAGAAGATAAAATAAGAAAAGAGCAAGTAAAAAATCACTTAGAAAAGTTAGATGCCTGCAAGTCACCAGGGCCTGATGAAATGCATCCTAGAATACTCAAGGAGTTAATAGAGGAGGTATCTGAGCCTCTAGCTATTATCTTTGGGAAATCATGGGAGACGGGGGAGATTCCAGAAGACTGGAAGGGGGCAAATATAGTGCCCATCTATAAAAAGGGAAATAAAAACAACCCAGGAAGCTACAGACCAGTTAGTTTAACTTCTGTGCCAGGGAAGATAATGGAGCAGGTAATCAAAGAAATCATCTGCAAACACTTGGAAGGTGGTAAGGTGATAGGGAATAGCCAGCATGGATTTGTAAAGAACAAATCGTGTCAAACTAATCTGATAGCGTTCTTTGATAGGATAACGAGCCTTGTCGATAAGGGAGAAGCGGTGGATGTGATATACCCAGACTTTAGTAAGGCATTTGATACAGTCTCACATGATATTCTTATAGATAAACTAGGAAAGTACAATTTAGATGGGGCTACTATAAGGTGGGTGCATAACTGGCTGGATAACCGTACTCAGAGAGTAGTTGTTAATGGCTCCCAATCCTGCTGGAAAGGTATAACAAGTGGGGGTCCGCAGGGGTCTGTTTTGGGACCGGTTCTGTTCAATATCTTCATCAACGATTTAGATGTTGGCATAGAAAGTACGCTTAATTAAGTTTGCGGACGATACCAAACTGGGAGGGATTGCAACTGCTTTGGAGGACAGGGTCAAAATTCAAAATGATCTGGACAAATTGGAGAAATGGTCTGAGGTAAACAGGATGAAGTTCAATAAAGATAAATGCAAAGTGCTCCACTTAGGAAGGAACAATCAGTTTCACACATACAGAATGGGAAGAGACTGTCTAGGAAGGAGTATGGCAGAAAGAGATCTAGGGGTCATAGTGGACCACAAGCTAAACAGGAGTCAACAGTGTGATGCTGTTGCAGAAAAAGCCAACGTGATTCTGGGATGCATTAACAGGTGTGTTGTAAACAAGACATGAGAAGTCATTCTTCCGCTTTACTCTGCGCTGGTTAGGCCTCAACTGGAGTATTGTGTGCAGTTCTGGGCACCGCATTTCAAGAAAGATGTGGAGAAATTGGAGAGGGTCCAGAGAAGAGCAACAAGAATGATTAAAGGTCTTGAGAACATGACCTATGAAGGAAGGCTGAAGGAATTGGGTTTGTTTAGTTTGGAAAAGAGAAGACTGAGAGGGGACATGATAGCAGTTTTCAGGTATCTAAAAGGGTGTCATCAGGAGGAGGGAGAAAACTTGTTCACCTTAGCCTCCAATGACAGAACAAGAAGCAATGGGCTTAAACTGCAGCAAGGGAGATTTAGGTTGGACATTAGGAAAAAGTTCCTAACTGTCAGGGTAGTTAAACACTGGAATAGATTGCCTAGGGAAGTTGTGGAATCTCCATCTCTGGAGATATTTAAGAGTAGGTTAGATAAATGTCTATTAGGGATGGTCTAGACAGTATTTGGTCCTGCCATGAGGGCAGGGGACTGGACTCGATGACCTCTCGAGGTCCCTTCCAGTCCTAGAGTCTATGAGAGGAGTATGAGGGGTGAGGGACAGACGGACGGATACCTCAGACCAGTGGTTCTCAATCTATTTACCATTGTGGTCCACGTATGCAGCCCACAATGTGTTACCTGGGCCACAGGCTGAGAACCACAACATCCCCCCCGACCCTATGCCCAGTGCCTCCCGCCCAGAGACTGCTCCACAGTGTGCGGCCACGAGTGGAGCCCTGGGAGGAAGGACGAGCAGCAGGGACCCCAGATGCTGCTGTGTGGGGCCGGGCAGCAGCCCCAACACTGACCCCAGACTCTGTAGGGCTGTGGCAGCCCTGGACCCCACAGAGCCAGCTAGCGACCCCAATGCACCACGCCGGACAGCCAGGACCGAGCATGGCCCAGTAGCCATTCGCACACAGCTGTGTGCTAACTGGGCACCATGCAGCCTGCGAGCCCAGAACCGCTGCCTTAGACAGCGGGGTGTGTACAGGAGAACACAGAGAGGGAGAGCGGATTGGTTGTGTGCGAGATAAGATCCCAGAGGATAAGTTGTCAGTCGCCACTGACACGCAGCCACCTCTGGGGTGGGGCGTGTTTAGTGGCCACCCAGGCACCCTGCACTGGGATGACTGGCCTGGGCTGAAATGCAGCTGCCTCTGGGGTGCGGCTCGGAGGCTACCAACCCGGGAGAGTCTTTAAATAGGAAGTTAAAAGGAAATCGTCTCCGATGCGAAGTGCAAAAGAAGGAATTAACTGAGCAGGGATCCAGAACAACAGTGTCGAGACACTGGAGCCAGTGCTGACAGCCAGGGCACAGCCTCCACTGCTGAGCTCCCGCCTCATTCCCCCCAACACAGGGCCCCCCAGCCCTCACCATGGGTGCTGCAATCCACCAGGCAGACCCGCCACTCCCCGGCGGTGCTGTGGGGGTCCCTCTCGGCGTGGATCTCAGCATGGACGCGGGACACCAGCCCCGGGTTGCGCTCCGACACTAGGGGGACGTCGCAGACCTCAGCTCGGCGCCCCAGCCGGTAGGTGCAGTGTGGCCCGGCTGGCCGGAAGGTGTGCAGGTCCCGGTTCGGGTCATCCCCCGGGCAGGCTGGGCCCATCCGCAGCAGCTGGAAGCAGGGCAGGGCCTCAGACGGCATGGCCGGCTCCCCCTCCCCAGCATTGGGGAGGGGGTGCTGGAAGTCAGGACTCCTGCGTTCTATCCCAGCGCTGGGAAGGGAGTGGAGTCTAGTGGGTTAGAGCAGGGTGGGCGGGGGCAGGGCTGAGAGCCAGGACGCCTGGGTTCTATTCTTCTCTGAACAGTTTACTGGCTGAGACTGGAGCAACTCATAGTAGCAGTGTCTGGAAATTTACCCAGCTCCTGCCCCAGCCTCTTCTGCCCTGTGTGTGTGCTGGGGGGGGGGGGAATTAATTCCCTCCCATTACCTCCCTCGTTATCTAGCTCACAACACAATAACTCATGGCATTGTCTCCTCACCCTGGATGCTGCTAAAGTGCACTGGGGACCCTGCTACGCCCTCCGGGGGCTCAGGGGAGCCAAAGCATGGGGGTCTTGGAGGCTGAGATGGAGGGAGAGGGACGGGTTGGACCCCTCCCCTTTGCCCTCCTGTGCAATGCAGTTCTGGAGCCTGGCAGGTTCCTTTCCCAGCTCTAGACCCCCTGCTCTATGGCTCTAGAACCCCCCCTTCCTGACAGAGCTCCAGAAACACCCCCATTCCGTGCTCGTCTCCAGCTGTTCCCTCTGCCCTCAGGATCAAGAGCCTCTCACGAACGCCATTCTAGAAAACCTGCCCCCCCATGGGAAAGTGGCTCCTGAACATCGTGTCTCTTGGCAACGCTGCTCTAGAACTCAGACCCTGGTCGGCATGGCAACCAGGCTCCTGAGCAGCCGGAGCCCTTGTCTGACCCCTCCTCTCCCAGAGAACCCTGGTCTCCCAGCAACGCAGCGCTACAGCCCCCCGGCCTCCAGGGCAGCGATCCCTGGTCGCCTTGGCAACAAGGATCTAGAACTTCAGCCTCCTTGGCAGCACAGCTCTAGAACCCGGGCCTTGCTGGTAACCGGGTCCCCCGGTGACGTAGCTCCAGGACCCCGGTCTCCTTGGTAACGGGGTCCCTCTGGTGACGCAGCTGCTGCACCCCGGTCTCCCTGGTAACGGGGTACCGCCAGTGACGTAGCTCCAGGACCCCGGTCTCCCCCTCCCCTTGTCTCGGCCCGGCGCTGAGCGTCCGCCGGCCACAGCCGCTGCCCGGGCTCCCGTGCGGCGCGCGCTGCCTCGGGAGTCGCTCGCTGATTGGCCGAGCCGGGAGGGGTGGGCGCGGTCGCTGCTCCCCATTGGCTCTGACCTGGGCGGCCACTCCCTTATTGGTCGGGGCCGCGGAGTCACGTGGGGAGCGGGCCGGCGGGAGACTGCTGATTGGCCGAAGTTGACAGGAGAGGGGCGGGGACGGAGCGCGAGCGCTTCAAACTTTGGCGAGAAGGGAGGGGCGCGCGCGCATGCGCAACGGGGCAGGAGCCAGGTGGGCAAGGAGCCAGGAGAGAAGGGGCGGAGCTCAGACATAGGGAGGGGCAGGGTCCAGGTGAGAGGCGGGGCTCAGGCACAGGAAGAGGCGGGGCTCAGGGAGGGGCAGGGTCCAGGTGAGGGGCGGGGCTCAGGCACAGGAAGAGGCGGGGCTCAGGGAGGGCCGGGGTCCAGGTGAGGGGCGGGGCTCAGGCATAGGGAGGGGCAGGCTCCAGGTGAGGGCGGGGCTCGGGAACAGGGAGGGGCGGGGTCCAGGTGAGGGGCAGGGCTCAGGCCCTGTTTTTTTGCAGGGGGAGGAGGGTGTTACAGGAAACGGGGAGGGAAGGAACCCGACCCTCAGCAGAGGAAATGGGGGGTCACGGGGGAGCAGCTGGGCTGGGGGAGCAGCGGTGGCCCCGTGGCACAGATCCAGCACCCAGGCCTGGCCTGCAGGGAGCCCTTAGCTCAGGTGTCTCCCCCATTCCCCCTGCAGCCCCAGTGGCTAACTTAGGGAGTGGGGCAGACCCACCTTTCTTCATGGCGAGACCAGCCTGTGACATGGGTGGGGAACCTGGCCTAATATTGGCCCTGCCCCTGCCAGGCAGCATGGGTCAGGGTAGGAGATGGGGCGTGTCCCAACTGCTGGGGGGCACAAGGGGTCAAGGCAACAGCAGGGGGCCAATCGTTAAGAAACGTGAGTAATTAACAGCACCTCCTAATGGGGGTGCGTGTGTGTGTGTGTGTGTGTGCGCGGCGCGCATGCAAAATCCACAGCATTTCCCCACATACACCTTGCCGCAAACAAGGTATGTGGATCTAGGAGGGAAGTGGAGTCTAGTGGTTAGAGCAGGGAGGGCAGGAGCCAGGACTCCTGGGTTCTCTCCCCAGCTGTGGGAGGAGAGTAGGGTCTAATGGTTAGAGCGGGGGAGGGAAGGAGCCAGGAGACAGCTACAGGACCGTGTTCGTGTTTAATTCAAATGATCTTTATTCCACATCCATGAAAACGAGCTGCCAGATGGGGAGCAGCTCCCCCAGCCCCCATCAGGGCGACCCCTCCTCATCCTCAGCGCTGCCTTCCTCCCCTGGCGGCGTCTCCTCCTCCCGCAGGAGGGCCATGCTGAGGCTCTGCAGGTCGTCCAGCACTGCGGCCAGGGTCTCTGCGGGGAGATTAGCATGGGGGACATCGTAGCAGGTGAGGGTCGGGGGGCCATAGCCCCACCTGGGTGGGGATCCTGGAAGGGGGGAGGGGAAGGCAGGGGGGCCACAGCCCAGGCTGGAGGGCCTCGGATGGGGGCCTTCTGGGTGGGCCATGGCCTGGAGGAGGAGTGTGCTCTGGGTGGGATCCCAGCAGAGGGGAGGCAGGGGGATCCTAGCAGGGAAACTCTGGGTGGGCCACAGCCCAGGCTGGAGGGACTTGGGTGGGGGGCCTCTGGGTAGGATCCCAGCGGGGGGCTGGAAGCAGATCAGTACCTTTGGAGGGACTTGGGTGGGGGGCTGGAAGCAGATCAGTACCTTTGGAGGGAGGCCGGGCTCCCCCTTTCCCCAGCAGTGGCTGCTGGCCAGGCCCTACTGGCTCCCCTGGGTCCCGCCGGGCCGCCAGCCGGTTCCGCTTGTACTGGGCCAGGAGCCCCTCCTGCCGCAGCGTGGCCTGGGAGGAGAGGTGGGATCAGGAAGGGGGGTGCATGCGGCTCCCGCGGGAGCCCAGGCCTGGGACACAGGGGCTGCGGACAGGCACTGGGGGACTCCGGCAGCGGCACCCCCCAACCCAGCACCTACCATCAGCAGGTTCTTGTCTCTCTCCAGCGCCTGGAGCCGCGCCCCCAGCCGGCCCGTCTCCTCCCGCTTGGCTTCCTCCTGCAGCAGCGCCAGCTCCTGGCTCCTGGCTCTGTCCCGGGCCGCCTGGCGCTCGGCCTGGCGCAGGGCCACCACTGCGGGGAGAGGGCGGGTGAGGGGGCTGCAGGGCGGGGGGTGGTGGGGGGAGCCTGGGGCTCGGCTAGCTGGGAGGGCTGGGGGAGGCGTCTCTCACCGGCCTTCGTGTGCTCCCTTCGGGCCTCGCTGAGCCTCTGCTCCAGTGCCGAGAGATCCCGACGCAGCCGCGTCTCCACCTCCGTCACCTTCTCCTGTAGGGCTGGGGGGCAGAGGGGGGTTAGCACTGACTTCCAGGGGAGAGCGCCCCCTGCTGCGCCCTGGTGCCCCCCAGCCGGCTCCCCCCAGCCCAGTGCCCCCCACCAAGCCCCTGGTGCCCCCGCTGACCCTCACCGCCCCCTGCTCCCCCCAGCCCTGCTCCCCGATACCCCCTAATGCTCACCCCCCCCCGGCCGGCTCCCCACAGCCCAGTGCTCCCACCAAGCCCCTGCCCCACTCCGCATGGCATCCCCTGCTGCTCCCTGCAGCCCAGCACCTCCTGCCAAGCCCCCACCCGGCTCCCTGGTGCCCCCACCGAGCCCCTGCCCCGCTCCGCATAGCATCCCCTGCTGCTCTCCGCCCCACTCTCTGCAGCTCGGCACCCCCTGCCAAGCCCCCGCCCTGCTCCCTGGCGCTCCCCAGAGCCCCCACTCCAATCCCTGCAGCCCCCCATCGAGCCCCTGCTCCGCTCCCTGCAGCCTCATGCCCCTCACACCCCCTGCAACATGGCCCCCACACTTACCCCTGCCCCACTCTCCCCAGCATGGCACCCCCACCCTGCAGTATGGCACCCCTCCACCTCTGCCCTGCTTCTCCTAGCATGCCACCCCCCGCTGATCCTCTCCCCTCAGCATAGCACCTCGAGCTGAGCCCCATCCCGTTGCCTGAAGCACCCGCCCCAGCCCTCCCCACCCTGTACCTCTCTCATATTCATGCCGCAGCCCAGCCAGTTCCCGTCTCAGCCCCTTGGCCTCCTCCAGGCTCTCCCGCAGCTCCCGCTGCGCCCCCTCCAGCTGCCCCTGCTGCTGCCGCCGCTCTCGCTCTGCCTCCTCCTTCTGCTCCAGTGCCGCCTGCAGGCTCCGCGTCGCCTCCCGTAGCTCCCGCTCCGCTGCGACAGGACAGGTTTGTTATTGATCTGCCAGGACCTTGGGCCTCCTCCCTGCACTTCCAGCTGTGGCCAGTAGGGGCCGCACCCCAGCCAGTGGTGGGGAAAGACTGTCAGGTGTGGTTCCACCTGTGCCACCAGGGGCACCGTCGAGCTCGACCCGGCCCACGTACCTTTCTCCCGGGCTTCGCCCACCTGCTGCTCGAGGATCTGGGCCCCCTTCTTCAGCTCGGCCACCAGACGGTCCCGCTCCTGGTGCAGCAGGGCCAGCTCAGCCCGAAGAGCCTCGTGGGACAGGCTGGGAGGGAAAGGGGGAGCGAGGGAGTCAGACGGCCCCTTGCAGGAGTCCTGGCTCCCAGCCCCCCCTGCTCTAACCACTAGACCCCACTCCCCTCCCAGAGCTGGGGATGGAACCCAGGAGTCCTGGCTCCCAGCCACCCATACTCTAACCAGTGGACCCTACTCTCCTCCCAGAGCTAGGGATGGAACCCAGGAGTCCTGGCTCCCAGCTGCCCCTGCTCTAATCACATGACCTCAGTCCCCTCCCAGCGGTGGGGATGGAACCCAGCAGTCCTGGCTCCCAGCCACCCATACTCTAACCAGTGGACCCTACTCTCCTCCCAGAGCCAGGGATAGAACCCAGGACTCCTGGCTCCCAGCACTCGCTGCTCTAACCATTAGACTCCACGTCCTCTTGGTGTCCCTACAAGCGCTGTGTCATCGGCTGGTTCCCGTCCCCAGGGGTGGGGCTGGACAGGACTCACCCGTCGTTCTCTGACCCAGCGGTTTTGGGCTGTTCGTCTCTCTGCAGTCGAGCCAGGGCCACTTTACGAGACACCAGTCCTGCAATGGCACAGATGTAGAGCTATTGCCCAGAGATGCAGCCAGCTCTAGGGCAGGGTGGCTGGCAACAGCTGCACAGTAACTCTGCTCAAAAGTTTGGGACAGGAAGTGAAGGGGGATCATGTACCCTGTTGAGACCCACAGAAGATATGATCCAGGACCCATAGGTCTGCCATGGGGCAAGCAGGAGACTGGGATAGATGGGCCCCGTCGGTCGGATTCAGTACTCTGGTTCATCCCTCTCACCTTGGATGGTGTCGACTCTCTTGGCGGCGAAGGTGACTCGGTTTCCCAGGCCCACCAGGTTCAGTGCAGCTGCCTTCAACTCCGCCTCCTGCCCCCCAACCTGCTGGTGGAGCCTGTGGTCAGGATGAGACCGAGGGTCAGAGGGCATGACCTCGACATCCCGATCAATCACACACCTCATGTCCCACCCTCCAGGCCTACGACCCCAGAACTGGAGGATGAGGGGACAGATGGGGTCGTGACCTGAATCACGCCAGCCCCAGGGGCTGATGGTCCACAGATGCCAAAACACTACAGCAACGGATTCTGGGTAGCAGGGTAGTGGCGGGAGCAGCTGGTTATAAGTTAGTGCTAATGGAGGGACAAGATCAGAGTCAGAGATCCTGGGTGGGGCCAGATCAGAGCTGGCGTCCCCTAGGGAGGAAAGGCCTGTAGTCCCCAGAGGCCCCCTCATTTGTCCGTAGAGCGCCCCCCAGTGGTACCTGCTCACGATCTCCACAAGACCCCGCAAGGCGTCCTCGGCTGTTTCCGCCCGGCGCTGGAGATGCTGCCCTGATTCCTCCTGGTGAGCCAGCTCGGCCCGGAGCCTCTGCAAGGGAGCAGAATGCCAGTGCCAGTCCCAGCCAGTGCCTGCCCTGGGGCCGGATGGAAGCCAGTGCCCCCTAGAGAGGAAAGGCCCCGTGCCCCATTCCCTGCCCCCTTGAGCCAGGATCAAACCTTGTTGTTCACTCGTTCCATATCGGCCTCAGCTGTCTTGTCCTGAAGACTGTGAAGCAGCAGTGCCACCTTCTGGTCCCTCGACTCCACTTCGCCCTGCAGCTCTGAGACCTAGGGAAAGAGTGGGGGATAGAGCTACTCCGGGGGAGATTCTGCGCATCCGCGGATGTGCCCAATCCCTCGGTTTCGCACACTTTTATATTTTCCCCCATAAAAAACGTTTTGCCTAAGTGCTGCGGTTCCGCCTTTTGCCCACCAGAAGGCGCTGTGGCACCAGAACAGCTGGCTGCTTTCCTGAGACTTTGGAAGTGGAAGGCAGCGTGGATGAAAGTGACCATGAAATGGAAGAGTTCATGATTGTAAGGAATGGTAGGAGGGAGAACAGAACAATACAGACAATGGATTTCAAGAAGGCGACTTCAGCAAATTCAGGGAGCTGGTAAGTAAGATCCCAAGGGAAGCAACTCTAAGGGGAAAAACAATTGAAGACAGTTGGCAGTTTTTCAAAGACACATTATGGAAAGATGGGAGGTCTGGCAAGAGACCCCCCTGGCTTACCCAGGAGATCTTCAATGATCTAAAACTCTAAAAAGAGTCCTACAAAAAGTGGGAACTTGGTCAAATTACAAAGGCTGAATATAAACAAATAACGCAAGTCTGTGGAGACAAAATTAGAAAGGTCGAGGCACAAAACGAGATCAAACTAGCTAGAGACATAAAGGGTAACAAGAAAACATTCTACAAATACATTAGAAGCAAGAGGAAGACCAAGGACAGGGCAGGCCCGTTACTCAGTGAAGGGGGAAAGACAATAACAGAAAACGTGGAAATGGCCGTGGTGCCCAATGACGTCTTTGTTTCGGTTTTCACCAAGAAGGTTGGTGATGACTGGACACTAACATAGTGAATGTCAGTGAAAACAGGGTAGGATCGGGGCTAAAATAGGGAAAGAACGAGTTAAAAATTACTTAGAGAAATTAGATGCCTTCCAGTCACCAGGGCCTGATGAAATGCCTCCTACTCCAGGAGCTGACTGAGGAGATATCTGAGCCATTAGCGATTATCTTTGAAAAGTCACAGAAGACAACAGAGATTCCAGAAGACTGGAAAAGGGCAAATCTAGTGCTCATCTATGAAAAGGGAAGTAAGGACAACCCGGGAAATTACTGCTTAACTCCGTACCCGGAAAGATAATGGAGCAAATAACTGAGCAATCAATTTGCAAACATCTACAAGATAATAAGGTGATAAGTAACAGACAGCCTGGTTTTGTCAAGAACAAATCATGTCAAACCAACCTGATGGCTTGTGACCCTGTCAAAGAAAGTTTGTGGAAGGGGGGAAGTGGTAGACAGGGAATATCATTAGTAAGGCTTTTGATACTGTCTCGCAGGACCTTCTCATACATAAACTACAGAAATACAACCTGGATGGAGCTACTATAATGTGGGTGCAGAACTGGTTGGAAAACTCTTCCCAGAGAGGAGTTAGCAGTGGTTCACAGTCAGGCGGGAAGGGCATCATGAGTGGGGTCCATAGGGATCAGTTCTGGGTCTGGTTCTTTTCAATATCTTCATCAATGATTTAGCTCATGGCACACAGAGTACACTTATAAAGTTTGCAGATGATACCAGGCTGGGAGGGGTTGCAAGTGCTTTGGAGGACAGGATGAAAATTCAAAATGATCTGGACAAACTGGAGAAATGGTCTGAGGAAAATAGGATGAAATTCCATAAGGACAAATGCAAAGTGCTCCACTTAGGAAGGAACAATCAGTTTCACACATACAGAATGGGCAATGACTGCCTAGGAAGGAGAACTGCGGAAAGGGATCTGGGGGCCATAGTGGATCACAAGCTAAATATGAGTCAACAGTGTAATACTGCTGCAAAAAAAGCAAAAAGGCCTCAGCTGGAGTATTGTGTCCAGTTCTGGGCACTGCATTTCAGGAATGATGTGGACAAACTGCAGAAAGTCCAGAGAAGAGCAATAAAAATGATGACAGGTCTACAAAACATGAGCTATGAGGGAAGACTGAAAACACTGGGTGTGTTTAGTCTGGAGAAGAGAAGCCTGAGAAGGGACATGAGAACAGTTTTCAAGTACATAAAAGGTTGTTGCAAGGAGGAGGGCGAAAAATTGTTCTTCTTAACCTCTGATGACAGGAGAAGAAGCAATGGGCTTAAATTGCAGCAAGGGAGGTTTAGGTTGGACATTAGGAAAAGCTGTCACGGTGGTGAAGCACTGGAATAAATTGCGGAGGGAGGCTGTGGAATCTCCATCATTGGGGACTGTTAAGAGCAGGTTGGACAAACGCCTGCCAGGGATGGGCTAGATGGTGCTTGGCCCTGCCCTGAGGGCAGGGACGGGACAAGGTGACATCTCGAGGTCCCTTCCAGTCCTATGATTCTACGCTGTGTCCTAGCGCCACTGCGCCCTCAGGTGGGAAAAAGGTGGAACTGCAGCACTTCTTAGGCAAAATGTATTTTATGGGGGAAAATACAAAATTCGATGCCCAGTTCTGCAGAACCCCCCGGCTAGAGTTCACCACAGCACCCTGCCCGTGGAGCCGGGTTAGGACAGAACAGGGCACACGGGCCTACTGGGAGGGATGACGCACTGGGGTTCAGAATGGCTAGTCGGTGGCACAGACTGGGGCCTGGGATGATAGTGTTAAGCCTAGGGGCTGCAGAGACCCATGGGGCTGTGGGGTGCAGGGACACAGGCAGATGTGCCTGATTGAACGGGAGAGGCTTAGGGTCAGCCAGGGTCTGCATGGAGGAGAGTTCCCAACACCCAAACAATCTCGCCCCCGCCCCCCCAAAGAAAAACCTCCCACCCACACCCAACACCCTCCAGGCTCCTTCCCTCTCCCTCAGCTCCTCCGTTACCTCTGACTCCCCCAAGCCCTTGCACTGCTTCTGACGGGTGAAGGAAATACAGCTCTGTAGTGTCATTTAGATGAATTACACAAAGTTGTGTATTAATATGCCTCGTAAATAATCCATTTGTCAAAAAAATTTACCAGAATCTTTTTATGTTGGGTCTGTATTGTTAGCGGCATACTCGCTGACAGATAGTTTGAAATAAATGACCAAAATATAAGTGGC
Source organism: Gopherus evgoodei (assembly GCF_007399415.2). NCBI lineage: Eukaryota > Metazoa > Chordata > Testudines > Testudinidae > Gopherus > Gopherus evgoodei. The sequence goes on along the minus strand of NW_022059994.1, from coordinate 6,428,850 downwards.
ATGATTCTATTGTGTTATTCTGACAAATCAAATATGCAGGATTTTGGTGAGTTTTCAAATAGTGTGCAGAATTTAATTTTTTTGGCACAGAATTCCCCCAGTATAGAACCCAGGAATCCAGGCTCCCAGCCCCCTGCTCCCAGCACTAGATCCCGCTCCCCTCCAGCAGGCCCTCACCTTTCTCTGGAGCAGGTTGGTGGCATCCGCGTGGCCGAGTTCCTGTGATCTGAGCTGCACCATGAGGGCAAAGACCTTCTCCCGCCAGCGGCTCAGCAGGGACTGGCTCTTCTGGGCTGGCTCGGGCTGCAGGGGGTCACAGGGCTGGAGGGAGACATTGGGTCAACACCAGGCTACAGCACAGCCCCCTGCAGCACAGCGCCCCCTACAGCCGTCCTGGGGAACTGGGCCAGCCCTGGGTACCAGGGGAAAGCGACCCAGTGGTGCCAGGGGGCCGTTACCTTCCTGGTCAGCTCCAGCTCCTGCAGGGCCAGGATGTCGCTGAGCGAGGCCAGTCTGAGCTGCAGCAGCTCTGCTGTCGTCCTCAGGGCGTCGCGCTCCCCTTCTAGGTGCTGGGAGTAAGGGGAGGGTGTGAGTGCCCCCTGCTGAGGGGATCAGTCTTGTCCCAGTGTGTGTCAGCGTCGCCTGCTGAGGGGGGGCGGGCGGGTTTCAGTCCTATCCCCCACATGTGTGTGAGCGCCCCCTGCTGAGAGGGGAACAGTCCTGTCCCCCCCATGTGTGTCAGCATCCCCTGCTGAGAGGGGATCAGTCCTGTCCCCCCCGGCATGTGTGTCAGTGCCCCCTGCTGGGGGAATCAGTCCTGTCCCCCCATGTGTGCCAGCATCCCCTGCTGAGAGGGGATCAGTCCTTCCTCCTGCAGGATGCAACAGGAACTGCCCGTGTGTAGCTCATCCCTCCAGAGTCCCCCCTCCTCACCTGCACCTGGCCGAGCAGCTGCTGCCTCTCGGGGCCCAGCCCGCTCCCCTGCTCCCCCATGTAGGTCCGCAGCTGCTGCAGAAGGGCCTGCTGGGAGGCCAGCTCTGCCTGGGTCGTGCTGCGGGGGGAGAAAGCAGGGGGTTGACACATGAGGATGGGAGCTTCCTGCCTCCAGAAGGTGCCATCCCGTGGCTGTTCCTACCTGAGCTGCTCCAGCAGGCTCTGGTGCTCCTGTCCCTTCACCTCCAGCTCCTGCTCTAGTTGCAGGGCCCGCTGCCGCAGGGAGCCGACTTCAGCCCCATGGGCCTGGCAGAGACGGGAGAGCTGGGGGGAGAGAGGGGACCTGGGTGGAAAGAGAACCCAGGAGTCTTGGCTCCCAGTCCCCCCTGCTCTAACCCGCCAGACCCGACTCCCCGCCCAGAGCCAGTGATAGAACCCAGGAGTCCTGGCTCCCAGTCCCCCCTGCTCTAACCCACCAGACCCCACTCCCCTCCCAGAGCTGGGATAGAACCTAGGAATCCCGGCTCCCAGTCCCCCCTGCTCTAATCCACCAGACCCCACTCCCCTCCCAGAGCTGGGATAGAACCCAGGAGTCCTGGCTCCCAGCCCCCCACTCACCTCAGTCTGGTGCTCCCCCAGCGCCCCCTGCAGACGCTCTGTCGCCCTCTGGGTCTGGGCCTTCCCTTCCTCCAGCGCCGCCTGCAGCTCCCCCCGCGCCACCGCCAGCTCCTGCTGGTGCTGCTCAGTGGCGACCTCCAACTCCGCCCTCAGGGCGTCCGCTTCTGCTTGGCCACGCCTCCTCTGCTCCTCTAGCTCCGCCCTCAGGGCATTAGTTTCTGCTTGGCCACACCTCCTCAGCTCTTCCAACTCCGCCTTCAGGGCAGTAACTTCTGCCTGGCCACACCTCTTCTGCTCCTCTAGCTCCGCCCTCAGGGCATCGCCCTCAGCCTGGCTCCGCCCCCTCAGCTGCTCCAGCTCCCCCTGCAGGCAGGCCACGGTGCTCTCGCTGGCGGCCACCGTGGCCTCCTGCTGGAGGGCTGCAGCTCGGAGCCCAGCTAGCTCTGCCTCCAGCCGCTGGATCTCGTGGAGCTGGTGGGAAATGAGCTCAGCCTGCTGGGCTATGGGCAGGGTGTGACGGGCAGTTGGGAGCTCCGCCTCCCTGTCCAGGGACCTGCAGGGGAGGGAGACATGGATGTGGGGCCTTTCACTTCTAGGGGACTGCCTCTGATCCTGCTGCGAAAGACAGGGAAGAGACTGGCTGGCTCAGGGGGCAGGGAATGGGACATGGCCTTTTACCTGGTCCTGGCTCCAGGCTCCTCAGTCTCCGCTCCTGCCCTCCCCCTGGGTGCCCTGGCGCCCCCTGCTGTCCATCTGTGCAGCTCATCTCTGAGGCGCTGGTTCTCCTGTCTCAGCTCCGTAAGCTCCTGGCGCTGCCAACAGGGCGGCCAGGCCCTCCAGAGCGTCGGTCCAGAAGCAGCCAGGGGAGGCGCCGACCGGCTCTGGAAATGGGAGGGAGGGATCAGACCCCTAGGACCTATGGGAGAAAGGACATGGAATGGGACCCAGGCATCTGGGATGGCAATGCATGGGGCTCGTCCCTAGGGTGCCGGAGATGGGGAATGGGACCCAGGCGTCCGGGATGGCAGCGTGTGGTGCTGGGCTGAGGGGACTCTCAGAGCTGTGGATGTTACCGGGAGGTCTGAGGGCTCCGAAGGCGGCTGGTGGGTCCAGGTGACCCCTGGACTCTTCCCTCTTGTCCATTGTCCTGGGGGCGGCCGGAAGACTCCCCGTCCCTAGAGGGGAACAGACCGGCTCGTCTCTCTGCCCCGGCCACGTGCCCACCGGGAAGCTGCTGCAGCCTGGGGACTTATGATAGACCCTACAATAACATCCCGAGCTGCCACACTGCGCCAAGCAAGGCAGAGCCTCCACCCCCCATAGTCCCCCCCCGCAGGGCACGCCGGGAGTCTGGTTCCCCCCCGCACGGGGCACGCCGGGAGTCTGGCTCCCCTTCCCGCGCGGGGCACGCCGGGAGTCTGGCTCCCCTTCCCGCGCGGGGCACGCCGGGAGTCTGGTTCCCCCCCGCACGGGGCACGCTGGGAGTCTGGTTCCCCCCCGCGCGGGGCACGCCGGGAGTCTGGCACCCCTTCCCGCGCGGGGCACGCCGGGAGTCTGGTTCCCCCCCGCACGGGGCACGCTGGGAGTCTGGTTCCCCCCCGCGCAGGGCACGCCGGGAGTCTGGCCCCCCCCGCGCAGGGCACGCCGGGAGTCTGGCCCCCCCCGCGCAGGGCACGCCGGGAGTCTGGACCCCCCCCCGCAGGGCACGCCGGGAGTCTGGTTCCCCCACAACGCGCGGGGCACGCCGGGAGTCTGGCCCCCCCCGTGCAGGGCACGCCGGGAGTCTGGTTCCCCCCCACGCAGGGCACGGTGGGAGTCTGGTTCCTCCCCGCGCGGGGCACGCCGGGAGTCTGGCACCCCTTCCCGCGCAGGGCACGCCGGGAGTCTGGCTCCCCCCCCCGCGCAGGGCACGCCGGGAGTCTGGTTCCCCCCGCGCAGGGCACGCCGGGAGTCTGGCCCCCCCCGTGCAGGGCACGCCGGGAGTCTGGTTCCCCCCCCGCAGGGCACGCCGGGAGTCTGGTTCCCCCACAACGCGCGGGGCACGCCGGGAGTCTGGCTCCCCCCCCCGCGCAGGGCACGCCGGGAGTTTGGCCCCCCCCGCGCAGGGCACGCCGGGAGTCTGGTCCCCCCCCGCGCGGGGCACGCCGGGAGTCTGGTCCGGGTCCCCACCTGTCCGCACCCAACTCACTCCAGCTCCCCCCTCCGGGCTGCGCGAAAACCTCGCGAGACCAACAGCCTCTCCTCGCGCCAGGGGCCCGCGGGAACCCGAACGAGCCAATCAGCAGAAAGGGGGCGGGGTCATAGCGAGGTACGTCCCGTTCCCCTAACTAACCAATCCGCGCTGAGGGGAGGAGTCAGCCGGAGGGACATGAGCCCTAAGCAGAACTGGCCAATCAACGGGGAGAACGGGAGCCAGTGTCTCCGCCCCCAGTCAGTGCTGACCAATCCCAGCTGTAGGAGGCCAGGGCGGGGAGGATTGAGGAGGAGCTGGGGGCCGGGCTGTCCGCGCTGCTGGGCTCGGGGATCTTTCCCGCGAGCCTGGGGCTGGGAGCTCCTGCGTGTGCTTAGCCGCATTGACCCATTGGGTTTGTCTACATGGAGACCTGCTCCGGATTCATTAAACCGGATTAACCCTCCATGTGCATGTGCTTAATGCAGATTGAATCGTTTATCCCAGTTTACTTTAGCTCCATGTTCATTTCCACTCAGAGTTAAACTAAACTATACAGCTGTATAGGGCCAGCGCTGCAGAGTGGCCACACTTACAGCAACCAGCGCTGCAAGTGGTGTTAGATGTGGCCACACTGCAGCGCTGTTGGGCGGCTTCAAGGGGGGTTCCGGGAACGCGAGAGCAAACCGGGGAAGGAGACCAGCTTCGCCGCGGTTTGCTCTCGCGTTCCCCGAACCCCCCTGCAAACCACAGGGAAGGAGACCTGCTTGCTCGGGGTTCCGGGAACGAGAGAGCAAACCGGGAAAGGAGACCAGCCTCGCCGCGGTTTGCTCTCGCGTTCCCGGAGCCACCCTGCAAACCGCAGGGAAGGAGACCTGCTTGCTCGGGGTTCCGGGAACGAGAGAGCAAACCGGGAAAGGAGACCAGCTTGATTACCAGAGGCTTCCTCCTTCCACGGAGGTCAAGAAAAGCGCTGGTAAGTGTCTACATTGGATTACCAGCGCTGGATCACCAGCGCTGGATCCTCTACACCCGAGACAAAACGGGAGTACGGCCAGCGCTGCAAACAGGGAGTTGCAGCGCTGGTGGTGCCCTGCAGATGTGTACACCTTCAAAGTTGCAGCGCTGTAACTCCCTCACCAGCGCTGCAACTTTCTGATGTAGACAAGCCCTTAGTTTGAAAGTTCCCAGGAAAGTTGAGATGTGGATTGGCATCTCCCAAAGTCCATTATCAGTTAAGTGTTTCTTGACTGGGCACTTACTGAGAATAGTTCTCTCTCAAGAAGCTGACCCAATGCTTCACTGAGGCTAATTAGAACCAAAACAGATTGAGATACAAGTCTAGAACCAATATTCATAACTTCAACTACACAAATGACACATGCATAAAGATAACAGTCATACCCAGCAAATCATAACCTTCCCACGGACACCTCACATAACAACCTTCGTACAATATTTGCTCCAATATATGACAGTGGTTGCAATGATCTATACGGTCACAGGTTATGTCAGTAACGTCACAGCACGGTACATAAGTCTTTCATTACTCTCGACATGCAGGGAGTCCCTTGGTCTGTCCAGGGTCTCATCTGCTCCTAAATGTCCCCCAGACTGTGAGCGAACTCCAGTACGGCCCTAGTGTGCTTCTGTGGCACCAAGAGCTGTTTTACTACCTCCCCCGGTATTGGCACTACCCTGAGCAAGAGACCCTGCTTGATTATATAGTATGGCCCTGGGCCTTTGGTGGTTTTCCCTTCTACTGGCACGCCATTTAGCTCTACTAACTCCTCCTCCACGTTACCATACAGTGGGTCATAGGCTTGGTCCTGCCCAAAACACTTGCATGCAGGACTGATCTATTTGATCAGTCTCCTCCTCTTCTTCGCCTTCGCTCATGCTGGGGGCCATCTCTGTCCACGCTACCTTGTGGTTTCCCTGATGGGGCCGCCTCTCAACCAGGGCAGCTCTCTAGCTTGCTGCCAAAATCCTGGTTCCTAATCTTTTATCTGCCCTTCTTTCATGTCTAGATTTCCGGGATTTCCGGGGGGGTGAAAATAACTCTGGCGAAAACCCAGCAAAAATAGTGACAGGGCCACCTATGGATGCCTCGATCTCTGCCCGGGGTTTACTGCCCTCCCCTCACTCGATGGGAGGGGCGTAGGCTCTCAAACCTGGGAAAGTCCCTGCCAATTAAGACCAGGTAGGGGAGCTTGGGGACCACCCCTGCACTCATGTTGGTAGTATTCCCCTGGATCTCAATCCATATTGGGACTGTGGGGTAGAAATTTACTGTGCCGTGGACACACATCACTCTGGGGCTCTTGGCCCGGTTCAGCTGGTGTTGCCCCACTAACTTCCCTGAGACCAGTGTGACAGCATTCCCAGAGTCCACCAAAGCTATGGTCTGGATGCCGTTCATCTTTACCGGTCTGGTGTACTCATGTGGGGCCATCGCAACCGCAACCCCACCCCCAACCCCAGGCTGATTAAGCCACATTGGTCCTTGGGATCCCCCAGATTGCATTGCATGGGCTCCTCCCTCTTGGGGCACTCAGCTGCTATATGCCCCAACTCCCCACACTTGTTACAACGATACCTCATCCTGGAGGTTGCCCCCTGTCTGGGGTTCTCTGACCCGCTCCTCCAAGGCCCCCAGGTCCCTTTTGGGCCTCAGGCCGCTCCTTCGTGCCTGTTCTTCCAGTTATGGCTTTCCTGGAGTTCTCGATGACCCAGGGCCTCGGGGTCGGGACTGGCTTCTTGAAACACTGTGTTTCATCTCCTGGAGATTTGAACAGTTCATGAGCTGCCAGTTGTCTCTCCATGAGGGTGACCAGCTTATCATAGGTGGAGGGGTCACTCTGGCCTACCCAGGCTCGGAGGCCAGAGGGTAGTCCTCTCGTATAGCGGTCCAGCACCAGGAGTTTCAAACAGTTCTGACCATGGTGTCTTGTCTTCACTAGATTGCCATTCATGGAATCTCTGGGCTCTCAAAGCCGTCATGACCCCAGACCTGGCCAGGATCTCTGCCTTCAACCGAGAGTAGTCTGCTGCTTCCTCTGAGGTCATATCATAGTAGGCCTTCTGGGCCTCCCCACACAAAATGGGGCAAGGATGTCCAATCACTGGTCTTGAGGCCAGGCCTCCCGCAGGGCTGTCCTCTCAAAGGACAGGACGTACGCCTCCACATCATCCTCCTGTGTCATTTTCTGCAGACAGTAGCTGGCCCATATGGTCCGCATCCCGTCATACCCGCATCTCAGCTCTGTAAGGGCCTTCACCTGGTTCACTAGTTTCTGCAGCATGGCCCGATCTTGGGTGGCATGGGTCCCTTGCTGCAGCCACTTGGCCTCCTGTTGGGCGGCTGTCTGGACCCGGGTAGCCTCCGGCTGGGCAACGGTGGCTTGAACCAGTGCTTTGACCATGTCCTCCATCTTGGGGATGGGGTGGCCGTGACCCACCCTAGGTTACATTCACAGCATGGAAATCCCACCCCTGATACCACGTGTGAGAAATGGTAGGTATTGGTATGGCGGGTCCCATGCTTTTCTTGGCAGGGGGCTAGGACATCACCCCTTGCCCCTGCTCTTGGAGCACTGAGGCCCTGCTAGTGGCACAGGAAGGTGGTAGAGAAGGGAAGCAGAGAAGGGGTCTGGGTCTCGGTCCAAGCCCCAGCCCCTCTCAATCCCTGCAGGTTTCTTACCTTCTTCCCCCTGGCTAGTCTTACCCCCAGTCCTTGAAGCTGATCAGTGGGGAGAGTCTCCCTGCTTTGCTGGGACAAGGTCTCCCTTCCTCCAATGCTCTGGTCTTTCAAATCTCAGCAACACACCTCCAAACTCCAGTCCTCTTTCCTTCCACCCTCCCCTTGTCTGCCTGAAGCAGGGGGCATTTATTAGGTTCCTGACAAGGCCTTAATTGGCATAGTGAATGCCAGTGAAAATCGGGTAGGTTCAGATGCTAAAATAGGGAAAGAACAAGTTAAAAATTACTTGGACAAGTTAGATGTCTTCAAGTCACCAGAGCTTGATGAAATACATCCTAGAATACTCAAGGAGCTGACTGGGGAGATATCTGAGCCATTAGTGATTGTCTTTGAAAAGGCATGGAAGTCAGGCGAGATTCCAGAAGGCTGGAAAAGGGCAAATATAGTGCCTATCTATAAAAAGGGAAATAAAAACAACCCAGGCAATTACAGACCAGTCAGCTTAACTTCTGTACCCGGAAAAATAATGGAGCAAATCATTAAGGAATCAATTTGCAAACATCTAGAAGATAATGAGGTGATAAGTAATAGTCAGCATGGATTTGTCAAGAACAAATCATGTCAAACCAACCTGACAGCTTTCTTTGACAGGTAACAAGCCTTGTGGATAGGGCGAACTGGTAGATGTGGTATATCTTGACTTTACTAAGGCTTTTTATACAGTCTTGCATGACTTTCTCATTAACAAACTAGGGGAATACAACCTAGATGGAGCTACTATAATGTGGGTGCATAACTGGTTGGATAACCGTTCCCAGAGAGCAGTTATCAGTGGCTCACAGTCAAGCTGGAAGGCCATAACGAGTGGAGTCCGCAGGAATCAGTTCTTGGTCCTGTTTTTTTCAATGACATCATCAATGATTTAGAGTGTTGTAAGCAAGACACGAGAAGTCATTCTTCCGCTCTACTCTGCACTGAGTAGGCCTCAACTGGAGTTTTGTGTCCACTTCTGGGCACCGCATTTCAGGAAGGATGTGGACAAATTGGAGAAAATCCAGAGAAGAGCAACAAAAATAATTAAAGGTCTGGAAAACATGACCTATGTGGGAAGATTGAAAAAACTGGGTTTGTTTCTTCTGGAGAAGACTGAGATGGGACATGATAACAGTTTTCAAGTACCTGAAAGGTTGTTACAAGGAGGAGGGAGAAGAATTTTTCTTAAGGCAGGGGTCCCCAATGCGGCGCCCGCGGGGGCATCTTAATGCGCCCAAGTCCTGGCCCCCAGGAGAGTACCTGCCGAAATGCCGCCGAATTTCAGCAGCATTTCGGCGGTGACGCCTCTCGATGACGACCTTGTCACTAACAAATGATGTCATCGAGAGGCGTCGCCCCCGAAATTCGGGAGCGACGCCTCTCGATGACGCAACTTGTTGACTGCAAGCGGCGTCATCGAGAAGCGTCGCCGCCGAAATGCCGCCGAAATTCGGCGGCATTTCGGCGGGTGCTCCACAGCCGCAGTGGTCCTTCCTCTGGTGCCTGCCAGAGGAAGAGGTTGGGGACCACTGTCTTAAGGTCTGAGGATAGCAGAAGCAGCAATGGGCTTAAATTGAAGGAAAGGAGGTTTAGTTGGACATCAGGTAAAACTTCCTGTCAGGGTGGTGAAGCACTGGAATAAATTGCGGAGGGAGGCTGTGGAATCTCCATCATTGGGGACTGTTAAGAGCAGGTTGGACAAACGCCTGCCAGGGATGGGCTAGATGGTGCTTGGCCCTGCCCTGAGGGCAGGGACGGGACAAGGTGACATCTCGAGGTCCCTTCCAGTCCTATGATTCTACGCTGCGTCCTAGCGCCACTGCGCCCTCAGGTGGGCAAAAGGCGGAACTGCAGCACTTCTTAGGCAAAATGTATTTTATGGGGGAAAACACAAAATTCGATGCCCAGTTCTGCAGAACCCCCCCAGGTAGAGTTCACCACAGCATCTTACCCGCAGATCCAGATTAGGACAGAGCAGGGCACACCGGGCTACTGGGGGGTCACAGACTGGGGTTCAGAATGGCTAGTGGGGGGCACAGATTGGGGCATGGAGTGACAGTGTTGAGCCTGGGGACGGGGGACTGCAGTGACCCAGGGGGATGCGGGGTGCAGGGACACGGGCACACATGCCTGAATGAATGGGAGAGGCTTGGGGTCAGCCAGGGTCTACATGGGGGAGGTGTCCCAACTCCATAACAATCCCCTCCACCCTAAGAAAAACCTCCCACCCACACCCAACACCCTCCATAGAATCATAGACTTTAGGGTCAGAAGGGACCATTATGATCATCTAGTCTGACCTCCTGCACAACGCAGGCCACAGAATCTCACCCACCCACTCCTGTAACAAACCCCTGACCTATGTCTGAGCCACTGAAGTCCTCAAATCATGGTTTAGACTTCAAGGCGCAGAGGCTCTTCCAGCAAGTGACCCGCGCCCCACGCTGCAGAGGAAGTTGAAAAAACCCCAGGGCCTCTGCCAATCTGCCCTGGAGGAAAATTCCTTCCCAACCCCAAATATGGTGATCAGTTAAACCCTGAGCATGTGGGCAAGACTCACCAGCCAGACACCCAGGAAAGAATTCTCTGTAGTAACTCAGATCCCATCCCATCCAACATCCCATCACAGGCCACTGGGCATATTTACTGCTAATAGTCAAACACCAATCAATTGCCAAAATTAGGCTGCCCCATCATACCATCCCCTTCATAAACTTATCAAGCTTAATCTTAAAGCCAGATATGTCTTTTGCTCCCACTACTCCCCTTGGAAGGCTGTTCCAGAACTTCACTCCTCTAATGGTTAGAAACTTTCGTCTAATTTCAAGCCTAAACTTCCTGATGGCCGGTTTATACCCATTTGTTCCTGTGTCCACATTGGTACTGAACTTAAATAATTCCTCTCCCTCCCTGGTATTTATCTCTCTGATATATTTATAAAGAGCAATCATATCCCCCCTCAGCCTTCTTTTGGCCAGGCTGAACAAGCCAAGCTCTTTGAGTCTCCTTTCATAAGGCAGGTTTTCATCCCTCGGATCTTCCTAGTGGCCCTTCTCTGCACCTGTTCCAGTTTGAATTCATCCTTCTTAAACATGGGACCAGAACTGCACATAGTATTCCAGATCAGGCCTCAGCAGTGCCTTGTATAATGGTACTAACACCTCCTTATGCCCGCTCCTGGCTAGGCATGGCAGCTCTCCCCTCCCTGGTGCCCGCTCCTGGCTAGGCATGGCAGCTCTCCTCTCCCTGGTGCCCGCTCCTGGCTAGGCATGGCATAGCGGTTCTCCCCTCCGTGGTGCCCGCTCCTGGCTAGGCATGGCAGCTCTCCCCTCCCTGGTGCCCGCTCCTGGCTAGGCATGGCAGCTCTCCCCTCCCTGGTGCCCGCTCCTGGCTAGGCATGGCGTAGCGGTTCTCCCCTCCCTGGTGCCCGCTCCTGGCTAGGCATGGCGTAGCGGTTCTCCCCTCCCTGGTGCCCACTCCTGGCTAGGCATGGCAGTTCTCCCCTCCCTGGTGCCCGCTCCTGGCTAGGCATGGCAGCTCTCCCCTCCCTGGTGCCTGCTCCTGGCTAGGCATGGCAGCTCTCCCCTCCCTGGGGCCTGCTCCTGGCTAGGCATGGCAGCTCTCCCCTCCCTGGGGCCCGCTCCTGGCTAGGCATGGCAGCTCTCCCCTCCCTGGTGCCCGCTCCTGGCTAGGCATGGCAGCTCTCCCCTCCCTGGTGCCCGCTCCTGGCTAGGCATGGCGTAGCGGTTCTCCCCTCCCTGGTGCCCGCTCCTGGCTAGGCATGGTGTAGCGGTTCTCCCCTCCCTGGTGCCCGCTCCTGGCTAGGCATGGCAGCTCTCCCCTCCCTGGTGCCCGCTCCTGGCTAGGGATGGCAGCTCTCCCCTCCCTGGTGCCCGCTCCTGGCTAGGCATGGCAGCTCTCCCCTCCCTGGGGCCCGCTCCTGGCTAGGCATGGCAGCTCTCCCCTCCCTGGTGTCCGCTCCTGGCTAGGCATGGCAGCTCTCCCCTCCCTGGTGCCCGCTCCTGGCTAGGCATGGCAGCTCTCCCCTCCCTGGTGCCCGCTCCTGGCTAGGCATGGCGTAGCGGTTCTCCCCTCCCTGGTGCCCGCTCCTGGCTAGGCATGGCAGTTCTCCCCTCCCTGGTGCCCGCTCCTGGCTAGGCATGGCAGCTCTCCCCTCCCTGGTGCCCGCTCCTGGCTAGGCATGGCAGTTCTCCCCTCCCTGGTGCCCGCTCCTGGCTAGGCATGGCAGCTCTCCCCTCCCTGGTGCCCGCTCCTGGCTAGGCATGGCGTAGCGGTTCTCCCCTCCCTGGTGCCCGCTCCTGGCTAGGCATGGCAGTTCTCCCCTCCCTGGTGCCCGCTCCTGGCTAGGCATGGTGTAGCGGTTCTCCCCTCCCTGGTGCCCGCTCCTGGCTAGGCATGGCGTAGCGGCTCTCCCCTTTTTGCGCCCCCTACTGGCCAGCTGTGGCACGGTGACCCCTCCCCTTTCCGGCGCCCCCTGCTGACAATCACTTTAGTCTCTTCTTGCAACTCAGCCCTGCAGCCAGGTCCGACTTTAGTCCCACCACAAAACCCAGCGCCCTGCCAGCTGGCCGTCGCCCCATAGTCCTTCCCCCCTTGCAGGGCTCTGAACCATCCTTCTCCTACGCCCAGGGGAGCCTCATGGCCCCTTCCCCGGGCTGGCTGGGGACCCAGGCCCATCCTCTGCCCCCGGCTCCAGCCCAGGGCCATGGTGTAGTAACGGGGCCGGCCCATTTACCCTTCTCGCGAGCTGAGCTGGGAAATGTGAGTGATCGTCACCAAAACGTCCCCAGCAACACTGACGGGGACCAGACGAAACGGAAACAGAAAAAACGAGTCCGAAGCAAACGCGCCTCCCGCCAGAGGCTGGGCGGGGGTCACGCCTGGCAGCCAAGAGGAACCAAGGACCGAAAACGAATAAACCAAACTTGGTTGTGGGAAATTAGCCCTAATTGGGAGACAGATTAATGAGGGGCTGAGCTGCTCCGCCCCCTGCTCCCTCTTGGGGGCCTTAAAGAAAATGGCTGAGGGGGAAAAATTGGTTTCTGGAGCAAGTGTCACCATCGGGGCTGCTCCCCCCACCTCCTGGGCCCCCGGGGCCTTCGGCTTCCTGATCCACTGGAGTCCTAACGGAGGCCTAAGGGCCAGCGGGGAGTGTGACGGGGCAGGACGGAATGGGTGGGGGGGGCGGGTAAATCTAGTGCCAGCCTGACTCCCTCCAGCCCCAGCCTGAGACCTGGGCCCCACCCAGCACAGGTGGTGCAAGGGGCAGGATAGAACCGTCTGTCACAACTGCCCCCTGCTTCTGAACACACCCGGTGACGGCAACGCAACAGCAGGGGACAGGCCCTGCCCCACTCCCTGCCCCCCTGAGCCAGCCAGGCCCCGCCCTGGGGCCGGGTGGGAGCTGGTGCCCCCCAGAGGGGACAGGTCCGTGCCCCATTCCCTGCCCCCCTGAGCCACCAGTCCCTGCCCCATTCCCTGCCCCCCTGAGCCAGCCAGTCCCCGCACTGAGGCCAGGTGGGAGCCGGCGCTCCCCAGAGGGGACAGGCCCCTGCCCCATTCCCCGCCCCCTGAGCCACCAGTCCATGCCCCATTCCCTGCCCCCCTGAGCCAGCCAGTCCTCGCCCTGGGGCCGGGTGGGAGTTGGCGCCCCCCAGAGGAGACGGGTCCATGCCCCATTCCCTGCCCCCCGAGCCACCAGTCCCTGCCCCATTCCCCGCCCCCTGAGCCACCAGTCCATGCCCCATTCCCTGCCCCCCTGAGCCAGCCAGTCCTCGCCCTGGGGCCGGGTGGGAGTTGGCGCCCCCCAGAGGAGACAGGTCCATGCCCCATTCCCCGCCCCCTGAGCCACCAGTCCATGCCCCATTCCCTGCCCTCCTGAGCCAGCCAGTCCCCGCCCTGGGGCCAGGTGGGAGCTGGCGCCCCCCAGAGGGGACAGGTCCGTGCCCCATTCCCTGCCCCCCTGAGCCACCAGTCCCCGCCCTGGGGCCGGGTGGGAGCTGGTGCCCCCCCAGAGGGGACAGGTCCATGCCCCATTCCCTGCCCCCTGAGCCACCAGTCCCTGCCCCATTCCCTGCCCCCCTGAGCCAGCCAGTCCTCGCCCTGGAGCCGGGTGGGAGCTGGCGCCCCCCAGAGGGGACAGGTCTGTGCCCCATTCCCTGCCCCCCTGAGCCACCAGTCCCTGCCCCCCTGAGCCACCAATCCCTGCCCTGGGGCCGGGTGGGAGCCGGCGCCCCCCAGAGGGGACAGGCCCCTGCCCCATTCCCCGCCTCCTGAGCCAGCCAGTCCCTGCCCTGGGGCTGGGTGGGAGCCAGCGCCCCCTAGAGGGGACAGGCCCCTGCCCCATTCCCTGCCCCCCCGAGCCAGCCAGTCCCTGCCCTGGGGTCGGGTGGGAGCTGGCGCCCCCCAGAGGGGACAGGCCCCTGCCCCATTCCCCGCCCCCTGAGCCAGCCAGTCCCTGCCCTGGGGCCGGGTGGGAGCTGGTGCCCCCCAGAGGGGACAGGCCCCATATTAGCCACATTATTTTGATTTCAAAATGACTTTACTGCTGCTAGAAAAGGGGGGTATTTACAGGGCTAAGGCTCGTGGGTCCAAGGTCAGGGCCCCTCAGCGCCGCCTCTTGGCAGACCTGGGCGGGGCGGGGGCAGGACCCGACGCCCCCTTCCTCTTGCTCGCCCGGGTGGCAGGGGCAGTGGCGCTGGGCGGGGGCGCGGCAGGCGGCCCGGCCAGGCGGTAGGAGGCCAGGTCGACCGCCTGCTGCAGGATGCCCGTCAGGATGAGCTCGGTGCTGGCGACGGGCAGCCGGGCGCTCAGGGCGGGTCGGCAGCGGGGCAGGTCCTCGGGGCAGGAGATGACCATGCGCTTGTCCTGAAAGGGTTAAATCCTGCTCACGTCCGCCCCACAGCACCCGCCTGCTGCCCCTCACTCCCGCCTCGCAGCCCCTCTGTGCCCCACTCCCGCCTCGCAGCCCCCCCCTTCCATCACTCCTGCCCCACAGACCCCTCCTCCCACAGCACCCACCTGTGCGCCTCTCATTTCTACCCCGCAGACCTTCTCCCTTCACTCTGCCCCACAAACCACCGTGCCCCTCACTCCCGCCTCGCTGCCCCTCTGTGCCCCGCTCCCACCCCGCAGCCTCTCTCCCCTCACTCTGCCCCACAGACCCCTCTGTGCCCCTCACTCCCGTCCCACAACCCCCCCTTCTTTCCATCACTCCTGCCCCACAGACCCCTCCTCCCACAGCACCCACCTGTGTGCCTCACTTCTACCCCGCAGCCCCTCTCCCCTCACTCTGCCCCACAGACCCCTCTGTGCCCCACTCCCGCCTCGCAGCCCCCCCTTCCTTCCATCACTCCTGTCCCATAGACCCCTCCTCCCACAGCACCCGCCTGTGTGCCCCTCACTCCTGTCCCACAGCCCCCCTTCCTTCCATCACTCCTGCCCCACAGATCCCTCCCCCCAGCAGCTCCCTCTGTGCCCCTCACTCCCATCCCACAGCCCCCCCTTCTTTCCATCACTCCTGCCCCAGAGATCCCTCACTCCCACCCTGCAGCCCCGCTCCCAGCTCTGCCGGCGCCCCTCACTCCCCCCTCACCTTGTATGTCCGAGGCATGTGGGGCAGGAAGACCCCCCCGCTGCACTGGATAATGTCCTTCATGTGCTCGGGCTCCGGCTTGACGTTGGGGGTGACGTGGATCTCGTAGCCCTGGGGAGGGGGACGCGGCTGTGACTGACCCACCCCCTGCTCCCAGGAGGGAAGGGGCAGAGCAGGCAGCTAAGCCCAGGGACCAGGTATCCACAGCTGAGACCTCGAGGGTGACAGGGCCAGCTGCAGGCGGCATCCTGCCCAGACGGGCCCACCTGGCTGTGGGGGGAGGATCAGTCTGGATGCACCTGCAGCTGCCCCGCCCCCACCCCCACAGCGTGGTGGATGGTGGGGAGGGGATTGGTGGGGGGTGAGTGGGTTCAGAGGGTCTCACCTGCGACAGGCCAGTGGGGGGTGGATGCTGGGGGGAGCCAGTGGGGTTTAACCTGCAGCCGGGCCCCCCTGCGTGGTGGGCAGTGTGGGGGAGCAGGGGTCTCAAGAGCAGGGCCCCCCCCCAATGGTGCAGGGGAGTGTCAGGAGGGTCAGATGAGTGGACGGGGGGCTCTTACCTGCAGCAGGGCCCCCCCGGTGTGTGTGTGTGGGGTCAGACGAGTGGACGGGGGGGGTCTCACCTTCAGCAGGGGCCCCTGCCTGGCGCAGGGGGGTCAGTGGGGTGGACAGGGGGCTCTCACCTGCAGCAGGGGCCCCCGCCTGGTGCAGGGGAGTCAGTGGGGTCAGATGAGTGGACAGGGGGTCTCACCTGCAGCAGGGGCCCCCTGCCTGGCACAGGGGGGTCAGTGGGGTGGACGGGGGGGTCTCACCTGCAGCAGGGGCCCCCGCATGGCACAGGGGGGTCAGACGCGTGGACGGGGGGGTCTCACCTGCAGCAGGGCCTCCCGCATGGCACAGGGGGGTCAGACGCGTGGACGGGGGGGTCTCACCTGCAGCAGGGCCTCCCGCATGGCACAGGGGGGTCAGACGCGTGGACAGGGGGGGTCTCACCTGCAGCAGGGCCTCCCGCATGGCGCAGGGGGGTCAGACGAGCGGACGGGGGGATCTCACCTGCAGCAGGGCCCCCCGCATGGCACAGGGGGGTGAGACGAGTGGACGGGGGGCTCCCACCTGCAGCAGGGGCCCCCCGCATGGCACAGGGGGGTCAGACGAGTGGACGGGGAGGGTCTCACCTGCAGCAGGGGCCCCCCGCATGGCACAGGGGGGTGAGACGAGTGGACGGGGGGGGTCTCACCTGCAGCAGGGGCCCCCGCCTGGCACAGGTGGGTCAGACGAGTGGACAGGGGGTCTCACCTGCAGCAGGGGCCCACCGCATGGCACAGGGGGGTGAGACGAGCGGACGGGGGGATCTCACCTGCAGCAGGGCCCCCCGCATGGCACAGGGGGGTGAGACGAGTGGACGGGGGGCTCCCACCTGCAGCAGGGGCCCCCCGCATGGCACAGGGGGGTCAGACGAGTGGACGGGGAGGGTCTCACCTGCAGCAGGGGCCCCCTGCATGGCACAGGGGGGTGAGACGAGTGGACGGGGGGGTCTCACCTGCAGCAGGGGCCCCCGCCTGGCACAGGTGGGTCAGACGAGTGGACAGGGGGTCTCACCTGCAGCAGGGGCCCCCCGCATGGCACAGGGGGGTGAGACGAGCGGACGGGGGGTCTCACCTGCAGCAGGGGCCCCCGCATGGCACAGGGGGGTCAGACGAGTGGACGGGGGGGGTCTCACCTGCAGCAGGGCCCCTGCATGGCACAGGGGGGTCAGACGAGTGGGTCTCACCTGCAGCAGGGGTCCCCTGCGTGCTCGCTGCAGCGACTGGGCCAGGCTGAAGTGAAAGTTTCGCTCCTGCTCCGCGTCCCGCACCAGGAAGCCGCTGGGTGACAGGAAGCAGGCGCTGCGCCCGCTCTGGGGGAGGGAAGGGCGGGCAGTGTCACCTGGGGTAGCGCCCCAATGCCGCTCCCTCCACCCCCGCACCCCCCGGGCGGTACCTTGTCCAGCCAGTCCAGCGTGACGATGGGCACCCCGCGGGCCAGGGCGCACAGGAACTTCACCGTGCGGCGCACCCGGTCCGTCACCAGGTGGGTGCAGTCGAAGACCGACCGGGCCAGCGCCCCGCCCAGCGCCGAGACCACCCGCTCGCCCGCCTCGTCGATCACCCCCGTGAACAGCACCTGGGGGCGGGCAGCACAGTCAGCACGGCCCAGCCCAGCCCCAGCCCCACCCCTCGGCAGCAGGGTTCCCCACCACCCCCAGGGGCAGGGTAACTTGGGATGTCCCCTCCGTTCGGTAGGGTCCCCTCACACCCCCCCCGGCAGGGTAACTTGGTACGTCCCCTCCGTTCGGTAGGGTCCCCTCACACCCCCCCGGCAGGGTAACTTGGGATGTCCCCTCCATTCAGTAGGGTCCCCTCACACTCCCCCCCGGCAGGGTAACTTGGTACGTCCCCTCCGTTCGGTAGGGTCCCCTCACACCCCCCCGGCAGGGTAACTTGGTATGTCCCCTCCATTCAGTAGGGTCCCCTCACACTCCCCCCCGGCAGGGTAACTTGGTATGACCCCCCCCAGCTCCTCATCCCCTCCCCACAGCAAGGCACCATGGTAAATTGCTCCACTACCCCATTCTTATGGCTTGGTACATTCCCGTTAGGACTGTTAAAGCTTGGGGTAGAGCCTCCCCCCCACCTGGCTTGGTACAGCCAGAGCAGTCAGCTGGCGCCTGGATTCCAGCCCCTGCTTTGCACCTGTCCTGCCCCACGTCGCCCCAGCAGTTAGCACAGGGCAGGCGGCCTCTGGACTCTGAACAAACGGCCCAACGGAAGCCCCGAGTGTCGAGGGGAACTGCTGGCCACAGCAACCACCAACCAGCGGGGTGTCGTGGCAGGGAACTGACGCACATGACGGGTACACGAGCTACAGCCACACAATCAACCCCCTCAGGGTTCTCACGACACGTTCTGGGTGGCCCCAGAGCACAGCCACCAACTCTTGCTGGTGGCCACTCTGCCCATTTTTCCTAAAACGCTTAATTAGCTTTAGGAAAAACAAATAAACGTGCACCACATGTCCACATCACGGGCACTGATTTACGTAGGAGGGTTTTTCCTGACTCAATGATCAAAGTAACGGTACAGTCGCCTCTATTCTTTACTGGCCCGACACAGGACAGAACCACAAACAAGGTGCTTTGCACGTTCTTCTCTTTTTTTGGAGGGGGGCGGGCGGGGGGTGTTTTGGTTCATTAGCTAGTGGTCTCCTGCTGTGAGAAGCGACACTTGTTTGTTACTAACAGTTGTCACAATCTCCCAGCTAGCTGCCAAGTCTGCTGTGAATTGCGATATTAACAAACCGGCGAATCGCCTTTCCCAGCAGATTTACTGTGACAAATCAAGCCCTGGAGGCCATGGGAGGGGGGTGGGGAGCTGGGGGGACAGAGCCCAAAGCCCCAGGGCTGAAGTCCGACCCCACCGCCTCCAGGAAGGTGGAGAAATCTGCGTGTCTCCCCGGAGGGGGGCAGATTATATATAATCTATAGATCACTCTACAGTCCCTGTCGTCCCCCCCATGCTCCCGTCTCCGAGCCAGGACAGAACCCAGAGCGGGGAGATACCTGGGGCGGGGTGGGAATTGGCACCCCTAGAGGGGAAGGGCCCCTGTGTTCCAGCCTGCCGCCCTCCCAGTCCTGGGCTTTCTTACCCTGGGGGAGGCCATGCCACCGGCTGCCCCCTGGGATCGGCGAGGGGCCCTGGTCCGCAGCCCCTCCACCTTGTTCTCCGTGCTCTGGCGCCGCAATGGGGCGACCGGCACCTCCTGCAGGGGGAATGGGGGGAGTGAGACTTACTTATCACACACTCCCCTTAGGAGTTCTCCCTCCCCACCAACCCCTTGACAGACCCCACACCTAGCCACTTAGACCACACCCCCATAATACCACCCCCTAGCAGAAGAGGCCCTGCCCCTCCAGTCCACCCCAGCAATGAATTTCCTCCTCTCTATCAAGCTCCACCCCCAGAAAATTACAGCCCGCCTGTTCTGTAAACAACCCCCAGCCAGCCTGTACACCCTGCCCCCTGGTACCAGGCCCAACCCAGAGCATATTAGGCCCCGCCTCCCAGTGGCCAGGCCCCATCCATAGCAAGTGAGGGGTGGGACCTGACCCTGGGGTGGGGACCTTCGCCCAGTGGCCTGTTACCCACCTGCCTCTTTCTGGCGTCACTCCCAGCATCCTCTTGGGCTGCAGCACTGCCCACTCGTCCCTCGCCCTGTGCCGGAGGCGGATCCAAGGTGGCCACCCCTCTCCGCTTGCCTTGGGTCTCCCTGGCTGGCTCTGCAGCACCCCTCCTCCTGGGGGCTGGCTCCTGGACAGGGGCTCTCTGGGACCGCCGGGCTCGGCCCTGCAACGCCTCCTGCTCTGCTCCCCCTGATCCCCTCCGGGGCTCGTTGGCTGCGGCCGGTTCTGTGCCAGCAGCCCCCCGAGATCTCCGGGCTCGGCCTGGAGCCCCCTGGCTTGAGGTCTCTGGCTCTGTGGGGGGGTCCTCCTGAGTCCGCACAGCCCTCCTGGGCCTCTTCACAGGGCCAGGCTGCTCCACCTCCTTGACACTCCCCGGCTCCGGCGCCTCCACATACATGGATGTGCTGCAAAGCTGGTGCCTCCCCCTACGCTGGGGGGCGGCCGGGGCGGGCTGGCTGGGTTCTCCAGACCCCACGGACTTCTCCGCCCCACCCCGCCGGCTCCGCCTCTCCGGGGCAGGGGCTGGTGGTGGGGGAGCGGGAACCGGAGCAGATCGCAGGCTCCGGCGCCTCATGGGGGTGGAGGGACTGGAATGAGCCTCTGGAACCTGGGGGCGACAGAGAAAGATCGGGGGGCTGGGATCCAAGACTCCTGGATTCTGTCCCCGGCTCTGGGAAAAGGGGGTGCAGGAGCCCCCCAGTCTGTGTGTGCAGGCACCATTCCTCCAAGAGAGGGGGCCAGTCCCTGCTCACCTTCCCAGCATCCTCAGGCCGTGGCCCCATGGGGTGGGGCCCGGCCCCCGTGACCCCAACAGCTGCTGGGGTCTCCCGTCTCTCCGCAGCCTCCGGGCCACCTGGAGAAGAGGATGAATTAATTCCAGTCAGCTACTGCAGTTCCCTTCATTACCATTAGATGTCGCTGCCTGCCAAGGCACATCATGTGACTGTCAGCAACACCCCCCTCCTTGCACAGGGTGTCACTTGTGCACATGCACACACACACGCACAGTGTCACACACTCACACAGGGCACACACACAGAGCACCACTGCATCAGGTGTGTCACGCACACATCCACACACAGAGAGCACAGTCGCACCGGACATGTCACACACACACCGACAGCACCAGGCGTGTCGCACACTCACTCTCCCCCCACCCCCATCACTCACCCTGCCCTCTCAGGCGCTGCCCAGAGCTGCTGCCCCTGGGCTCTGCTCCTGCCTGCCTGGCCTCGCCCCGCAGTACCAGGGCTGGCCTGCGGGGAGCGCTCAGCACCAGACGCACGGGCTGGGATTCCTCCTCCTCTGGTGGCTCCCTCCTGGCGCCCCCTGCTGGCACTGCCCCGCCAGGGGGCTCTGACTCCTCCTTGGGGCCGAGGGGCAGCAGCCCCCCAGAGGCCAGGCCGGGTACTGCGGGCTGGGCTGGCTCCTGAGACAGGACTCCCCCTGGTGGCGGGGGACGGGGCAGCAGCTGGGTGTCCTCCTCGGGGAGGAAGGGCTGCGTGGGCTGGTCCGAGTGGGGCCCGGGGTCCTTGCAGAACGACTGAGTCGCTTCCACAACACACAGATCCTCGTCCGAGTCCTCCTCCTTCTCTGAAGAGGTACAGACTGAAGATGGAGGGGGAGGGCGGAGGAGAGGGGAAGAAGAGGAGTTTAGAACCCAGGAGTCCTGGCTCCCAGCCCCACCCTACACTCTAACCACTAGCCCCCACTCCCCTCCCAGAGCCAGGAAGGGAAGCCAGGAATCCTGGCTGCCAGCCCCCCCCGCTCTAGCCCACCAGCCCCCATTCCCCTTCCAGAGCCAGGGAGGGAACCCAGGAGTCCTGGCTCCCAGCCCCACCCCTACACTCTAACCACTAGCCCCCACTCCCTTCCCAGAGCCAGGAAGGGAACCCAGGAGTCCTGCCTCCCAGCCCCTCCCGCTCTAACCCACCAGCCCCCACTCCCCTTCCAGAGCCAGGGAGGGAACCCAGGAGTCCTGGCTCCCAGCCCCCCCCGCTCTAACCCACCAGCCCCCACTCCCCTTCCAGAGCCAGGGAGGGAACCCAGGAGTCCTGGCTCCCAGCCCTACCCTACACTCTAACCACTAGCCCCCACTCCCCTCCCAGAGCCAGGAAGGGAACCCAGGAGTCCTGCCTCCCAGCCCCCCCGCTCTAACCCACCAGCCCCCACTCCCCTTCCAGAGCCAGGGAGGGAACCCAGGAGTCCTGGCTCCCAGCCCTACCCTACACTCTAACCACTAGCCCCCACTCCCCTCCCAGAGCCAGGGAGGGAACCCAGGAGTCCTGGCTCCCAGCCCCCCCGCTCTAACCCACCAGCCCCCACTCCCCTTCCAGAGCCAGAAAGGGAACCCAGGAGTCCTGGCTCCCAGCCCCCCCGCTCTAGCCCACTAGCCCCCACTCCCTTCCCAGAGCCAGGAAGGGAACCCAGGAGTCCTGGCTCCCAGCCCCCCAGCTCTAACCCACCAGCCCCCACTCCCCTCCCAGAGCCAGGGAGGGAACCCAGGAGTCCTGGCTCCCAGCCCCTCCACAGACCCTAGACCCCCTCCCCTCACAGTCCCAGAGCCAGGGAGGGAACCCAGGAGTCCTGGCTCCCAGTCCCCCCGCTCTAACCCACCAGCCCCCACTCCCCTTCCAGAGCCAGGAAGGGAACCCAGGAGTCCTGGCTCCCAGCCCCCCCGCTCTAACCCACCAGCCCCCACTCCCCTTCCAGAGCCAGGGAGGGAACCCAGGAGTCCTGGCTCCCAGCCCCCCCGCTCTAACCCACCAGCCCCCACTCCCCTCCCAGAGCCAGGGAGGGAACCCAGGAGTCCTGGCTCCCAGCCCCCTGCTCTAATCACTCCAGTCAGCACTGGGTGGCTCGGCCCAGTCTGGCACGGAGGTGGGGAGACCAGTCAGGCTAGATCTGTCATGGCGGCAGCTCTCACGCTTCCCCGAATCCTTAGCAACCCTCCTCCCCCACCCCACCTTGAAATCCAAGATCGCGGCTCCAGACCAGTCTCCTCTCTGCCCCGCCCCCCCAGCGAGGGGCCCGTTGTGCTCACCTGGCGCATGCAGGGCTGGTCCAGCAGGGGGCGACATCACGGACCCTGCGAAGGGATCAGAGTGGCAGCAGGAATTGGTGGGGGAAGGGTGACTGCCTGAGGCCCCGCCCCCAAGGGTCACTAACTCCGCCCAAGGCCCCACCCCCTGGGCGGTCACTAACTCCGCCCCTCGGGTGACCTATACATACATTGGCGAGTTCTCAGCCCAGCAGGCCCATGGAGAAGGAGATGCCTTGTCTGGCCACCAGATGGAGCCACCCCTGGGAGGAGACACTGAGGGGGGCTGTGATCATGGGGGCTGGATTGCCCCCCAACCCACCTTGTGCAGGCAGGGGCGATCTGAAGACAAATGTCTGGGTGGCTTCCTCCTCTAGGCTGCTCCCCGAATCTGTGGAGAGAGGAATTACCTAGGATCCTTCACAGCTTCCCCGCCGCCAATCTCTTCGCTCACAACCCCACAGATCGCCTGCCCAGAGGGAGGGACTAACTCTAGGTCATGGAGGGAAACTGAGGCACAGAAAGGGGAAGAGATATGCCAGAGGTCTCACAGCACGACGGAGCTAGATACAGAACCCAGAAGTTCTAGCTCCCCCTTCCAGCTCTAACCGCTAGACCCCACTCCCCTCCCAGAGCCAGAGATGGAACCCAGGAGTCCCACCTGCTGCCGTGGGGGCTCTGGTGGCCTCAGCCCCTGAGGACAGCGTCTCCTCAGCCAGGTAGCACTGCGTGGCCTGCAGGGCAAAATCAGCGTCATCTGGGAAGGGGAAGGAGAGCGGAGACTCCAGGTGAAACCGACACGCCTGATCCCATGCCAGCATGCAGGGCAGGGAGCTCACCCGTAGGGAGCCGGAGACCGGGGCAGGGAACCGGACCCAGGTGTCCGGGACAGCAGCGCAGGGCACTCACCCCTAGGGAGCCAGAGACCAGGGCAGGGAACCGGACCCAGGCCTCCGGGATGGCAGGGCAGGGAGCTCACCCGTAGGGAGCCGGAGCCCGGGGCAGGGAACCGGACCCAGGCGTCCGGGACAGCAGCGCAGGGCGCTCACCCCTAGGGAGATGGAAACCGGGGCAGGGAACCGGACCCAGGTGTCCGGGACAGCAGTGTAGGGCGCTCACCCCTAGGGAGCCAGAGACCAGGGCAGGGAACCGGACCCAGGCCTCCGGGATGGCAGGGCAGGGAGCTCACCCGTAGGGAGCCGAAGCCCGGGGCAGGGAACCGGACCCAGGCGTCCGGGACAGCAGCGCAGGGTGCTCACCCCTAGGGAGCATGAGACCGGGGCAGGGAACCGGACCCAGGCGTCCAGGACGGCAGCACAGGGCGCTCACCCCTAGAGAGATGGAGCCCGGGGCAGGGAACAGGACCCAGGCGTCTGGGATGGCAGCACAGGGCGCTCACCCCTAGGGAGATGGAGCCCGGGGCAGGGAACAGGACCCAGGCGTCCAGGACGGCAGCACAGGGTGCTCACCCCTAGGGAGATGGAGACCAGGGCAGGGAACGGGACTCAGGGCCTCCGGGACGGCAGCACAGGGCGCTCACCCCTAGAGAGATGGAGCCCGGGGCAGGGAACAGGACCCAGGTGTCCGGGACGGCAGCACAGGGCGCTCACCCCTAGGGAGCCGGAGACCAGGGCAGGGAACAGGACCCAGGCATCTGGGATAGCAGCGCAGGGCGCTCACCCCTAGGGAGATGGAGCCCGGGGCAGGGAACGGGACTCAGGCCTCCGGGACGGCACCACAGGGCGCTCACCCCTAGGGAACCGGAGACCAGGGCAGGGAATGGGACCCAGGCGTCCAGGATAACAGCGCAGGGCCTGGCTCCCCGAGATTTACCCTCCACATCCGTCTCGCTGTCGTCTCCAGGCTGGCCTGGGCCCCACGCTGGATCCTTGTTCCCCTCCGTGTCCATCAACTTGGTCTCTGGGCTGACACAGGACTGGGCAGCTGGTGGCTGCTCCCCACCCGCCTGGACTGGGCCCCCCACAGGACCTGGCGTCTGGTCGAACTCTGCCCCGGGAGCCCCCTCCACATCTGTGTCGCTGTCTCCACTGGGCCAGTGAAGAGTCTGTTGGCCAACATCTGGATTCTCCTCCACATCTGTATCGCTGTCCCCAGTGGCGACAGGCAGAGGGTCGTTTCGTCTTCCAACATCTGATTTCTCCTCAGCCTCTTCCACATCTGTATCGTCACCTGCCTCCAGAGTGGGCTGATGGCTCCTCTGTACAACATCTGGATTCCCCACAGACTCCTCCACATCTGTATTGCTGTCCTCATTTTCTGCAAAATGATGGCCCTTAGGATGCACATCTCGTTTCCCCACTGTCCCTGTCACATCTGGATCTCTGTCTCCAGGGAGAGCATGTGGATCATTCTTCATTACAACATCTGGATTCTTTGCCTCCTCTTCCTCCACATCGGTATCACTGCCCACATCAATGGCGAGTGGATGGCTCTTTGTACCCACATCTGGATTCCCAGTCTCCCCCACATCTGTATCACTGCCCATGTCAACAGCAAGGGGATGGCTCTTTGCAGTGACAACATCTGGATTTCTATCAGATTCCTCCACATCTGTATCACTATCCTCAGAGGCAGCAAGCTCATTGTTCGTTTGTCGCACATTTGGTTTTCCCACCACCCACGCCACATCTGCATCTCCGCCCCCTGGGGAAACAAGTTGATGGTTATTCTGTACTACCACTGGAGTCTCTTTCTCCTCCTCCACATCTGTATCACTGCCCACCTCAACGGCGGGCTGATGGCTCTTCTGTACAACATCTGGATTCTCTGCAACCTCCTCCACATCTGTATCACTCTCCCCATTTTTGGCAGAGTGATGGCTCTCAAGATGCACATCATCTGGATTCTCCACTTCCCCCTCCACATCTGTGGCGCTGCCCCTAGGGAGAGGATGTCGATGGTTCTTCCGCAGATCTGGATTATTTGCTGCCGCCGCCGCCGCCTCCTCCTCTACATCTGTATCGCTGTCCACCTCAAAGCTGGGCTGATAGCTCTTTGGACCCACATCTGGATTCACTCCAGCCCCCTCCACATCTGTATCGCTGTCCCCAGGGGCAGCAGGCTGGTTCTTCATTCCTTGCACAACATCTGGATTCTCCAGTGGTGCCTCCATATCTGTATCACAGTCCCCATTTCCAGCAAGCTGATGGTCCTTTGGATGCACATCTGGATTCCGTGCCTCCTCCTCCACATCTGTATCACTGCCCATCTCAATGGCAGATGGGTGGCACTTTGGATCCACATCATCATCTGTATCGCTGTCCCCCAGGAGAGCAGGTCCATGGTTCTTCTGCACAACATCTGGATGCTGTACTACCTCCTCCACATCTGTAATGCTGCCCACCTCAGCGGGGCAACCGTTCCCCAGGCCCCTGACAGCTGCTCCCGGCCCCGCGCCCGAGGCAATGCCCATGTGGCCAGGACACTTGACAAAGCGGCAGGCGGCCAACATGGGCTCTGGGTCTGTCCCAACCACCCCTGGGGCCCTGGACTGCTCGGTACCCAGGGCAGCGACTCCGTTCTCCGGCGGGCCAGGGGTCCGCTCGCCGCCATAGCTCAGGCGCAGGGAGGGGCAGGGGGCGTCAGGGGTATCGCCACCTTCCTCGTCGCTGGGGGGCAGAGAACAGAAGGGGGTCAGAACCCACCGTAACCTACCGAGTCAGCACTACCAAGCCCCCCGCCCCCTGGCACAGCGCCCCCACCGAACCCCCCACCCCACAGTATAGTGCCCCCACCGAGCCCCCCGCAGTGCTCCCCACCGAGCCCCCCGCCCCACAGTATAGCGCCCCACCAAGCCCCCCACCCCACAGTATAGCGCCCCCACCGAGCCCCCTGCAGTGCTCCCCACCGAGCCCCCCGCCCCACAGTATAGCGCCCCCACCGAGCCCCCTGCAGTGCTCCCCACCGAGCCCCCCGCCCCACAGTATAGTGCCCCCACTGAGCCCCCTGAAGTGCTCCCCACCGAGCCCCCCGCCCCACAGTATAGCGCCCCCACCGAGCCCCTGCAGTGCTCTCCACCAAACCCCCCGCCCCACAGTATAGCGCCCCCACCGAGCTCCCCACCCCACAGTATAGCGCCCCCACCGAGCCCCCTGCCCCACAGTATAGCACCCCCACCGAGCTCCCCGCCCCCTGTCCCACAGTATAGCACCCCCACCGAGCCCCCTGCAGTGCTCCCCACCGAGCCCCCCGCCCCATAGTATAGTGCCCCCACCGAACCCCCCACCCCAGTATAGCGCCCCCACCGAGCCCCCTGCAGTGCTCCCCACAGAACCCCCCACCCCACAGTATAGCGCCCCCACCGAGCCCCCTGCAGTGCTCCCCACTGAGCCCCCCACCCCACAGTATAGCGCCCCCACTGAGCCCCCTGAAGTGCTCCCCACCGAGCCCCCCGCCCCACAGTATAGCGCCCCCAAGCCCCCCGCAGTGCTCCCCACCGAGCCCCCCGCCCCACAGTATAGCTCCACCGAAACCCCCGCAGTGCTCCCCACCGAGCCCCCCGCCCCACAGTATAGCGCCCCCACCGAGCTCCCCACCGAATCCCCCGCCCCTCAGCAGAGCACTCCCACTGAGCCCCTCCATGCTCCCTCCCGAGCCCCTTGCAGCACCCCCCACTGAACCCCCACCCCACAGCACCCCCTTCTGAGCCCCCCATGCTCCCTACCAAGCCCCTCACCCCTCAGCAAGCACCCCCGACAGTCCCTCACAGTAACTCCCACCGAGCCCCCACCCTGCAACACAGCACCCTCAACTGAACCCCCTGCCCCACAGCACCCTCACCAACCCCCCCTGCACTACCTCCCAATGCCCCCACACCTCAGCACAGCACACCCCACTGAACCCCCTGCCCCACAGCACAGCACCCCTCCCAACCCCCCTGCACTCCCGAGCCCCCCACCCCTCAGCACAGCACCCCCTGCAGCACATCTGCCCTCGCTCTAACCACTAGACCCTGCTCCCCTCCCAGAGCCGGAGTCTTGGCTCCCCCTGCTAGGCCTGTCTCTACCTTTCCGGCACCACGGTTGCACCCGGGGAGGAGAAGGCTGTGTGGGAATGGACGCCAGCGTCAGAGGAGGAGGCAGAGCCTGGTGGACAAGACGGACACAGGGTGTTAACAGGGAATCCAGGGGCCTGTGTCTCCCCCACCCACAGAATGGGGGCACAGCCTGCCTCCTGGTTTGTTATCGTAGGGTCTACCATAATATCATAGGGTGCCTGGCGCTGTCAGTAACCAGAGGGGTAGCCCACACATGGAATTCCCGACCCTCATCCCTCCCAACCCCAATTTGTTATCGTAGGGTCTAATGTAATAGAGAGGGATAAACAAGGCAAACAAAACCAGGAGTCCTGCCTCCCAGCCCCCTCCCCTGCTCCAGTGACTAGCCCTGACTCCACAGGAACAGAACCCAGGATCCTCGCCCACTAACACTAGTTTGTTATCGTAGGGTCTACCACAATACCATAGGGTCCCTTCACACCAGGGATGTGTGTAAAGTTAAGACCTAGAATCACTGGCAGCCCTGCCTTACGCCAGCCCCACTTGTGCCATGCCTGGTTTGTTATCGTAGGGCCTACCATAACATCATGGGGTTGCCCTAATATTGCAATAGCGGGATGTAATTTTTGTGGAAACAGGAGCCCAAACAAAAAGACAAACCAGTGGTTGCTGGTTTGTTATTACAGGCCCATCCCCACAATCCCCACTCACCATTGCTCCCTGGCAGGTGCAGGAGCCTTCCTCCACTCTGCAGCTCCTCCTCATCCTCAGAGTCCCTGGCCAGCAGGGGCCCGTAGCCCATCCTCTTGCTGGGTGCGGGGGTCTCCTCGATGGCCAGGGTGTTGGGGGCCCGGGGCTGGGTGGGCGGCACCTCCAGAGAGTCCTCGGGGTCGGCGCTCTCTGGTGGCAGCAGGAAGTACTGGCAGCCCACGTCCCCAAACATGAGGGTGTCTCCATCCTCTAGGCTGTAGCGGACGTGGGGCAGCAGGACGCCTCGCTGGCGCCGGGTCCGGTTCAGGCTGCCCCGGTCATAGAGCAGGTGGGGCCCGCCCGGCGCTGGGACCTCAATCACCGCGTGGGCCTTGGAGACCGAGGGGGCCGGCAAGCAGACCTGGCAGCCCGGCAGCCGCCCCACCACGTTCTCCCCGGGGTAGATCCAGAAATCTGGGGGGAGACAACCCAGGAGTCCTGACACCCAGGCTGAGCCAGTAGAGCCCACTCCCTTCCCGGAGCTGAGGAGCGAACCCAGGAGTCCTGGCTCCAGCCCCTCCCCCAACCACTGGCCCCCAACTTCCCTCTCAGAGCCAGGGAGAGAACCCAGGAGTCCTGGCTCCAGACCCGCCCCCCCGAGCCAGGGAGAGAACCCAGGAGTCCTGGCACCAGGACGCCACCATCGAGGGCCATCAAACCAGCGGTGCCTTCCCACCACCCCCAGGAGAGCGGGTGAAATCTCCAAGGAGCGGGTGGCTCTGATGGGTGGGGCCGGCCCCAGCCCCCGCCCAGCACCACTGACCTTGCTCCGGCCCATATTTGCTGCTGAGCAGGTGCAGCCGCCCCACGGGCTGAGGCGCTTCCCTGTCGGCCTCTCCCCCGGGGGGGTCCCCGTCCTCCTCCCACTCCAGCAGCTGGGTCTGCTCCATGGCCTGCGGGGCAACAGTCACAGGGGGAGTGATGGGGACACCCCCCCCAGTGCCCCTCCCCGGCCCCCCAATGCCCCTCACTCCCCCCTCCCCCACTGCCCTCCCTGTGCCCCTCACTCCCCCCAGCCCCTCACTCCCCCCTGCCCTCCCTGTGCCCCTCACTCCCCCTCTGCCCTCCCTGTGCCCCTCCCCGGCCCCCCACTGCCCCTCACTCCCCCTCCCCGTGCCCCTCACTCCCCCTCCCCCACTGCCCTCCCTGTGCCCCTCCCCGGCCCCCCACTGCCCCTCACTCCCCCCCTCCCCCACTGCCCTCCCTGTGCCCCTCACTCCCCCTCCCCCCACTGCCCTCCCTGTGCCCCTCACTCCCCCCAGCCCCTCACTCCCCCCTCCCCCACTGCCCTCCCTGTGCCCCTCACTCCCCCCTCCCCCACTGCCCCTCACTCCCCCCTCCCCCACTGCCCTCCCTGTGCCCCTCCCCGGCCCCCCAGTGCCCCTCCCCGGCCCCCCAATGCCCCTCACTCCCCCCTCCCCCACTGCCCTCCCTGTGCCCCTCACTCCCGACCTGCAGCCCCCTGCCAGCCCAGCCCCGCTGTGACTCTCATTCCCCCCAGCCCCAGCCCCAGCCCCAGCCCCACCCCCACGGTGCCCCCCGTGCCCCCCCCGACCCGCAGCCCCCCCCACCTCCGGTTCCAACGGCAGCCCCACGGGTCCCTCCTGGTGCTTCCCAGCAGGGAGGCCCCTGATTGGCCAACCGGGGCCCACTGGCAAAGCTTTGTCTTGTCCTGATTGGTCATCGTGGGTGTCAGTCATTGGAGTGGGCGGGTTCCGCCGCCCTTGTTCCCGCCCCGCTGCTCCCTGGGGACCAGTCTCGCGTTTGGAGCATAGAGAGGAGGCGGATGTGCGTGTAGAGTGTCGCCCCGGAACCATAGAGCGGTACCAGGTGCCTGGCTAGATTGTTCGCCACGAGTCACCACCCCATCCTTTTGGCGCCAACGAGGTCCATAGAGAGGCTAACGTTCGGCTAGACAGTACCTCGGAGACCATAGAGTGATACCGTGCTCTAGGCTAGAGTGTGCACTACGGGTCCGCCAAAACATGGCGGCGCTGTCGCTTCGCCCAACTAGTGTCACCTGGGCTCATAGAGAGGAAACGCGTTGCCTAGAAGTTACCACTAGAACCATCGAGCTGGGTCCTCCAAGGCATGGCGGCTGCGGTCCGCCAGAGTGGACCATACCACGGGAACCATAGAGGAGTGGGCGTGTCCGTAGCAGTAGCTAGAGTGGACACGTCAAGCGCCTCCCACACAGCAGGCCCGTCCTCTTCTCATGACGTCAATCTGACGTTGAATCGAGTACGCATGCGCAGAGAATACCAAGCAACCATAGACACTGGCTGTGGGAGGCTAGAGCGTACACACTAGTCCTCCAAAATATGCCCCCCGCCCCCCGTTGTTTGCACCCCGCCCCCCAGCCTGCAGCACGGAGGGGAGAACTCCCCTGTAGACAATACCCCCTACCATAGAGAGCAGGTGTGTACAGGCTAGAGTGTACACTCGTTGTCCTCCAAAACATGGCTTCCTTC
This sequence comes from Gopherus evgoodei, assembly GCF_007399415.2. Taxonomy (NCBI): domain Eukaryota; kingdom Metazoa; phylum Chordata; order Testudines; family Testudinidae; genus Gopherus; species Gopherus evgoodei. The sequence goes on along the minus strand of NW_022059994.1, from coordinate 6,398,281 downwards.
CCATATTTGTTATTAAAACACTGATGGGGGGGGTAAAACATTTCTGACTTTCTGCCACCCCCTGGGGTTGGGGCGCAGCCGCCATGAACCCGTCATGTGCCTGCTTATCTGTGGTGCTGTGTCACTGCACGGGGCGTAACACCCAGGCAACGCGCTGGCCATTGGGGCCGCGCCATGCGCAATGGCGTCGCCAGGCAACACGGCCATTGGCGCCCCATCATGCGCAATGGCATCACCAGGCAACATGCTGGCCATTGGGCCGGCCCCATGCGCAATGGCGTCGCCAGGCAACATGTTGGGCACTGGGGCCGCCCCATGTGCGATGGTGTCGCCAGGCAACGCGCTGGCCATTGGGGCCGCCCCACGCCCCATAAGCGATGGCGTTGCGAGGCAACATGCTGGCCATTGGGCCGGCCCCATGCGCAATGGCGTCGCCAGGCAACACGCTGGCCATTGGGGCCACCCCATCGCATCCACACTTTCGGACAGGGTTGCTTGGCACCATGTGTTATCACCATCTTGCTACGTTCAATGGTGCCGATAGCTGCAGAGACGCCTCGGGCCCTGGTGTGATTCGCAGGGGATGGGAAGCTCACGCTGGCTCCCTTCAGCCCAGAAAACTGGAACAACTATAGAAATAGCAGGGCAAGCATCAACAATGACGCGGCAAAGGTGGGTAACAGTGCGCTACGTGAGTGCAGGTGTCATTGGGGCCACGTGGCAAAGCCTGAGATATAGATAGATAGGGATGAATGTATGGATGGCTAAAGGAGGTGTACAGGGATGGATAGATGGACAGATAGAGGGTGTGTATAAGGACTGATGGATGGATAGAGAGGGTGTATGGGAATGGATGGACGGATAGAGGGGATGCATGGGGTGAATGGATGGATGAACAGATAGAAGGTTTGTATATGGATGGATGGACGGCTGGCTAGAGGGGATGCATGAGAATGGATGGATGGACAGATAGTGGGTATGTATATGGATGGATGGATAGAGGGGATGCATGGGGTGGATGGATGGATGAACAAATAGAAAGTACATAAGAACGGCCATCTTGGGTCACACCAAAGGTCCATTTAGCCCAGTATCCTGTCTTCCAACAGTGATCAATGCCAGGTGCCCCAGAGGGAATGAACAGACAGGTAATCATCAAGTGATCCATCCCCGTCACCCATTCCCAGCTTCTGGCAAACAGGCTAGAGACACCATCCTGGCTAATAGCCACTGATGGACATATCTTCCATGAATCTATCTAGTTATTTTTTTAACCCTGTTATAGTCTTGGCCTTCACACCATCCTATGGCAAGGAGTTCCACAGGTTGACTGTGCATTGTGTGAAGAATTACTTCCTTTTGTTTATTTTTTAAACCTGCTGCCTATTAGTTTCATTTGGTGACCCCTAGTTCTTGTGTTAGGAGGAGTAAACAACACTTCCTTCTTTACTTTCTCCACACCAGTCAGGATTTTATAGACCTCTATCATATTCCCCCTTATCCGTCTCTTTGCCAAGCTGAAAAGTCCCAGGCTGATTAACCACTCCCCATACAGAAGCTGTTCTATAATCATTTTGTTGCCCTTTTCTGAACCTTTTCCAATTCCAATAGATCTTTTCTGAGATGGGACGACCACATCTGCACGCAGTATTCAAGGTGTGGGCGCACCATGGATTATGTATATGGATGGTTAAGGGGAGTGTATGGGGATGGATAGATGGACAGAGAGAGGGTGTGTATAGAGATTGATGGATGGATACAGAGGGTGTATGGGGGTGGGTGGAGGAATGGACAGAGGGGTTGAGGGAGATGGAGGGACAGAGAGAGAGGTTGTATGGGGATTGATGGCTGGCTGGCTAGAGGGGGGTGTATGGGGGATTGATAGATTAGTAGGATGAGTGAACTGACTGGCAGCTGGGAGGGGTTGGCAGGAGGGCTCCACATCTGTCCAGGGTTAGTTAGAATCACCAGCAGGGGCCCCTGGTAGCTCTTCTCATGGTGATGGTTGGGGATGGGCAGTGTCTGAACGAAGGAACCCAGGTGTCCTGATGTTTCCATGCCTGTCGCTATGGCATTTCCATCCAGTCACAGCATCTTCAGGGTAGGAACCCGTCCTGGAAAAACATCCAACCCCATCCCTGCCAAAACAGAAAGGCACAGGGTTACAGTCCTGCCACCTCACCACTAGACACCAACCCTGTCTCAACTGAAAGGCATCCCTTTCCCTGCCCCTCCGAGCCAGCACACTGCTGTGTGACACCCGCAGCCTACACTGAGCTCCCCATTGATTCTAAGCTGTGCCCCCAGGCCTGTCATAACCAGGAGGGGATGGATGGGAAAAGACCCACACCGATGTACACACTGCTTGCTTCAAGGGAATGGGACATGGGACCTTTCTCATCTAGGGGGCGTTGGTTCCGATCCGGTCCCAGGGCAGGCAATTTGCTGGGTCTGGGGTGACCCTGCTCCTGTGACATGCAGAGGCCTGTGGGATGCCTAGCTGGAAGCAAGACACACCAGCCAGGCAGTGAGAGAGAGAATTCTTGGTGCCATCTCAGAGCACTGGGTCATACCATCTGGTGTCCCTTCTCCAGCCATTGCCAATCTCTGACACTTGGGACAGGTCTCATCATCTCACCATGTTCAGTGGTGCAGTGAGATGGAGAGGAGGAAAAAAACTCCAAAGAGGATACATCTGGCCAGCTGAGCAGTGGGAAAAACTATTCCTTCCTGACCCCAGGTGGCGGAAACCATGAAGCATGAGATTGGATTTTACGTGTTGTCTTCATGCAGAGCTGCAAGGGCCAGGCCCACACTGTGAACAGTGCTGGTGATTCTCTTCTCCCTGAGTCCCCTGAAAGACAGGGACGGACAGGGAGATCCGTAGAGCCACACCCGCCCGGACCAGAAGGGCCTGCCACGACCATCCTGCTCACTTACCTGCGTGCACACAGGCCAGCGAATTTCTCCCAGCAGCTGTATCTCGGGCAGAGTTCTAACCACGTTGGAATGACTCCCAGCCATGGGGCGCGCACCACGACCCTGGCACGCTGGTCCAACATTGCATCACCCTTCAGAGTTAGGAAAACACCTCTGATTTCAAGGTTGTCCAGCCTCAACTTCCAGCCATCTGAGCTTGTGAGGCCTTGGTCAGCAAGGTTGAAAAGCTCCCAGCTAGGATCTAGCCGCCTCTCAACCTTCTCTTCGTTCAGCTGAATAGACTGAGCTCCTTAAAGCTTCTTACCCTGCCCTGGCTCATTTTTGGGGCCTTCCTAGGTCTTGCATTGGTATTTCCACCTCCTCCTCCAACGCTGGATGTCGGAGCGGGACAGTGTTCTAGCAGCAGTCGTGCCAATGCTGTGTAAAGAGTTTCCTGTGGGTGGAGCCTGGGCTGCCTCCCCCTCCCCCGGGCCAGTGACTAGGGCAACTTCTGCAAATCCACACACAGGCCTTGTTCAGTGGGTTAAGATCCTATCACTGCATGTGGTTAGAGTGAGGGGAGGCTGGGAGCCAGGATTCCTGGGTTCTCTCCCAGGCTCTGGGAGGGAAGTGGGGTCTAGTGGGTTAGAGCAGGTGGGAGGCTGGGATCCAGGACTCCTGAGTTCTCTCCCTGGCTCTGGGAGGGGAGTTGGTGTCTCCTCCATTTATTTCTCCTCCGTTCTCTTCAGTTCCCAGATTCCCAGGGTTTGAACTCCGAGGTCACAGGCCAGTGGGCTGCCCGCTCCCCATGGCCAGGTCTTCCCCTGCCCTTCCCAGCCAGCTAATGCCAGCAGGGTTCCTGGCTGGAACAGGGGTGCCCAGCTGTAGGTGAGGATTTTCTCAGCCCCTCCTTACGGCTTTGGGGCAGGGATAAGGATGGGGAAGGAAGCAGCGGCTCAGCACACTGCTGAGGGAGAGGGCAACACAGCAGCTTCTAGGGGCCTCAGTGTCCTGCTGGGAGCTGGGGCAGGTACCCCCTTGACAAGGTTACTGAAGCATTAGGGAGGATGTTACCTCTAGGGGGTGCCAGCTCCCATCTGGCCCCAGGGCAGGGTCTGGCTGGCTGGGGGGGACAGGAAATGGGACATGGGGTCTTTCCCCATTTAGGGGGTGCCACTCCCCTCTGGACCCCCATCCCCTCCCAGAGCTGGGGACAGAACCCAGGAGCAGGCCTGGATTCATGACCCTGCACTTGATTCACTGGCACAGGGCCAGTGTCTCAAGGGTCCTCTGAACCCTGGGTGACTGGGGGCACGGGGCGGCCGGTACCCGCCTCCCACTGTGCCTTCTGCAAGCCAGGCAGAGGCTGCCCCAGATTCTACCACTCACTCAAAGCCCTGTCCTAGCTCAATACTGCTGTGCCCAGAGCAGCCCACAGCTTTGACCCAGCTGCGTGGTGGCAGTGCCACTCACATCTGGCCTGGCTGCCCCTCTGCTCAGACAGAATGCGGCGAGTGGTGCTTGGCACCGCATCTTGGATCTGCCCTGGCCACCCTCACATCTGGACCTGGTGCACAGGGACCTTGTTCCTGAGTGCAGGGGAGTCTACCAAGAACTGGCTGCTGGGTGACACGAGCATGAGCTCTGGGTGCAGGAGGGAGAGGGACTGAGGGAGACCCGAGGTCCAGGGACGGACGAGGGTGCCCGCCAGATGGCAGGCAGGGACTTGAATTCCGCCCCCCCTGCCGAAATAGGGGAATTGGTGCAAATGGGGCTATGTCCTCACCAAAATGGTGCTGGAAGCGGCTGGGAAGCGGGATGGACCTGTCACACAAAGAGGCTGGCCAGCTGGGCAGGGTAAGGTAAGGAGTGGGGTGGGGGAGATGGCTAATAGGGGGCTCGGGGCTCCCTCAAGGGCTGGGGATCCTGGAAGGGGAGGGTGTAACAGGCAGGGGTGGGGGGGTTGGCAGTGACACAGCGAGGTTGTGTGTGTGTCTCAGTTTCCATAGTGCACATGGCCCAAGAACTGGCTCAGCCTGCCCAGGATTACCTGGCTCCCAGCCCCCCCTGCTCTAACCACTAGACCCCACTTCCCTCCCAGAGCTGGGGAGAGAACCCAGGAGCCCTGGCTCCCAGCCCCACCTGCTCTACCACTAGACACCACTCCCCTCCCAGAGCCAGGGAGAGAACCCAGGAGTTCTGGCTCCCAGCCCCTGCTCTACCCCACTAGAGAGGCAAGAACTCTGGTTCCAAGCCCCCACCAGGGGATGCGCCCTCAAGGCTGCTCCATGGGGCAGGCAGGATGAGGCCAGCCGGGTGCCTGCCCAGGCCCCTGGCTAAGGCAGCCATGGCCTTCCGCCAGTGAGGAGGGAGGGAGGGCTGGGCAGAGGCCCCTGCTGGCTCAGCCAGTCTGTCCCTTTTCCTCCCCCCGCCCCATTCTCTTTCCTCTTCCCCTGTCCTCTTCATTGTCCTTTTTGTCCTCTTTTTCTTTCTTCTCGGTCATTCTTTCTATTTTTGCTTGTTTTTTCCCCTCACTTTTTTACATGCATTCATTCTTTCCCCCTTTCTTTTTCATTCTTTCTATTTGCTCTTTTTCATTCATTCTTTCTTATGCATTCAGTCTTTTTCCTGCCTCGTTTTCTTTTCCCTCAGTCATTCATTCTATTCCTCTTTCCATTCTTTCTTCTCCCACCTTTTCTCTTTCTCCCCCATTCTTTCTTTTTTCCTCTTTTTAGTTGTTTTATTCCTTCCTCTCTTTTTTGCACTCGCTCTTTTCTCCCTTTTTCATTCAGTCTTTCTGCCTCTCTTTTTCGCTCCTTCTTTCCTTTTTCTCTCATTCCTTCTTTCCTTATTCTGTCACTCTGTTCTTGCTATTCGCCCTCCCTCCCTGCTCGTCCTTTCTCAGGCTTTGCGGTGCACCGCATGCCGTGCAGACGTGGGAGGAGATGTGGGGAATAAAGAATTAGGCCTGTCTCCCGGCCTGATTCTCCCTCTTCCCCCGTCACACCCATTTTTTTCCGCAATCCCACTTTAAAAACTGTACAACAAAAGGAGACTACAACTCCCAGCACCCCTTGCGCTCTGGTCCACACCCTGCTCCCCCCCACACTACGTGTCCGTGCCTCTCCTGTCCAATGGGCTCCGCGCTCGTGATCCCAGCGGACCAATCATCGGGCTGGCCGCCCTCCAGCTTATAAAAGCTTTGTCTATATCAGCCCCAGCCCCTCTCGCTGTCGCTGTTTCGGCCGCTTGGAACGTTCGCTCCCGTCGCGTTCGGCGGAGAGAACCTTGAGCTCCCCAGCGTTCCATCCGTCCCAGGCTAGACCGGAGGGAGGCAGGATGAGGGAAATCGTCCACATCCAGGCTGGCCAGTGCGGCAACCAGATCGGTGCCAAGGTGAGCGGGGAGCCGCGTGCGCTTCCAGATTCATGGAGCTCCCTGAGGGGGGAGAAGGGTTTAAAAACGGGACCTCCCGAAGGGGGGAAAACTCCCCGCCGCCCCAGATTTTTTGGGGAGGCGGGGGGAGGGGCAGCGCCTATTGCAGGGGGAGTTTGGTGAAGGAGGCTTGATCTTGGCAGTTAAAATAAAGGCGGGGTGGTGTGACCATGTGGGAGGGGGATCGGACGCGTTTACAAACCGGTCTCGTTTTTTTTTCCATCCTATTTTTTAATCCGGATTTAAAACTGTTGTTCCGTTTTGAGTCACCCCGACCCCCCTCCCCGCTCTTTTTTTAAACCCGGGACTTTAGACTCTGGATTCCAGCCCGTCCCGGCATTAGAGAGGCGATTTGCAGTTAACGGAATTAGCCGGCTCAGCAGATGACTCAGACCCAGGGGAGCTGGGGGGGGGAGGGTGCAGAGGGGGATGGGCTGGGCGGGGGGACAGGAAGAAAACTCCCCCCGCCCGCTACGCGCTTGTAAGCGGCGCGATACCATCTTTTAGCGCCAAACCCAACCCGCCTGCTGGCAGGAGGGAGGCCGGGTTTGTGGCAGGGGGGTGGGGGTGTCCGGCGCTGCAGGGATCTGACTTTGGTTCCGCTCGGAGCGGGGTCGGATTCCCCTGGCAGAGCTGCCCCCGCTCCGGTTCGGCTGAGGATTAACCTAGTGCCTCTTCCCCCGCCTGCCTCTCTGCTCTGGCTAATTTCACGTCCTCTTTCTCTGCTGGCTCGTTTCAACCCCGCCCGTGGATCTCCATTGTCTGCCGCCAGGGGCGAGAGATGCGGTGAAAGGGGCCATTTTCCTCCCCTAACTGCTGGGGGGGGGAGCCCCCTTCCAGATCTTGTGTTACGAGCGGCAAAATCCCCCCCCCCAATTTCTCTTCCGTTAATCGGTGGAGGGGGGTATTTGTTTTCCAGCATTAGGGGCTTTGCCTTATATAGGCAACGAGATCTCTTCCCCCCTCCGCGAAGAAGTCGCAATTTTTCACCCTACTCAGCGTGTAATAGCTTTAACCACCAGGGTGGGGGGGAAGCATGTCTAGAGGCGACCCCCCCTCCCCCCCCGCTTGCTAGATCCGGAGTGAGGCCTTTTTCCTCTCCTCGAGCCCTTTGCAAACCGTCAATTACAGTGTTGCCGTTGGGGTGAGAAAAGTGACGGTCAAATGTTGCAATGGGGGAAAGAGACAAAAATCTTGTTTCAGTTGCAAATAAAGAATGTTACTTCTGGCGCCAAGCCGCCCATCCCCCTTCTCCTCCCACCTCTTTGTCTGCCGGGCCCCACGTGGCTGGCTGCAAAGCTGGCGTGATTCCCCCCCTCCCGGAGCTAAGCACCCAGCCCGATCCCTTCCCATCCGTCCCCAGCGCCCCGCCACCCCAGAGTCACATCGGATCTTCCGTCTAAACTGAGACACCACATCCTTTGTGCCTGTAATGGCCGCCTTTACACGGCTGGGGGAGGGGGTTCCCCCAGGCCTGTTTGCAGTTTGATGGCTGCAAAATCCACCCCGCCTCCAAGTGGTTGGCTGAATCCGGCGCTGGGTTTCTCCCCTGGTGGGGTGGATGGGTTGACATAGACTTTATTTTAGCCCTTGCAGAACCAGGAGCATCCCTGCGAAATGGGCCCATCGGGTGTTTCTTATTGCTTCTGTGGAAGCATCTGGATCGCTTAGGAAGCCCTGCATTTTTTTTTTTTCACTGTAGGGATGTTTCCCTTCCTGCATCACACACCTCATCCCAAGCCCCACCCAGCCTGACCAGGTTTGCCAGGTGCTGGGCGTGGCCGGCCCCTCAGCCAGGCGCAGAGGTGCTGATCTGCCTAGATCCCCCCCTCCTCGCTTTAAAACTGGCGTCTCTGCTGTGCCAGGGTGGGTGGGTCAGGCTCTGATGAGACCCAGCCCAGCAAATTCTTGCAATGAGACCCAGACCTGCCTGCTCCATCAGAAGATCCTGACCCTCAAAATAATGGGTTTGTATTGCAGCAGCTGTGTCAGGGATTCTGAAGCGAGGAGCCTGGGCCCTGGGCTGTGCCGGGGATGTTTGGGGGAATGTAAAGCAGATTTTTCTGTCCCTCCCCAAGAGCCTTCCTGGCATCTGTTAGAGCCATTCAGTTTATCCATCTGGAATCGCTCAGCGTTTGCATCAGGGTCCCTGAGATCAGAATCTGCTGACTCAGGGTCTGGCTACACTAGGTATTAAAGCTGGACTCTGACACAGGGCCCAAGCCCCCCTGCTGTCCACATGCAAATCAGTCTGACCTGGGTCAGCATGCTCAGAACCTCGGACCCTGCTAGGGGGCAGCTCAGAGCCCCAGTCAAGCTGCGGCTATGGTCCAAGGCATGTCTTCCGCAGTGTGGACGCGGTCCAAGCAGCAGCCCCGAGTCAGGTCTCTGCAGTGTGGGTGTGTTAACACGGCTGTGAACCCCCAGCCATGGTAAGCCCAGGTTTACCATGCAGTGAGGACGACCGAGTTCACAAGCCTGGGGTCCCACAGCCCTGGGTTTACAATACAGTGTAAATGCAATCTGTGACCCTGGTTGTCAACCCAGATCCACTCCACATTGACACCAGAGTTGCTAAGATCAGTGCTGGGACTGGGGGTGGATTTCCTGGTGCAGTGACCCATGGTGCCAACAATGCCTGGGATGTTGACGGGGGTTGGCTTGGCTGCCCTTGTGTTGGGGGTGGGGCGGGGCCCTGGTGGTGGGGGCTGGGGTGGAAAACAGATGTTATCTGTGACGAATGCTCTGACACGCACTGCTTTGTCCCAAGCAGGCTTGGGCTCCACTGGGGACAGAAGTCAGTGACCCCCCCTCTGTGGATTGATTTAGCTGGTAGCCTGTTCAAACAGTCCCTGTCCTTGAGCCCAGGGGCCTTAACCACACCTGCTGGGGCCAGGCACAGCTGGGATGATCTGTTAATGGCCAGCCAGCCCCACGCCCTGGTCTGCAATGGCCAGTGGCTCCCTTCAAAGCAGCCGGCAAAGGGGTGACATAAGAGGTGACTAACTGACCAGGTGTCCTGGCTCCCAGCCCCCCCCCCCCATGGCTCCCTGAGCCCAGGCATAGAACCCAGGTGTCCTGGCTCCCAGCCCCCCCAGTCTAACCCACTAGATCCTCCTTCCCTCCCCGAGCCCAGGCACAGAGCCCAGGTGTCCTGGCTCCCAGCCCCCCCCAGTCTAACCCACTAGATCCCCCTTCCCTCCCCGAGCCCAGGCACAGAGCCCAGGTGTCCTGGCTCCCAGCCCCCCCAGTCTAACCCACTAGATCCCCCTTCCCTCCCCGAGCCCAGGCACAGAGCCCAGGAGCGCTGACATCTGCTGCGGCTGAGAAGTGGCTGAACAGAGCTGAAGCCGCCAGCCTGCAGCAAGGGCGGAGGGGGGGGGATTGTCTCTTAGGCTCAGCCGGGTGCCATTTGCTCTTTGCTCCGCTCAGAGGCGGGAAGCTGGATTTGCATCAGGGCTGGGGGAGGGGGGTGTAATCGGTAGAGCTCAGTTACGGGGAGGGGCGGACAGCCAGTCCTACCGCTGCCACCAGCAGCGTCATCCCTTCCTCGGCTGAATGCTGCGGGGTTCTAGGGCAGGCACGTGGCCGGGGAGTGCATCCTGGCGGGGCCGTACTGTGGCTGCTGGCACCGAGCAGCCCTGCATTGGGGGGGGTGCGGGGGGCTATGTTGGCTCAGGCATCACTTCCCTGGAGCTGGGACTGAGGGGACGAGCCCTGGCCCAGCCCCTGGCAAGACAGAGCAGAGCCCTGTGGGAGGTGAGACCACTGAGCGAGGGGAGGGACAGGGACTGCTGGGGCTTCTCTCACCCCTGGACAAAGGGTAAAGCAGCCCAGCTGGGAGGCCACTGCTGGTCAGAGGGTGACCCTGGGGGATTTTACCACGAGCCCCTGTGGGGGTGGGGTGAGAGGGCTCTGTCCTGGAGGGGGGACACAGGACGGGTTCCTTGCATATGCACGAGTGATGGGCCTCTCCTTCCAGCCACCCCCGTGCTAGGGACACCAGAGCCCCAGAGATATGGCTGGGGTAGGACTAGCTTTGTGGGGAGGGGGGGGGGGCAGAACTTACCCTGCTTCCCTCCCCCAATGCTCAGGGGTCACTTTACACTCCAGCCTAAGGATGGGCACAGAGGGGGGAGGAGACATCATAATACCCCCACCAGGGGGTCAGAGCAGCACCTCAAACTTTCATGGGGTCCCTCTGCCACTAGGAGGCAGCCTGGCATGCGTGGTGTGTTGCTTCCCCCAATGGCTGGATGGGGGAGGTGAGGGGGGGCAGGATGTGCAGTCCTAGGGGAAGCCTGTTTCTGGACCAGGCTGTGATCACCTGTAGGGGGCGCTGCTGGCTCTGGCAGGCTGCACATGATGGGGGTGGCACCTTCATGTGCCTGTTGTATGGTGGGGGGGTGGGGAGAGGTAATGGGGATGTGCCAGGAGGGGCTTAGCTGTGGGGTAGCCCCCATTGGGCTGGCAGCTGCAGCGCTACCTGGGTTCCCCCTGAGAAAAGCAGTGTCCCCTTGGGGGAGGGGTGGCTGGTACAGGGATGGGGGGGAGGCAGCCAGCCCAGTGACACCCCCCCCCCCGCTGTTGCCCCTAGTTCTGGGAGGTGATCAGCGATGAACATGGCATCGACCCCACCGGCACCTACCACGGCGACAGCGACCTGCAGCTCGATCGCATCAGCGTCTATTACAACGAGGCCACAGGTACTGGTGGGGGTGGGTGGGATGCATGACACCCCTTTACCTAGGGAACATGGGCCAGTCCGTGATTCCCCCCCACAAACACCCATGGTTTGGTTGGGAGATTTAGTGCTCCCCCATGTATATACATGGTTTGGTCTGGTCCCCCCCACATGTTCCCATGGTTTGAGCCAGTCCCCCTCCTGTATATGCAGGGAATGGGAGGGTCCAGGGATCCTTCCCCACAATACTCTGACTTGGTCCTGGTCCAGTCTGTTCCACTCCCCATGCCATGTCTGGGTTTGGTCTGATCGAGGGCACCCCCCCCTTCCAGATGCCCCAAAGGCTAGGCGCCCCCCTTCCCACATGGCTGAGACTAAACCCTTTCAGTGCATTAGTGTCTAGTGACTGTGGGGATCCCTCTGCACCTGTGGCTGTGAATCACCCCAGTTTCCTCCTCCTGGATAACCCCAGGCCCCCTAAGACCGTCCTGCTGCCTCTTGGTTTGATTGACCCATCCCTGCTGAGACTCTTCTCGCTCCCCCTCTAGGTGGTAAATATGTCCCTCGCGCCATCTTGGTCGATTTGGAACCAGGCACCATGGACTCTGTCCGTTCCGGTCCCTTCGGCCAGATCTTTCGACCAGACAACTTCGTCTTCGGTAAGGTTCCCATTGTCCCCCCGTGCTGTGTCTGCTAGGGCCCTAGGGTTGAATTACCCAGCAGCCACTTGGGTTGCGTCAACCATGGCACCAGTGGTTGAGACCCCCCCGATCTTGGCCCATGTGTACCAACAAGAGTGGGGTCGTGTCTAGAGTCTGAACCAGAGTTTCTAGGTTCGTCTACTCAACTGAGTCCAGACTGGACCTAGTAGCAACCTGCGGACAGTCCCCCTAAATTTTGGAGTGGCCAATGGGTTATGACTTTGAGATGGGCTTTGTCTGATCTGGGGGGTGTGGGGCATGTGTGGAAGGACCCAGCTGACTTCACTTGACTGTTTGGAGCTAGAGGTGCATCCCTCAGCCCTGGCCACATTCGCAGAGCGGTGGCCTCTTTTAGGTTCTTCTGTCTAAGAATTGGAGGCCACTTAAATACCATGGTAATGTGGCATCTCTTCCCCCCACTTCCTCCCCACCCCCAATCTGTGAGCCTAACTCAACAGAGGACCTGATGTTCCTCTTAGACCATTGGGGGAATTGGCACATGTCCCTCAGGGGAGTCCATTGGAGGTAATTTGGGGACATAGCTGGCCAAGGAGCAGCTGGTTCCCCAGTGCCTTAGCCCAATGCTTGTGGCTTCTTCCCCTCCACCCCACCCCTACAGGCCAGAGCGGAGCTGGTAACAACTGGGCCAAGGGGCACTACACGGAGGGGGCCGAGCTGGTGGACTCTGTGCTGGATGTGGTGAGGAAGGAGGCGGAGAGCTGCGACTGCCTGCAGGGCTTCCAGCTGACCCACTCTCTGGGTGGTGGCACCGGCTCGGGCATGGGCACGCTGCTGATCAGCAAGATCCGGGAGGAGTACCCTGACCGCATCATGAACACCTTCAGCGTGGTGCCGTCGCCCAAGGTCTCGGACACAGTGGTGGAGCCTTACAATGCCACCCTGTCCGTCCACCAGCTGGTGGAGAACACGGACGAGACCTACTGCATCGACAACGAGGCCCTGTACGACATCTGCTTCCGCACCCTCAAGCTGACCACCCCCACCTACGGCGACCTCAACCACCTGGTCTCGGCCACCATGAGCGGCGTCACCACCTGCCTCCGTTTCCCCGGGCAGCTCAATGCCGATCTCCGCAAACTGGCTGTCAACATGGTGCCCTTCCCTCGTCTCCACTTCTTCATGCCTGGCTTTGCCCCCCTGACCAGCCGCGGCAGCCAGCAGTACCGGGCCTTGACCGTGCCGGAGCTGACCCAACAGGTCTTCGACGCTAAGAACATGATGGCAGCCTGTGACCCCCGCCATGGGCGCTACCTGACAGTAGCGGCCGTCTTCCGTGGCCGCATGTCCATGAAGGAGGTGGATGAGCAGATGCTGAATGTGCAGAACAAGAACAGCAGCTACTTCGTGGAGTGGATCCCCAACAACGTCAAGACGGCCGTGTGCGACATCCCACCCCGTGGGCTCAAGATGGCCGTCACTTTCATCGGCAACAGCACGGCCATCCAGGAGCTCTTCAAGCGCATCTCAGAGCAGTTCACTGCCATGTTCCGCCGCAAGGCTTTCCTCCACTGGTACACGGGCGAGGGCATGGACGAGATGGAGTTCACCGAGGCAGAGAGCAACATGAACGACCTGGTCTCCGAGTACCAGCAGTACCAGGATGCTACGGCCGAGGAGGAAGAGGACTTCGGGGAAGAGGCTGAAGAAGAAGCTTGAAGCTTCACCCGCCACCATAAACGTGCCCGCACAAATTAATTTTTTTTTTAAAAAAACAGACACCCACATCGCATCATGTTCCAGTCTTCTTTCTTCCTTCCTTCCTTCTCAACTGTCTTCTCCATCCAGGTTCCTCCAGGGCTGAGCTTACTCCAGTTCTGTGATCTCCCATGTAAACATCAGCTTGGGCATCGGAGCGAGAGATGCCACTTCTGCCGTCCCTCATCTGTCTTCTGTTCTTCCCCAGCACTAAGTTATTGTGAGTTCTGTCTCCAATAAAAGTCAGATCCCCTTTCTCTGTAACTGTCTACATCCAATGGCATCTCTCCTCTGCTCTCTCTCAAAGAGGGAGTTTAAATTTTGGTGATTCTTCTCAGCCCATGCTCATCTCGCTGAGGTGTTCCCCAGGGATGGGAGTGTGGGGATAACAGAGGGCTCGGTTGGATTGTCTTTAAGACCTGAAATGTAACCCAAAGGATGTGCAAGATTAAAAGTCCCAAAGCAGAGTTGATAGGTTGTCCCTTCTTTGGCCTAGTGGCCTAGCAAACTGGAGCCAGGTTGTGAGAGCGAGCTCTTTGACTTCTTCCTGCTCGGACCTTTATCGAAGGAGTTCTCGCATGTAGATGTCATCCCATAGGTAGCATCAGGCAGGTGCCAAACTCTTGTAGCAAAACCAGTAGAGGTGGGAGCTGTGAAGTGGATTAGCAGGAACAAGGTAGATTGGTTTGTGGGAGCTCCCCACCACTGGAGCCGGTGGGGGATGTGAGGCAGGTCTGGACCTGAGGAAGTCTAGTTGATTGCTTCTTAGACTGAGCAGAAAGTAGGAAGGAGGTGGCCCTGAACTGGTTAGACCTTGCAGGCAACTAAATAATACCAGCAGCTGAGGAGGAAGGTCAGAGGCAAAGCAGGCCGAGGAGGAAGGTCAGAGGCAAAGCAGGCCTAGCAGAAACATCTGGCCCTACTTAAGGGAAGGAGATTCAATTGGCTTTTGCTGTTAGCAAGTCCCTCTGCTGCACCTTCCTCCTCAGGGAGAATGAGCTTGTGGCTGAATGCAGTGGGACTTTGGGGAGCAGCATCTAGGGGAGGGGAGAAGGGATAGGACCCAGGAGTCTTGCACCCCCCCCCCTGTGGTTGGATTTATGGCTCTGCTACTTCGGTGAGAGATGCTCGGTCTAGGAACTCCTTCCCCTCCTGGCTGGACATGAGCATATTTGCAAAGCTGTAGGAGATGCTGGAGCCCTGAGACTAAACCCGTGTCTATACAACCCCGCTCAATGTGTCTCATTTCTCTGAAGGTCTCATCTACCAGGTGCGCGGATCTAAGTTCTGGAGCTGGCTGGTCTGCCCACACCCTCAAAGGGTGCGTCCCTGGCTTCCCTAGTCAATATGCTTTCTGTTTGGGGGGTCAGCCCCCCAGCTTCTCCAGGTGGGGGCATCCCTCCCCTTTTCCATTCCTACCCCTATGCTGAGGATTTGGCCCACAGATTTTTTTGGAGGTGGGGGAGAGAAATGGTAGATTCTCTTCCTTGTATCAATTTGGCCCCAGATCAGGGGAACTCACCGTATATCTTCCATCTCCCTTGGTGCCCTAGATAAGTCAGCTGAGCCAGGGATGCAAGGGGCACCAAGCCACAGAGTGATGACTCAGGGAGCTGGTCTCTGCCCTCAGCAGCTTTGGGGAAAGGGATGGTCCTGCTGCAGGCAAAGGGGGAGAGGCCCTGAAAGCTGGTTGCATTGCAGTCAGTCCCCTCCAGTGAGCAGGGAGAGGGTGAGAGCTGAGGGGGGTGGGTGTGTGCAAACGTGTGAGGGGAGAGGCTGTGAATGTAGATTGTCCCCATGCCCATGTTCTCGGGGGCTCAGTTGGACACCCAAGGTCCTGCCACGGGGAATCAGCTCCCACCAGCTGAAGCTCCTGAGACAACTCAGCCCTGGAGGAATTAAAGGGGAAGAGAGTTGGGGGGGGGGGCACTGATGTGGGCTTCAGCTGGTAGGTGACTGCAGCTGGAGATCCCACCCAATGGCTCTGGCCTGGCTCCAGCTCAACTCTGTCCTGTCTGGCTCTGTCCTATCAGCTCAGTGTCTGTCCCCCCCCCCCCCCGCCTCACTTGCTCCATCTTTCTCTTGTTTTTTTAACTGCTTTTTTCATATTGAAAAGACGATGTTCTGCGCAAGAATAAACCCATTTTTTTAAAATTTTCCTGACTCTCCAAGCTCTGTCTGTGCAGGGGGGATGTGATGGCAGCTGGGGGGCACCTGTGCCCCTTGGCACAGTAGGTGTCACAAAACCTTCCCCAAATCTCAGCCCTGCCCCTGAGTCTTGATCTCAGCAGCCCCAGCCCTGAGCTCCCCTCTCCCCAGTCCTGCTGTGCAGCCTGTTAGCTCAGCCCTGGGATGATCTAGTGCCCCTCCCACCCCACTACCCAGCCCTGGGGGGCTCCCTGCCCTACAGCTCCGCTGGTGCCTCTTACCCCTCCCTCCTGTGCCGAGCTCCCCAGTCCTGGTGTGCACCCCTGGGGGTCTCCCTACCCTACAGCTCTGCGGGTGCCCCTCAGTCCTGCTGTGCAGCCCGTTAGCTCAGCCCTGGGATGATCTAGGACCCCTCCCACCCCACTACCCAGCCCTGGGGGGCTCCCTGCCCTACAGCTCCGCGGGTGCCTCTTACCCCTCCCTCCCCTCTCCCCAGCCTTGCCAGTGCCCCTCAGTCCTGCACTGCAGCAGCTGTGGGGCAGGGAAGTGCGGGAGGGGGCGTGGCCAGGGGCTGAGCTCATTGCGGGGGGGGGGCCATGGCAGCTGTGCCACGTGGCACGGAAGAAGGGGGGGGAGAGGAATCCGCCCCCTTCTGCTGGGCTCTGGAGCCACTTCCTTTTGCTCTGCTTCCCTCCCCTCCAGTTTCCTTGCCCTGCGCTTCCTCCAACCCCCCCACAGGTTAAACGAGGGGGCCCCGGGTCAGAAGTGAGGAGCTGGGGCACATCTGTGCGCCCCCCCCCCCCGGCCAAGTCATTCAGAAGGATTTGTTCCTTGCTTTAACAGTAGCTGGATTGTGCCCCCCTCCCCGCAGTTCAATTCCTCCAGACCAGCCCTGACCTCCAGCTCTTAGCCCCCTGCCCCCATGGAGGCTGCGGGTGGGGGGGAGTTTAAGCTGTATAACCCACAGCTGGTTTTCACACAGGCCACAGCGACTGCCCCTGGAATGGGGGGAGGCAAGGGGCTCAGGAAGGGCCCCCCCCCAGGTCAGTGCTGGGCCCAGTGCAGTGCTCAGGGAGCACAGGGAGCCCTATCCCCTGGCAGGCTGCAGCTCACGGGGGGGGGGCACCAGGGGCTCAGCAGGGAGCAGGGTGGGGGGCACTGGGGGCTCTGCAGGGGGTGCGGTGCTGCAGGAAGCAGGGCAAGGAGGGGTCACCAGGGACTCAGCAGGGGGTGCGCTGTGCTGCAGGAAGCAGGGCAAGGATGGGTCACCAGGGACTCAGCAGGGGGTGTTGCACTTTGTCCCAGCCCCGACACGTTGAATCACCAGCTTTGTGTCCCCAACCCGCCCCAGCCCCCAGACACCTACCCCAAGAGACTGAGGCGCCAGGAGAACGGGGTCATTCACACAACAGGGCGTTTAATGGTCTGGGGGGACAGGTACCAGCGCAGGGGGTGACAGACACAGGCTCACGTACAATCACCAGGGCAGAGAAGGCACCTTCATGCACCCGTCATATTCGGGGCACCAGGACGCGCGCACACACAGAGGGGAGGGGGGGCAGGGGCCCTG
The DNA here is from genome assembly GCF_007399415.2 of Gopherus evgoodei. Lineage (NCBI taxonomy): Eukaryota > Metazoa > Chordata > Testudines > Testudinidae > Gopherus > Gopherus evgoodei. The sequence goes on along the minus strand of NW_022059994.1, from coordinate 6,381,108 downwards.
GCCCAGCTTCTGGGACCCTCCCAACCCCTTCCCAGGCACAGCAAGGTGGGATCGGGCCCCCTTTTGCCCTGGGACCAGCAGGACAAACCAGCAGTGGTACAAATCAGGAGGAGGGCAGGGGGGTGGAAACATGAGAGACGAGGAACCCCTGGTGGTGGAGGGGGTATAACACCTGGGGGTGCACATACAGATATGGGGTACCAGCCACAGGGCAGGGACTGGGGAATGGGGCACAGGGTCTTTCCCTTCTAGGGGGTGCTGGCAGTGATCCAGCCCTGGCGGGTGGAGGGAGGCAGGAGCCTGGCTGCCTTTCTTCTCTATGGGGCCCTAGCTCCTAACCAGCCATTCCAGCCAAGTTGGCTCGTTCTCAGATTGGCCCCAATTGGCCCAGCTGGGGGCAGCAGGAACGGCTGGGGGGGTGGTGGGGGGGCGGGCCTGTGGAAGAGTTTACTTTGGCCACAGCGAGTGAGTGAAAATGTTTAGGCACCAGAGGCAAAAGGGGGCAACGGCTTGAAATCCCCACCACCCCATTTCATCCCGTGCCCCTTAGTGGCAATGAGATGCCCACAGCTGCATCCCACCCCAACTCTCCTACCCCACATCCACAGGCGCTGGGAATGCTGGATCCTGGGGGCTATGCCCTGTCCCCTCCCCAAAAAGGGGTTTGCTCCTGTCTTCCTAACCCACGCCTGCAGCTGTGGCTATGGAGGGGCATCTAAAGCGTCTACAGCCCCAGTTGGCCAGGAAATACCAAACTCCAGAGCTCCAGGGAGCCACCAAACGGCCGACCTGACATGTCACATCAATCCGATTACCTCCTTGCCTTGCTTCTGCTTCAGCAGCCGATATCTTACCAGCGCCCAAGGTAGAGATGTGCGGCCGGTGGCGTTTCCAAGCTGGGGCTGTCGGCTTTCGGCCGGTATCTGACTTTGACTTGTGGTTTTGGCCACCAGAGAGACATGAGCTGCTAAATCCGGACGGGTGCAAGGGAAAAGGAAGCCAGAGGCTTCTGAAAACGCTGGGGCTTGAAGGTGAGATATCTCAGGCTGCATTAGGAGTAGATTTAAGAGGTTGGTGCCGTTGAAAAGAGGAAACCCCAAACAGGGTTTGTTTCTCACTCTGCCGCTCTTGAGAAATCAGACTCCAAAGCTGCACCTCCTTCAAGACATGGCGCCCGCCGGTCCCGAGCTGGAGGTGACGGAACTTCTCCCTCAGGATGATCTTGGATGTGAAGAGATGACGGAGCGAGGGGGTGGGTCTGTGGGACTGATCCCCCAGGAATACAAGGTGCAGGCGAGGTTAGGGTGGAGTGGGGAGCAAATGCCCCCCCCCGCTTTTGGGAGAGAGGTTGGGGGGCTGGCAAGGGTACACGGAAGGTGGCATTGACCCACGGGGCTCGGTGGCTGGTGCCCCACACATCCCCCCCGGGAGGGCAGGCCTGAGATGCAGACACAGCAAGGAGAACGGGGCGGGGGCGGCTCAGGGACATGCACAGCTCGGGGCAGAGCCTCCGACTTCCAGTGACTAGGACATTCGCCCTGGCTTCTTCTGAGTCATCTGTGAGCAGGAGGCAAAACCGACAGGGGGAGCAGCGTCAGCGCGTCACTCCCAGGAACCTGATCGCAGAACAGAGTCACGGACTCCTCTGGACCCCCTAGCAATGGGGGAAGGGAGTCAGGGAGAGAACCCAGGAGTCCTGGCTCCCAGCACCCCCGCCCCGCTCTAACCACTGGACCCCACTCCCCTCCCAGAGTCAGGGAGAAAACCCAGGATTCCTGACTCCCAGCCCCCGCTGCTCTAACCCCCAGGCCCCATTCCCCTCCCAGCACTGGGGAGAGAACCCAGGGGTTCTGGGTCCCACCCACCCCCGCTCTAACCACTAGCCCCTGCTCCCCTCCCCTCGGATAGAACCCAGGCGTCCTGGCGCCGGTACCTGGGAGATGCTGATGCCGGTGAGTTTCTCCACTGTGTCGGGGAGTTTGCTCATGATTTCCAGCACCTCCCCCGTCACCTTGGCAGCGCCAACGCCCTCGCTCCCACTCGACACCATGGTGATCTTCTTCACCGAGGTCAGCGGCTTGCTGATCTCCTCCGCCACCTGGGGGGAGGGGCGCCACGCCACTCCGTTATTGTAGGGTCTCCCTTAAGTGCTGGGGGCTGAGCTGGGTTCTCATCACGGGGCCTCCCCCATGGGCTGGGGGCCGTGCACACTGATTTGTTATTGTACAGTTGGGGGCCAAGCAGGGTGGGGTGTTATTGTAGGGTCTCCTAGAAGGGCTGGGGCTTGTTATTGTACGGTCTACCTTAAACGCTGGCAGTGAGCCACTTTGCTAAGGCTTTCCATAAGGGCTGGGCGGGTTGTTTTTGCAGGGACTCTTGGGAGGGCTTGGGCTAGGCTGCTTTGTTATTGTAGGGTCTCCCAGGGAGCCAATCCTGCCCTCCCCCCGGCCCTGGCCTCACCTGGGGCAGCTTCTCCAGCAGCATGTCGACCATGGCGGCGTCCTGGTACTGCCGGAATGCCTCCGCCTTCTTGGACATCTGCTCGGCGTCTGCCCGCGCCTTGGCCTCAGTGGCGAACGCCTGCGCCTCCCCCTTCACCTGCATGGGGGAGGTGGGGGGAGCGTGATCAGCGCCGGGGGTGGAGAGCGACCCGTCCTCCACTCCCGGATGCCTGGGTCCCATCCTCGCCTCCAGCCACCCTAGGGGTGAGAGCCCTGCGCTGCCATCCCGGACGCCTGGGTCCCATCCCAGGCTCCAGCCCTGCGCTGCCATCCCGGACGCCTGGGTCCCATTCCCGTCACAAGGCTGGGAGGGGCAAGCACCAGACTCACCCTGAGGGACTCTGCTTCAGCCTCTGCCTGCATGATGAGCTGGCACCTGGGGGGGGGAAGGGGGGCAGTGTCAGTGACTACGGCACAGTAGGGGGGTGGGACACTGAGCGGAGGTGAGCAGGAGCTGGCAGCAGAGGTTTCAGGGGCAGGGAGTGGGGAAGGAGGGTGCCGAGGGGTGAGCAGGGGGTTCAGGAGAAGGAGCGGTGGATGAGGCTTGTTGTATGGGGCACAGGATGGGGGAGGTGAGGGGCAGGGTGCTGGGGGAGGGGATGGGAGTGGGGCACAGGATGGGGAGGGGAGGGGCAAGGGAGGGGCAGGGTGCTAGGAGATGGGAGTGGGGCGCAGGATGGGAAGGGGAGGGGTAGGGTGCTAGGGGATGGGAGCGGGGCACGGGATGGGGAGGTGAGGGGCAGGGTGCTAGGGGATGGGAGCGGGGCACGGGATAGGGAGGTGAGGGGCAGGGTGCTAGGGGATGGGAGCGGGGCACGGGATGGGGAGGTGAGGGGCAGGGGAGGGGCAGGGTGCTAGGGGATGGGAGCGGGGCACGGGATGGGGGAGGTGAGGGGCAGGGTGCTGGGGGAGGGGATGGGAGTGGGGCACAGGATGGGGAGGGGAGGGGCAAGGGAGGGGCAGGGTGCTAGGGGATGGGAGCGGGGCGCGGGGAGGGGAGGGACAGGGGAGGGGCAGGGTGCTGGGGCAGGGGATGGGAGCGGGGCGCGGGATGGGGAGGGGAGGGACAGGGTGCTGGGGGAGGGGATGGGAGCGGGGCGCGGGATGGGGAGGGGAGGGACAGGGGAGGGGCAGGGTGCTGGGGGAGGGGATGGGAGCGGGGTGCGGGATGGGGAGGTGAGGGGCAGCGGAGAGGAGGGGCAGGGTGCTGGGGGAGGGGGTGGGAGCAGGGCAAGGGATGGAGAGGGGAGGGGCAGGGTGCTGTGGGAGGGGATGGGAGCCGGGCGCGGGATGGGGAGGGGAAGAACAGGGGAGGGGCAGGGTGCTGGGGGAGGGGATGGGAGCGGGGTGCGGGATGGGGAGGGGAGGAACAGGGGAGGGGCAGGGTGCTGGGGGAGGGGATGGGAGCGGGGTGCAGGATGGGGAGGTGAGGGGCAGCGGAGAGGAGGGGCAGGGTGCTGGGGGAGGGGGTGGGAGCAGGGCGAGGGATGGAGAGGGGAGGGGCAGGGTGCTGCGGGAGGGGATGGGAGCCGGGCGCGGGATGGGGAGGGGAAGAACAGGGGAGGGGCAGGGTGCTGGGGGAGGGGATGGGAGCGGGGCGCGGGATGGGGAGGGGAGGAACAGGGGAGGGGCAGGGTGCTGGGGGAGGGGATGGGAGCAGGGTGCGGGATGGGGAGGTGAGGGGCAGCGGAGAGGAGGGGCAGGGTGCTGGGGGAGGGGATGGGAGCGGGGCACAGGATGGGGAGGGGAGCAGGGCGAGGGATGGAGAGGGGAGGGGCAGGGTGCTGCGGGAGGAGATGGGAGTGGGGTGCAGAATGGAGAAGTGAGGGGCAGGGTGTTGGGGGGCATTGGGGGAGGGGAGAGGCATCAGAGGTGGGGCGCTGTGTGCGGGGAGGCAGGCTGAGGCTGGCAGGGAGCCCCGCGGTGGATCGGGGACGGGGTGAGGCCATGGCTCTGGCTGGGAAGGGGTTGCGGGGTTGTGTCCGGGCTGGAAGCGCTCGGCCCAGCTGGGTCTCGGGGGTGGCTGGAGGGCGGCGTGGGGAGAGGGGGTTTGGGGGGGCGCGATACCTCTGGGCCTCCGCCAGCTTCTCCAGCCGGTAGCGCTCGGCCTCGGCCGGCTTCTTCACCGTGGCCTCCAGCTCGTGCTCCTTGCGTATGATTTCCTGCTCCTGCAGCTGGATCTGCTGGGTCCGCTCCACCACCAGCACCTGCATCTTCTGCTCCTCGATCTTCTGCTTGGTCTTGGCCACCTGCACAGGGAGGGGTCGGGGGTCACCACCACGAGGGGGATCAGCAGGGCCAAGGCAGCGGGAGTTGACACCATGGGGTGAGGGGTCAAACGTTGGCTGCACCAATGGGCGTCGCCACCACAGACACCCGGGATTCATGCCAAGCCAATGCCCCCAGAGGTCAATGTCGAGGGGGTCATGGGTCAACATCGCTGGCATTTGTAAGTCAAGATCTGAGCCCCCTTTGAGAGGATTCAAGAGATGAACGGTCAAGAACCCGCAACAGTGAGGGATCGAGGGACACCACTGTGGGGGGGAGGTGGCAAAGGCTGACCCCACCGAGGCAAGTCAAAGGTCAATGTTGGGGGCAATCTGTGGTCAACACTGGGGGATTATTATTAATTATATTATTATTATTATAATAAAGAACTGACCCCAAAAAGGATCAAAAGTCAACACTACCCAGAGGTCATGAGCCAAGAGCTGACGCCTCCAAGCTAGGGACGGGGTCAACATGGCCATGGGGGGAGGTCAAGGGTCAACAGTTGACATCAGTGAAGTGGGGAAGGGGTCAGCCTGGACAAAGGGGTCACAGGTCCAGAACCGATGCCACTGGACGGGTCGTGGTTGACACCACTGGGTGGCGAAGACATGTGGGGCCAGAGATGCCACCAGGGGTCGGCCAGGGGATGCTAAGAGCAAAGGACGGAGTCATTGGGCAGGGGGTCAACCCGCCAGGCTGTCCAGAGTCAAGCTGCAGGGGGTCAAAGGTCAGCATTGGAGTCAGGGTCACAGGTCAACAGCTGTGGGTTGGCCATCACATCGACATGCGTGCCCTGCCAGCTACAGTGTCCCATGGTGCTCAGACGCCTGGGCCGGGGGCTGGCATTGGGGGGCCCTGCCCCCCTACCCCTGTCCACAGGGGCGTCTCACCTGCAGCTGATAGGCCAGGTCGGACTCGGCCTTGCGGGTGTTCACCTCGATGTCGTAGGCGGCTTTCTTCAGCTCAAAGTCTCGCTGCGCCTTGGCCATCTCGATCTCGCTTAAGTACTGGGCAGAGAGCTTCTCCTGCTTTGCCTTGGCCTCCTGCGGGTGTGGGGGTCAGAGCCACGGTAACCCCTGTCCTCAGAGCCATGGGTCAGCTGGTATCCCCTGCCCAGTCTGACCCATGGGCCGGCTAGTCCATGCCCCTCACCCCCGGGTCACAGCTGTGGGCTGGCTGGCCCGTGCTCCCCGCCCCCGGGTCCCAGCTGCAGGCCAGAATCCCCACCCCTGGATCAGACCCCCATGGACCCAGCCAGCTGAAATCCCCCTGCCCGCATCCCGGATCAGAACCTGTACTCACGTCCAGCTCTCACCTTGATGCCGGCGTCTCTCTTGGCCTCAGCTTCCCCTATCCGGGCGTCTTTCTGCACCTGGGCGGTCCTGGCTTTCCCCAGCGAGTGCAGATAATCCTGGGGCAACACCGTGGCGGGGAGGGGGAGAATGGAACAGAGACAGACACCTCAGTCACGCCACGCAGCCTGGCTGGGGACCATTCCCCTCTTGGGGGCGCCGGCTCCCATCCAGCCCTGGGGCGGGGCAGAGCAGGGGCTGGCTGGCTCCGGGCTGGGAACGGGACACGGGGCCTTTCCCCTCTAGGGGGCGCCGGCTCCCATCCAGCCCTGGGGCGGGGCAGAGCAGGGGCTGGCTGCTCCGGGCTGGGAACGGGACACGGGGCCTTTCCCCTCTAGGGGGCGCCGACTCCCAACCAGCCCTGGGGCGGGGCAGAGCAGGGGCTGGCTGGCTCCGGGCTGGGAACGGGACATGGGGCCTTTCCCCTCTAGGGGGCGCCGGCTCCCATCCAGCCCTGGGGCGGGGCAGAGCAGGGGCTGGCTGCTCCGGGCTGGGAACGGGACACGGGGCCTTTCCCCTCTTGGGGGCGCCGCTCTCCCTTACCTGGTCGTCGTGAATGTCCTTGAGCGTGTAGCTCACCACGCTGATGCCCATGTTGACCAGGTCTGAAGAGGCCACTTTAAAAACCTGCTCCGAGAACTTCTTCCGATCCTTGTAGATTTCCTGCCCGGGGCGGGGAGACAAGGGGTGAGTCGGGGTGGGGACAGGGCTGGGAAAGACACATGGTGGGGCAGGTCTGATCCCCCCAGCAGGGGGCGCTAACACCCACACAGGGGGCAGGTCTGATTCCCCCAGCAGGGGGCGCTGACACCCACACAGGGGGCAGGTCTGATTCCCCCAGCAGGAGGCGTGGACCCCCACACACAGCAGGTCTGACCCCCCAGCAGGGGGCTGACCCCCCCCGCGGCTGCTGGCACCCCACCTCCACAGTCATGTGGGCCATGATGGCCCGCTGATGCCCCTCCAGCGTCTCCAGCGCGATGTGGGTGATCTCGCTCTCCGACTTGCCGAGGAACATCTGGCAGGCGGCTGCCAGCATCTCCTTGTTCTGGCCCTGGATCTTCACCTGCCGGAGCGAGGCCATGAGGGGAGGGAGGAATGGAGCCCTGTGCCCGCCCCCGACAGCCCTCCCTGCGAATCCTAGGGATGCTCCAGGGATGGGGCGCCTTCCCCTTTAAGAGGAAGAGGCTATTGCCTGCATCCCAACAACAGTTGCCCAGAGACCGTATCCATGGTGGTCAAGGGGGCTCTGGCCCTGTGGTCCCAGAGCATCATAGGGCAGGTACCAATGGGGAAATGGGGGGGATGAGCCAGGCTGGGCAGGTACCATCGGGGAAAATGAGGGAGGGGATGTGAGCCAGGCTAAGCAGGTATCACTGGGGGAAATACGGGGGTGAGTGGTGCCAGTGGCAGGTACCACTGGGGGGACTATGGCAGCTGGCTGGTTTCCTAGGTGATCCCGACCCTGTTCCAGCCTCCCTGGGGTTTCCGCGGCAACCTCGGAGTCAGGGGGTGCCGGTTACCTGGGCGATGCCGGTGACAGAGATGGGGACCCCGTGCCGGGTATAAACCTTCTCGCTTTTCACATTCAGGGTCAGCGTGTTCAAGGAGATCCTGTGGGGAAAGCAGGGGGGTCAGGAGAGGGGACCCCCCCATGCACACATCCAGCCCGGTATCCCCACCCCCACATACTGATCCCTCCCTGCCCCAAAGCCTGAGCTCTGACCCCTCCTCAATCCTGGCAACCCCTGCCCCAGCGGGGTGATGGGAGATCTTCTACAGACTTGGGGAGTGCAGGGACGAGCCAGGGAGCCCTGACCTAGGGGCTCTCTGTGGAGGCGGGTTTCGGAGACTCACCTCTGGATCTGCTGGATGCAGGGGAGGACGAAGACCCGGCCCCCTGCCACCATCACTGGGGGGCTGCGGCAGAAGCCTAGGGGGAGGGGAGGAGAACGTTAGCCACCGCTGGGCGCTGAGATGCAGCTGGCTTTGGGGTGGGACAGTTGGGAAACAGCCACATGGAACAGCGACGCTGCACAGGGAGGGCTCGCCCACTGTTGAATTGCAGCCGGCTCTGGGGTGGGTGGCTGGGGAACAGCTGTGTAGAACAGGGACGCTGCTGAGATGCAGCCGCCTCTAGGGTGGGCGGCCGGGGAACATGCAGTGAATCCTGAACAATTTGAAACCATCAGGGAAATTTTAAGGAGGCAGGAAGTGAGCTCAGCTGAGACACCCCTTGCTGATCCCCCACCCCGCCCCCCACAGCACAGTGCTCCCTGCTGAGCCCCTGCCCCGCTACGCCCACTGCCGAGCCCCACCTCGCTCCCCACTGCCCCCCACCCTGCTCCTTGCTGCTTCCCAGTGGCCATTAGTGATGCAGAAAAGAAGATTTGATCGTTAACCATCAGATTAGCCTCCTCCACCCCCCCCCTGCAGGCCCATCCCCTGGGAGCAGCTGATGTCACTGGCTCAGATCCCATCTCTTCACTGATGTGTATTTCAGGTTGGCTCAGGGGGCAGGGGATGGGGCACGGAGCCTTTCCCCTGTGGGGTGGGAGAGTCCCATAAGTGGGGGGCTGGGGGGGCAGCTCTCCCATTGTGCTGGGGAGGCTCCAACTCCAGTCCCTGGTCCAGGTTTCTCCCAGGGATCGGGCCCCTAATGAGCTCGGGCATTAGGCCCAGGTCTTAGCCGGGCTGACGGGGCCGTCCCAGCAGTGTGGGGGTGGGGCTGGGGATTAGGGGTCCCAGGAGGGGGCGGCATCAGGCTCACACCCTGGGAGTGTCTCTTTCCACATGAGACCGGCAGGGGAAGCCACTCACCCGAGACCACCATGGCCTCATTTGGGCCACACGTGAAGAACATCCTTATGCCGGAGGGATCCTGAAAGAGATGAGAGCAACTCAAATCGAACCCAGGAGTCCTGGCTCCCAGCCCCTACCCCAACCACTAGACCCCACTCCCCTCCCAGAGCCAGGGATAGAACCCAGGAGTCCGGGCACCCAGCCCTCCCCAGCCATAGATTCCACTCCCCTCCCAGAGCCGGGGACAGAACCCAAGCGTCCTGGCTCCCACCTCCACCCCCGCTCTAACCACTAGACCCCACTTCCCTCCCAGAGCCAGAGAGAGAACCCAGGAGTCCGGGCTATTTTCCCCTCTCCCGCCAGGCGGTGGCGGATAATTACAGACCCGTTCCTGGCCAGACTCCAGCTGAGCTCCAGGGAGCTCCCCACCCACCTGCCGCCAGAGCCGCTGCTGATTCCACCCAACGGGGAAGGGGATCACTGGGGTCCCGCCCACCCCTTGCAGCCCCCCATCCCACCCCCAGCTGCGCACCCCACTTCAACCCTGTGCTTCGGCCCCCACCCCGATCTCCGCCCGTGCACCCCCTCTGACCATGCACCCCCCGACCCCCCCTTCTGCTCATGCACCCCCGAGCCCCCTCTCTGCCCATGCACCCCCGCTCTGCTCATGCACCCCCCGAGCCCCCTCTCTGCTCATGCACCCCCCGACCCCCATCTCTGCCCGTGCACCCCCCCCCTGCTCATGCACCCCCCGACCCCCCTCTCCGCCTATGCACCCCCCCTCTGCCTATGCACCCCCGACCCCCCTCTCCGCCTATGCACCCCCCCTCTGCCTATTCACCCCCGACCCCCCCCTCTGCCTATGCACCCCCCACTTTTGCTGACCGGGTCTCTTGCTCCAGCCAACTCCCCGTCTGTCTGTCTGCCCCTCCGGCTGCAAACACGCCCCACCCTCCTGTGACCACCACTATCCCGTCAGCCCCTGCAGTTTTCCCAGGGCTGAGGCGGTGCTGCCACCTGCTGGCCGCAGCCCGGCGTGGCAACCAGGCAGGTGCAGGGGGCTGCGTGTGGGGTTTGTCCCAGGAGTTGAAACTGGGGGAGATCAGGGCCGATGGGGGTGAGACCGTGAGGGCGGAGGTGGGCTGTATCTAGGGTGACCAGATGTCCTGATTTTATAGGGACAGTCCAGATTTTGGGGTCTTTTTCTTATATAGGCTCCTGTTACACCCCCATCCACACCCCGATTTTTCACATTTGCTATCTGGCCACCCTATATAGAATCATAGAATATCAGGGTTGGAAGGGACCTCAAGAGATCATCTAGTCCAACCCTCTGCTCAAAGCAGGGCCAATCCCCAAATCCCTATGGCACCACAATAAAAACTGAAAAATGTTTCACGATCATTTTATTAGATTTAACTCATGTTTTAAAATCATCACACGAAGCAAATCTGGCTACTCAAGGCTTCCATGAAACACGACGTTTACATCCTTCCTGGTTTCTTCTTGTCATTGTGCACAACTCTGTTAATTAACTTCTTGAATGCAACACGTTCATCTTTGGTGGCTTCTCGTGTGTCTGGTACGTCCATCCCTTCAGCTGATATGCTCATTAGCTCATTCACGGGATCAGGCGGAAGGCGACGTCTTTCAGAACACAACATTCTGTTCAATGAGGAAAGAGACCGCTCAACTGTAGCGGTTGTGACTGGGCGTAGCAAGAGATGAATTCCCACTGCTTTCATCCCAGGAAACAGAACAAAGATCACGGCGAGCCGCTAGTGATGAGAAAAAAGAAGTTGAAGTTGAATCATTTATTCGTCGTATGATATTCCACTCTGGGTTCAAATTCTCTAGTCTGTCCTGAGCACATGGCAGCCCTGTTGCTGGTAGTGCCTCACTCCACACAACTGCCAGTGTTTTATAGGACAGGGATCTGTATAAGCCACGTAGAGGTTGAGTCGAATCTAGAAGTCGCTGTTGTAGATTTTGAAGAAATCAAGTCTGTGTACTTTTTCAGTTGCCTTATCAAACACTTCCTGTCGTCTTCACTTAAGAATTCAATATAAATACCTTCATTAGTCAACTTCTGGACTGAAATCTTTGCTTCTTCCAGTACTTTTTCCATGGATAGCTCTCTGACTGATCCAACTGTAGCTTCCATTACTGGACAGAGATCTACTGCTGTTGTAGCAGAGGCCTGGATGGCCTTGTTTAATGACCCAAGTGGTTTCAACAGTAGACTTACAAAAGAGAGAGAATGCCAGTAGTCGTCTCTGAACTTAGCAGCAAAAGTAATCCGCCAGCTTCACTACTCAGATCCGTACCATCTTAGCAGATACTTTCCAAAGCCAGTAACAACGGCTGGAGTAATTTTAAGACAACAGCCAAGGATTGCTCATGAGAAAGCCAGCGGGTTTTCCCAGGCTCGACTAATTTGAAATTCAGTCCCAGCGTATCTTCTATATTTTCCAAGAGATTCAGTCTTTTTGGACTCTTGCTGAAAAAAGAATATAATGAAGACATTAAACTTCTAGCTTTTTAAATGCCTTGTGAAGAGTCTGCACCTCGTACTAGCGCTAGTTGGAGTAGATGGCCTCTGCAGTGTGTATAGGAGAGATTAGGTTACACTTTTCTCTGAGCAGAGCTTGTGCTCCACCATGTCTTCCAGAGAAGTTTGTAGCTCCATCAAATGCACAAGCAGCCAGCTGTTTGGGGTCCAATTGACAAGCATTTAACTCTTCTAAGACGTGGGTTGTCACAGATGGAGCCGGTGTGTCTTCTGTAACTTGAACATCGAGAAACACATCTACTGGCCTACGACTGACATCAAGATAACGGACACAATGAGTCGATACTTGATGCATTCATCAGCCGCGTATGGACATTTTCTGAATGTGGTGAGAGAGTTCTTCACTTTTTCAGCGGTTGAGTCTTTCACTGTTGCACCACATGCTTCCAGCCACTCAGCTGAGTTTCTTCCAGATAGATAGTGAGCATTTGCTGGTCTTGTTCAGAACCAGCGTTCAGCTTCAGGATGAGCAAGTGACAATGCACTTAACATTGGCCTCCAGTTTGGAGTGTGTGGGATCTCTTGCTTAAATAGAAAGTAGGAATGCCACAGGCATGTTTGTTCGCATGAACTGTGTTGTGTCTCCAGCATTCTTAACAGCCTCGTTAATATTCACCGGTGTTGTCCTTGGTCAGTGGAGACTCAGAGTTCAGAGGTGCTTTCACATGAGTTCATCCCCCAGGTTGGGGGCAAGAAGACACTTTGCTCGTTCCTCCAGCTGCTCACTGTTCACTCCGGACGCTGTTGTTCATTGTGCCACTATTCACGCCATTGCTCTGTTGCCAATGGCCCTGCGCCGTCACCTTCTGCTGCCACCTGCCACTGTGACCTCTGCGAGTTGGTCTCTTGCGGTTCCACCAGCTCTCAGTGATTTCAGCTGTAGGGGTCATTTAACAAAACAAAAGACTCTCTGCTGAGCCTAATCAGCTCTGTCTTTCCACAGTGGAGAGGGGCAGATCAAATGGTACTTGTGACTCAGGCAGCCCATCAAGCAAATCACCTGTTCCCCGCCCTCTCTCGATGCCCTCCATCAGCACAGGCTAAGTACAGTTCTACTGCCCTTTACTCAGACAATAAGAACAACAATATTTCATCCCCCTCCCCCCCAACCTGCATTCAAGTCATTTGTAACCCAACCCCAGCCAAAATCTATCACTTGGACAACACAGCTCTGTTTGCTGGATACCTGGGTAGATTAGATGTGAATGTAAATATAATCTGGTCCTGAAGCCTTTCCCCCTCAGCTCATCATTAGCTGTCAGGGACAGCTCATTTAGACTCTGCTTACAAATCATCATTTGAAATCATTAGGTTGGCAAACATCACCGAAATGAACGCCCTGACATTGTCATAAAAAACAACAGCTGTATAAGGAAGCTAGTCTGTGTTCATACTTGTCAAATCTATTGTACTTTTTCAGATACACATATGTTATCATACACTGTATATGCTTTCAAAGTGTGTATTAACGTTTCAATTTCAATTCGAGTGTCCAAACGGTCACTAAATTGGCAACACCTGCATGTAACTAGTTCACAAAACTGAACCAGGGGGGTGTTGGGGAAATTCGGTGGGGGGGGGGAGTAGGGAAATCCCTGGCTGCCTGGCTTGGGGAGAAGGGGGGAGACAGCAAATTCTTTGGGACCCCAGCCCTGCCAGACCCCTCCCAAATCTATGAAGTCTCTTGGTGGGGGAAGCCCAGGGCTGGGCTAGCAGGGGCTGTGAGTTGGGAGTGAGGGGCACCGGCAGAGCTCGGGGGGGGGGGGCAGGGCTGGGCTAGCAGGGGCTGTGGATTGGGAGTGGGGGGCACTGGCAGAGCTAGGGGGCAGGGCTGGGCTGGCGGAGGGCTGCGGGTCGGGAGTGAGGAGCACTGGCAGAGCTGCGGGGGGGGACCAGGATTTCGTGAGTTAACCCTGTTGTTTTGGCCGGATCCCCCATCCCATTCTCCTGACTTTCCAAGAAGACCCAGGGTGCTGTCTGCATAACTTCCTGTCCCAAACTCGGGGGCGCGGCGCCCGTGAAGCGGTCGCCCCGTCCCCACCCAGAGGTGGCTGCATTCGAGCCCCTGGCTGGCTCCTGTTAACTGTCAGGGCGGCAGTTCACCGTGTGGCCACCAGGTGGCGCGCGCGGCCAATAGTGCAGCGCCGGGGCCGGGGCATCGTCTGAGCCTGGGGGAGAAAATTTGCTTCTTTCAATGTGTGGGGGGTGCCCAGCCCATAGCCACCCCCCAGGCCTCTGTGTCCCCCTCAGAATAGGGGCAGAGAGAGCCCCCCACGAGCCAGCCCCCACGTGCCTGCCCCGATGCTTGATAGGGGGCACTAGGGGCGGTCGATCTCAGTGGCATGTTTGACCCCCCACACCCGCTCTGCCGGCCAGGGGTTAGTTCATGCCTGGGGGAGCCGGGGGGGGGCGTTGGTAACGGGGCAGAGAGCCAGCAAACTCATTACACACAGAAAGGAGCCGGACTCATTGGAATTATCAGAGCCGGCGCCCCCTAGAGAGGACAGGCCCCTGCCCCACTCCCTGCCCCCCCAAGCCAGCCAGTCCCTCCCCTGGGGCCGGGTGGGAGCCGGTGCCCCCCAGAGGGGACAGGCCCCTGCCCCATTCCCTGCCCCCATAAGCCAGCCAGTCCCTCCCCTGGGGCTGGGTGGGAGCCGGCGCCCCCCAGAGGGGACAGGCCCCTGCCCCATTCCCTGCCCCCATAAGCCAGCCAGTCCCTCCCCTGGGGTTGGATGGGAGCCAGACCCCCATAGAGGGGACAGGCTCCTGCCCCACTCCCTGCCCCCCTGAGCCAGCCAGTCCCCGCCCTGGGGTCGGATGGGAGCCAGACCCCCCTAGAGGGAACAGGCTCTGTTTCCCATTCCCTGCCTCCCAAGCCAGACAGTGCCCCCAAGTCAGACTTGGCCCAGGGAGTGTGTTAGGGGCAGGGTGTGTGTGTGTGTGTGTGTGTGTGTGTGTGTGTGAGGGGTGGGGGAAGAGTTGTGTATTTCCAGTGCCGGTATTTCCACTCCTCTGCTCCCCTCTTTATATTTAGGCCCTGGGCTCTCTGGGCCAGGTGGGGGGCGGGGGGCGGACGTGGGCTCTGCTGCTTCCTTTCGCGTGTGGTTCTCACCTCTGGGGTGAGAGGAAACGCAGCCGTGCGGTTAGGCAGAGCTCGGAAGCCACGAGCTTGGGCAATTCCCAGCCCTGGCCTGGGCCCAGGGCCCCTAGCAGCACTTTCCATCATGTGTTTCCTGAGCTGGAGAGCGGAGGGTTGTGTGTGTGACCCAGCGTGTGTGCAAAGAAACACACACAGCCCCAGGCCAGGCTGGGCCATGAAAACACACACACACACACACACACACAGCCTCCCTTGCTCTAACCACTAGACTCCCCGCCCCCCCAGTGCTGGGGAGAGAATCAGGGGTCCTGGCTCCCAGCTCTCCTAACCACTAGACACCACTCCCCTCCCAGAGCCAGGGAGAGAACCCAGGAGTCCTGGCTCCCAGCCCTCCTAACCACTAGACATCCCTCCCAGAGCCAGGGAGAGAACCCAGGAGTCCTGGCTCCCAGCCCTCGTAACCACTAGACACCACTCCCCTCCCAGAGCCAGGGAGAGAACCCAGGAGTCCTGGCTCCCAGCCCTCCTAACCACTAGACACCACTCCCCTCCCAGAGCCAGGGAGAGAACCCAGGAGTCCTGGCTCCCAGCCCTCCTAACCACTAGACACCACTCCCCTCCCAGAGCCAGGGAGAGAACCCAGGAGTCCTGGCTCCCAACCCCGCCCCCCCACTAGACCCCACTGCCTTCCCAGAGCCACCCAGCCCCCCCAGCTCTAACCACTAGACCCCACTCCCCTCCCAGAGACAGGGAGAGAACCCAGGAGTCCTGGCTCCCAGCCCTCCCAACCACTAGACACCACTCCCCTCCCAGAGCCAGGGAGAGAACCCAGGAGTCCTGGCTCCCAACCCTGCCCCCCCACTAGACCCCACTGCCTTCCCAGAGCCACCCAGCCCCCACGGCTCTAACCACTAGACCCCACTCTCCTCCCAGAGACAGGGAGAGAACCCAGGAGTCCTGGCTCCCAGCTCCCCTGCTCTAACCACTAGACTCCACTTCCTTCCCAGCCCCCAGAGGTAGAACCCGGGCATCCTGCTGAGGCCACCCTGGGCTGAGTGTCTGTTGCCACAGGCGCTATCTGTACGTGGGCGCTCGCTATATATAACCCTCCCCTCGTGGCCCAGACAGGTACCAGCGGGAACCCGCAGTTCCTCTGCCCCCGCAGAGAGCCCGGAATAGCCCCTTATCAGACATTGCCGCTGGGCTTATCCGTGTGTCCAAGGGCGCCGGGCGTGGCTGGCTGGGAGCTTGGCTCTAAGCATACCCCAGAGGAGAGAGAGATGGATAACAACCCTGCTGGGGGAGAGGGGATTGGGCAGCCCCAGCCGAGGGTGGCTGGAGCCATGGATCACTTGAGAAGGAGCGATTTGCTGGAGCTAAAGATGGCAGGACAGGGCTGAGAAAGGCAGGTTGGCAGATACACACGCTTGCCGGTCAGGTCCAGTGTGCCAGAGTCCCTGACTCTCAGGGACACCCTGGGACGCATGTGGGGGTGGCTTAGAGTCCTGGGACACCAGGAAACATCGTTAAACTGGAGATTTGACTGATTTTCCATCATGCCAAATCAAAGTTAACGATTAAAAACCCGGGTAGAATGAAAACCTCCAGAGAATTACGTGTAACCCGTAGTTATATTGGTTATAGCAGGGTCAGACTGGAAGGGACCGCGAGAGGTCGTCCAGTCCCGTCCCCTGCACTCAAGGCAGGACTCAATATTATCTAGACCATCCCTGAGAGGTGTTTTTCCAACCTGCTCTTAAAAATCTCCATCAACACAGATTCCACAACCTCCCTGGCCAATTTGTTCCAGAGTTTAACCACGCGGACAGTTAGGGAGTTTTTCCTAATTTCCAACTGAAACCTCCCTTGCTGCAATTTAAGCCCGTTGCTCGTCCTATTCTCAGAGGTTAAGGAGAACAATTTAGCACCTTCCTCTTTACAACAACCTTTCACATACTTGAAAACTGTTCTCATGTCCCCGCTCAGGCTTCTCTTGTCCAGACTAAACACACCCAGTTCTTTCAATCTTCCCTCATAGCTCATGTTTTCTGGCCCTTTAATCAATGTTGTTGCTTTTCTCTGGACCTTCTCCAAGTTTTCCACATCTTTCCTGAGATGTGGCGCCCAGAACTGGACACAACACTCCGGTTGAGGCCTAATCAGTGCAGAGGAGAGCGGAAGAATGACTTCTAAGTTCCTGGTTACGACACTACAGTTTATCTCAGAATGAGGTTTGGTTTTTTGGCAACAGTGTGACACCGTTGACTCATATTTAGCTTGTGGTCCACTGTGACCCCAGATCCCTTCCTGCAGTTCCCCTTCCTAGGCAGCCATTTCCCATTTTGTGTGTGAGCAACTGGTTATTCCTTTCTAAGTGGAGGACTTTGCATTTGCCCTAATTAAATGTTATCCTGTTTCCTTCAGACCATTTCTCCACTTTGTCCAGATCATTCTGAATTTTAATCCTGTCCTTCAAAGCACTTGCAATGCCTCCCAGCTTGGTATCATCCGCAAACTTTATAAGTGCGCTCTCTATGCCATGAGCCAAATCATTGATGAAGACATTGAATAGAACTGGACCCAGAGCTGATCCCTGCGGGACCCCTCTCGTGATGCCCTTCCAGCCTGACTGTGAACCACTGTTAACTCCTCTCTGGGAACAGTTTTCTACCCCGTTCTGCACCCACATTAGAGTAGCTCCATCCACATTGCATTTCCCTAGTTTGTGTAGGAGAAGACACATGCGAGACAGTATCAAAAGCTTTACTGAAGTCAAGCTAGACCACATCTCCCACTTCCTCCCTGTCCCCAAGGCTTGTTACTCTGTCAAAGGTAACGAGCCTTGTGGAGGGGGGGGGCGGGGGGCACGTGGGGGAATAGATAACACCACCATTCAGCTGAGAATGAGAACCCAGGTGTCCTGACTCCCAGCCCCCCACCCTTACCCACTTAGGGTGACCAGACAGCAAACGTGAAAAATTGGGACAGGCTGTGAGGAGGGGGGAAGGCAATAGCCTATGTAAGAAAAAGACCCAAAAATCAGGACATCTGGTCACCCTAACCCACTGGATCCCACTCCCCTCCCAAGGCTGGGCCAGGTTTCCTCACTCTGGAGCTGCACCCCCCCATCATGAAACAGACTAGCCTCTCTGAAGAGTCCCCCCCAGGCCCTGCCCCCATGGTCCACCATCGGCCAATGAGAATGTGTCCAGCTGATGTAATGCAGGAAGTGGGTGGAGCTTGGAATGTGAAGGGCCCCCCTCCCCACTCCTTGAATGCTCCTGTAGTTGAATTGCACTTTGCCCCCTCCCCACACTCAATCTCCTTGCACCTCCAGCACCATGAGATCCTTTCACCCCTCGAAGTGAGCTGAGCTTTGCCTTCAGCCAACCCCCTCCCCCAAGGGGTGTGGGATCCCCCTGCCCCCCGGAAATCAGACACACCCAAAGGAGTCAGCACGTTTATTTTGTTCACAGAACATACACAGGTTGGACGACTCGTCCGGGAAAGAGTTTGGGGCAAACACACCTTGGAAACATCAGCCTGAATTTTGGTCCGTTCGGGGCAAGTTTTGGCCTCCGAAGCATCCAGAGCCTCTCACAACAGCTTACACAGTAAGCGTATGCAGCAGCCAGGGACTCTGCTGGTCTGACACCCAGGGCGTGAGCATAGCTGGGGGGTGTCCGAGAAGGAAGGGCAGGGGGGCAGCGATCTCACCCTGACTTCTCGCCTCCTCCCAGGGTCAGAAAAATCCCCATTTGGTCCAGGCTTAAAGCAGCCAAATAATTTTTCGGACTCCAAACTTCTCCCTCCACCCAACTCACCCATACTTCCATGCCCCAGTTAAGTAGCTAGTTTATGGGAGACCTAAGGATCAGAGGCTGTTTTGCCACAGAGCAACCCAGCCTGGCCTCTGCCTGGAGAGCTGTAGTGGTGAGTTCTAGGACATTTGGCTGGCACAAAGTTTACCCCTTCCTAGGAGCATTTCCATAGTTTTAATACCTCCTCGAGATTTGCAGGCAGCTCTTCCTGTCAGCTCCACCTCGCCTCAGGCTGCTTTGCTACCAATTAGAGGGGAGTTTCCCCCTCTGGGTAACAGCACTAACAAACATTAAAGTCCCCATAGAGACAAGAGCAAGATACATGTCCCGGTTTAAACTGATGAGGACGTTCAACGGTTTTATTCCACCTTGGTTTAAAGCAGCATTTTCCCTGCAGGCATGTTCCCACTTTGATCATTAAATAGAACATCTTTAAATTACAAATATTATAAATATTATAAATATTAGATATTAATAAGTTATGTCAGTAATACTCCCCCACCCCAAAGTCTCAGTCATTGCTGGAGCCAGGAGTTCCCTGCTCACGGCTGCCGAAGAGGTTTCATGTTGCTACTGACGTCAAGCGTCCGGCGTCATCCGGATTCTTCACCTGCTTAGTTCAGAGGCAGCAGCAGAAAGAGTTGGCCAAAGGCCAGGCGGGGTTAACCCATTAGTGGCTGGAGTCAGGCCCCCGGCCCGGTTGACCCCTTAGGTGTCTTGGCCTGAGAAACCCTGGGTGGGGGGGTCTCAGAAAGCGGCTGGATTCTGCTCCAGGAACTGGCTGATTTCCAGGGTGGATTCAGCAGCCTCGTGGCCCCCGTGCAAACTGGTAGCGTTGGCCACCTCTGGGACCTCCAGGGGCATCGGGAGCATTTCTGAGAGGGGGGGCTCACAGCGGGAGCCCTCACTCTGCACAGAGTGGTCAGGGATCCCCGGCTCAGGTCCCAGGGCCAGGTCTTCGTCAGCATTATAGACTTGGTAGAAGATGATGGTGAGGAGGATGAAGAGCAGGCGCTTGGCCTGGCTGCGTTCCTTGGCCGGGTAGTAGCGTTTCACCTGGTCGGGAGGAAGGAGACAGGACATTAGAGACCTGGCTGGCAGGGGGACCCAAGTATTACCCACAATGCACTGGTTCCACCCCAAGTTTACCCAGAATGCCCTAGCACTTAGCCCTGGGGCAAGCCCACTACCCAGAATGCCCCACACCCAGCTATGTGGCTGGGAGGTCAGCCCAGTTACCCAGAAACCTCTGCTTCTACCCACAATGCCTTCTTCTGCCAAAGAAACCTGTGATTCGGGGGCAGCGCAGGCTCAGCAGCTGAGCCAGGCAATCTGAACCCCCATTGCACCAAGCATGATCTAGATGCCTCCCTTCTGTGTCATATGCCCCATAATGCTCCCATCTAGGGGGCAGATTAGCAAGAGAATCACCCCTGGCAGTGAGCAGCAGGGAGCCTGGGACACACACAGCCCCCCCACCATTAGCAGGGGATCTCTGGGGCAGAGAGACATGCACATGGGGCTTCCTGTCCAGGATACGCAGGACCAGTCCAATGGGGTGACTCATCCTGCACTGGTCTGTATGCCCATAGCAAGAGGGCTGGGCTACAGGTCTCAGCTTCCCCCCAACCCCCTGCAGCATGCTCAGAGATGGGGAGACACACTCCCAGCTGCAGGGAGCCATGCTGCCCCATAGGCTAGTGGGGGGTGAGGCTACTCCACCCTCACCCTCCCTCCAGCAGCAGGGACTGACCCAGTGAGCCATCAGCAGCCTACTTCTACAGCAGGGGAAACTGAGGCACAAGGGGGTGGATCAACAGGTAGATCCCTCCCCCCACACTAACCCAATAGACCCCTTCCCCACATCCCAAAGAAACCCAGGAGTCAACTCCCCCCTCACCCCCAGAGAACCCAGGCATCCCGGCTCCCCCCGCAGCCCCCCAGACTCACCACGGGGGGGTAGAGCACTTTGCGCAGCCGTTTCCTGCCCCGGGTCGGGTTCCTGCGGGGAGGGGTCTGGCTCACCGCGGGCAGGGGGTCGAAGGTGAAGTACTGGGGCCCGGTGCCCCTGCTGGGGGGCTCGGCTCTGGGCAGGGCGGGCATCCGGGGCTCGCAGGCTAAGCACATGCTGGTCGCACCGTACAGCGCGTTCATGGGGCTGGGGCGCAGCGCGATTTTCAGAAGTAGTCCCCGGGTGCGGCGCACAGCGATCTTCTGCCCACATCCCCCCGGCGCAGCTTTATGAATGGAGCCAGCCCCGCCCCTGGCGCCCCATTGGCTGCGCCCGGGGGTGACAGCTCAGCGTGCGATCACGGGGGGAAAATCCCGGGCCGCTGCGCGATGCTGGCCCCGAGCCCGGGCGGGGAAAGGCACGTAGCGGGCGGGGCTGTGGGGGCGGGGCAGAAAATAATGAATGCAGGAAATCTGCAACTACACACAGAGTGCAACGCTCCCCCCGTTGTGCGACACACACAGTGTGCAACCCCCCCCCGGCTGTGCTACACACACACACACACACACACACACTCTCCAGCTGTGCAACACACACACACACACACACACAGTGTGCAACTCCCCCGCTGTGCAACACACACACACACCAGCTGTGCAACACACACAGTGTGCAACCCCCCCGGCTGTGCAACATATATACACACACACTCCAGCTGTGCAACACACACACACACACACACACTCTCTGTGCATCCTCCCTGGCTGTGCAACACAGACACACACACACACCCTCCCCTGGTTGTGCATCATTCACACACACAGAGTGTGCAACCCCCCTCCGGCTATGCAACACACACACAGACACACACACACACACACCCCGGCTGTGCATCACACATGCACACTGTGCACCCCCCCGGTGGTGCAACACACACACAATGTGCAACCCCGCAGCTGTGCAACACACACACAGACACACCCCAGCTGTGCAACATACACACACACGCACAGTGTGCAACCCCCGGCTGTGCAACACATACACAAACACACACAGAGTGTGCAACCCCCCAGATGTGCAACACCCCCCAGCTGTGCAACATACACACACACCCCAGCTGTGCCACACACACACACAGACCCACCAGCTGTGCATCATACACACTTCCTCAGCTGTGTGCAACAGACACACACACACACTGTGTATACACCCCCAGCCATGCAACACATACACACAGACACACACTGTATACACCCCCAGCTGTGCAACACACACACACCCCAGCTGTGCAACACACACACTGTATACACCCCAGCTGTGCAACACAGACATACACACACTGTATATACACCCTCAGCTGTGCAAAAGATATACACACACAGAATACACACAGAGAGTAAACACACCCACACCAGCTGTGCAATACAGACAGAGAATACACACACACAATGTATATACACCCCTCTAGCTGTGCAACAAACACACACCAAAAATACACACAGACACAGTATATACACCTTTCCAGCTGTGCAGTAGAAACACAGAGAGCGCACACACACACTCTCTCACACACACAGGGTACATACACACACCCCTGAGCTGTGCAAGAGATGCACGCAAAGAGAATACACACAGGGTACACACACACGCACACACACACACCAAGTGGTGCAATAGACACTCTCCGAGCTGTGCAAGAGGCACACGGAGAGAATACACACACACTCTCTCTCACACACACAGAGTACATACACACACCCCTGAGCTGTGCAATAGACACACACAGAAAATACACATACACAGTAGACACACAGAATACACACACAGAGAGATAATATATACACGCACACACAAAACCAGCAACGAGGAGTCCTTGTGGCACCTTAGAGACTAACAAATTTATTTGAGCATAAGCTTTCGTGGCCTAGAACCCGCTTCATCAGATGCATGGAGTGGAAAATACAAACATTCTGAGCAGTACATTACACACACCCACTAATCCCCACATTTTGAGCTGTGCAATACACACAAACACACACAGAATACACACCCACAGATCCTGAGCTGTGCAACATAAACACACAGCATATCCTCACGCTGGCACACACATCCTGAGCTGTGGAACGTCACCCATCCCAGCTATGCAACACACACACACACACACACACACACACACACACACACACACACACACACACGAGAATAAATACACACAAAGAGCCGCGCTTCCTGAGCTGTGCAATAGACACCCACACACAAACTAAAAGCTCTCAAAAAATACACACGTATTGACCCCCACATCCTGGGCTGTGCAATACACAAACACACCCAGAATAAACACTCTCCCAGAATGTAAATCCTCCGACTTGCACTTCCTGATGTGTAATAAACAAACACAAACGTCTGATTATCCACAGCACTTACTTGCATTTCCTGCCCTAGGTAATAGATACACACAAAATACCTCCCCCCCCCCCAAAAGATGCCTGTAAAATACACTCAGGGTATCTGTATATATTGACCCCTGCAGCCGGCTCTGTGCAACACACACACAGTCAGCATACTTGTACCCATGGCCTGACCACACAGTAGACATAGACACACACAGTCAACACAAACACGCTGCTGGAACATAGACACGCACTGCCCCACACATCCTGATCTGCACAATAAACACACACGGTGACACACACACACACGATGAGCACAAACACACTACCAGAATAGTCGGACGCACTGCCCCTCACAGCCGGGGCTGTTGCCAAACACGCGCACAATAAGCACAACGGATGTCAATGCACAGCCAACAAAATGCATACGGTCAGCCCAAAGACACACCGACCCACATGTACACCCAGGCTACACACACTCCCTGACACGCGTCCCAATGCACACACTCAACATACACACACACGAAGCAAGCATGCATTCGCTGACACAGTCACACACGAGCACAGTTCCTCTCTCTCTCTCTCTCTCTCTCTCTCACACACACACACACACACACACACACACACACACACACACACACACACACACACATTACAACATACACTCCCTCCCCCAGCACCCGGCTGTGAGCAGCCTCAAAGCAAACACGATATAGTGCGTGTTGTGATTTCATAAGATTAGAAAAACCAGATGCCAGCATCCCGTGTGATGCAACACAACTTCCCCGTTGGCACAGGGGAACAAGGGGCAGGAAATGGGGCCTGGGACCTGCCCCTTCTAGGGGGCATTGGCTCCCATCCAGCCCCAGGGCAGGGACTGGCTGGCTCAGGGGTGCAGGGAATGGGGTGTGGGACCTGTCCCCGCGAGGGGCTCTGTGTGTGGGTATTGAGGGGCCCTTGCTGGGGAGTTGGGGTCGCGGGAGGGGGCGGCCCAGGCACCCTGCCAGAGGCAGATCAGGGAAAAGGAAGTGAAGTCCAGCTGGTGAAATGGAAAAATCCATCTCCACTAAACAGCTTCAGAGCCACTTCAGCCGTGAGTCAGCAAAATCAGAACTGGAACCGACGGCCTGAATCCCACGGGCCAGGATCTTCCGGCTACCCACCCCCACTTGTGCTTCCCGGGAGCCAGGATGCCTGGGTTCTACCCCTGGCTCTGGGAGGGGAGTGGGGTCGAGTGGGGGATGCTGGGAGCCAGGACGCCTGGGTTCTATCCCTGACTCTGGGAGGGGAGTGGGGTCGAGTGGGGGATGCTGGGAGCCAGGACGCCTGGTTTCTATCCCTGACGCTGGGAGGGGAGTGGGGTCTAGTGGGTAAGAGTGGGGGGATGCTGGGAGCTAGGACTCCTGGGTTCTCTCCCCAGTGCTGGGTCTAGTGGGTGAGAGTGGGGGATCCTGGGAGCCAGGACACCTGGTTTCTATCCCTGAGTCTGGGAGGGGAGTGGGGTCTAGTGGGTGAGAGTTGGGGGATGCTGGGAGCCAGGACGCCTGGGTTCTATCCCTGACTCTGGGAGGGGAGTGGGGTCGAGTGGGGGATGCTGGGAGCCAGGACGTCTGGTTTCTATCTCTGACTCTGGGAGGGGAGTGGGGTCTAGTGGGTGAGAGTGGGGGGATGCTGGGAGCCAGGATGCCTGGGTTCTATCCCTGACTCTGGGAGGGGAGTGGGGTCGAGTGGGGGATGCTGGGAGCCAGGACGTCTGGTTTCTATCTCTGACTCTGGGAGGGGAGTGGGGTCTAGTGGGTGAGAATGGGGGGATGCTGGGAGCCAGGATGCCTGGGTTCTATCCCTGACTCTGGGAGGGGAGTGGGGTCGAGTGGGGGATGCTGGGAGCCAGGACGCCTGGTTTCTATCTCTGACTCTGGGAGGGGAGTGGGGTCTAGTGGGTGAGAGTGGGGGGACGCTGGGAGCCAGGATGCCTGGGTTCTATCCCTGACTCTGGGAGGGGAGTGAGGTCAAGTGGGGGATGCTGGGAGCCAGGACTCCTGGGTTCTATCCTGGCCCTGGGAGGGGATTGAGGGCTAGTGGTTAGAGCAAGGTCGGGGGCTGGGAGCCAGGACTCCTGGGTTCTCTCCCCAGTGTTGGGTCTAGTGGGTGAGAGTGGGGGATGCTGGGAGCCAGGACTCCTGGGTTCTATCTTAGCCAGTTAGCTGGGTCCCAGTGGAGGTGGGACCGTGTCTGTCCCTACTGCCTGGGGCAGGGGGTACAGAGTTGGCAGAGGCCAGTGTGCTGGGGGTCAGCAGCGGTCAGGTGTGGGGCCGAGGGGAGCCCGGGCAGAGGCTGAGCCGAGCCCAGTGACTCTTAGGGTGCGTCTACACTACAGGATAAATTCGAATTAGCTTAAACTGATTTTATAAAACAGATATTATAAAGTCGATTGTGCGCGTCCACACTAGGCACATTAATTCGGTGGTGTGCGTCCGTGGTCCGAGGCTAGCGTCGATTTCTGGAGCGGTGCACTGTGGGTAGCTACTGTAAAAGAATGAGGCCAATAACGTCGATTTGCATCCACACTAACCCTAAATCGATATAGTAATATCGATTTTAGCGTTATTCCTCTTGTTTTGTAGGAGTACAGAAATCGATTTAAAGAGCCCTTTAAATCGATATAAAGAGCAGTGTAGTGTGGACGGGTGCAGAATTAAATCTATTTAACACTGTTAAAATCGGTTTAACAGCGTAGTGTGGACCAGGCCTTACAGAAAAGAGGAAGCCAGAAAAGGCCCCAGTCCCCCGTCACAGGGACACTTTAGTCACTTGCAGGGCCCCCCCCCCCAAGCTGATACAAGCCAGGCTCCCGGAAGGACCTGTGCCTGGAGTTACGAGAAGTGGGGGGCAGGGGCTGCATAGTCCTCACTTCCCGTGGAGGAGCCGAGTTTGCGGTTGGGGGGAGGGAGCTGAGCTAACGCGGGCACAGGAAATATGGGGGGTGGGGGAATCAAGGTGAGGACACATCTGGGCAGTGTGTGATGGGGACAGAGGCATGAAGGGGGATGGGAAAAGGAAGAGCCGGGGGCTGCGGGTCAGGAGTGAGGGGCACCGGCAGAGCTGCGGGGAGCCCAGAGTTGGGCTGGCAGGGGGTGCAGGTCAGGAGTGGGGGGCACTGGCAGAGCTGGGGGAGGCAGGGCTGGGCTGCCAGGGGCTGCGGGTCGGGAGTGAGGGGCACTGGTAGGGCTGTGGGGAGCCCAGGGCCGGGTTAGCAGGGGCTGCGGGTCGGGAGTGAGGGGCACTGCCAGAACTGGGGCGGGGGGAGCCCAGGACTGGGCTGGCAGGGGCTGTGGGTCAGGAGTGAGGGGCACCAGCAGAGGTGTAGGGGGCAGGGCTGGGCTAGCAGGGGCTGCGGGTCAGGAGTGAGGGGCACCGGGAGAGCTGGGGGAGGCAGGGCTGGGCTAGCAGGGGCTGCGGGTCGGGAGTGAGGGGCACCGGCAGAGGTGTAGGGGGCAGGGCTGGGCTAGCAGGGCTGCGGGAGGGAGTGAGGGGCACGGCCAGAGCTGGGAGGGGGAGCCCAGGACTGGGCTGGCAGGGGCTGTAGGTCAGGGAGTGAGGGGCACCAGGCAGAGGTGGGGGAGCCAAGGGCTGGCTAGGCAGGGGCTGCGGGTCGGGAGTGAGGGGCACGGCAGAGCTGGGGGAGGGGACCCCAGGGCTGGGCCAACAGGAGCTGCGGGTCGGGAGTAAGGGGCACCGGCAGGGCTGGGGGGAGCCCAAGGCTGGGCTGGCAGGGGCTGCAGGTCGGGAGTGAGGGGCACCGGCAGAGCTGGGGGAGGGAGGGCTGGGCTAGCAGGGGCTGCGGTCGGGAGTGAGGGGCACTGGCAGAGGCTGAGGGGGCAGGGACTGGGCTAGCAGAGGCTGCGGGTCGGGAGTGAGGGGCACCAGGCAGAGGTTGTAGGGGGCAGGGCTGGGCTAGCAGGGGCTGCGGGTCGGGAGTGAGGGGCACCGGCAGAGGTGTAGGGGGCAGGGCTGGGCTAGCAGGGGCTGCAGGTCGGGAGTGAGGGGCACCGGCAGAGCTGGGGGAGGCAGGGCTGGGCTAGCAGGGGCTGCAGGTCGGGAGTGAGGGGCACCGGCAGAGGTGTAGGGGGCAGGACTGGGCTAGCAGGGGCTGCGGGTCGGGAGTGAGGGGCACCGGCAGAGGTGTAGGGAGCAGGGCTGGGCTAGCAGGGGCTGCGGGTCGGGAGTGAGGGGCACCGGCAGAGGTGTAGGGGGCAGGGCTGGGCTGGCAGGGGCTTCAGGTCGGGACTGAGGGGCACTGGCAGAGCTGGGGGAGGCAGGGCTGGGCTAGCAGGGGCTGCAGGTCGGGAGTGAGGGGCACCGGCAGAGCTGGAGGGGGCAGGGCTGGGCTAGCAGGGGCTGCGGGTCGGGAGTGAGGGGCACCGGCAGAGGTGTAGGGAGCAGGGCTGGGCTAGCAGGGGCTGCGGGTCGGGAGTGAGGGGCACCGGCAGAGGTGTAGGGGGCAGGACTGGGCTAGCAGGGGCTGCGGGTCGGGAGTGAGGGGCACCGGCAGAGGTGTAGGGAGCAGGGCTGGGCTAGCAGGGGCTGCGGGTCGGGAGTGAGGGGCACCGGCAGAGGTGTAGGGGGCAGGGCTGGGCTAGCAGGGGCTGCGGGTCGGGAGTGAGGGGCACCGGCAGAGCTGGGGGAGGCAGGGCTGGGCTGGCAGGGGCTGCAGGTCGGGAGTGAGGGGCACCGGCAGAGCTGGAGGGGGCAGGGCTGGGCTAGCAGGGGCTGCGGGTCGGGAGTGAGGGGCACCGGCAGACCTGGGGCAGGCCAGGGATGGCGGCGGGGCGTTGTGAAGGGACGGAGGGTGCTAGGCCCGGGCAGGGGGATGGTTCCTGTCCCGAGGTGGCTGGGCAGGAGCGGGGTGTTGGCGTCCCTGAGCAGGACGCTGCAAGCCCTGGGCTGGGTCAGACACACTTTAGTACCAAGCTGCCGGGGATGGGGAGCTGCAGGCAGCGAATGGGCCAGGGCAAGTCCTGGCGCCCACGCCCTGCACTGCAGCTTGCCCCATTGACACCAGTGCTGGGAGGGGAGCGAGGTCTGGTGCTTAGAGCCGGGGGGGAGGGGGGAGCCAGGACGCCTGGGTTCTTTGCCACTGACTCACTTTTCCTTTCAACTGTTATGTCATATCAACTCTTCAGGCTGGATTTTTCCAGTCCTGAAATGGAGTTAATAATACAAACCTGCATCTGTCACAGAGCCAGGGGGAGAACCCAGGAGTCCTGGCTCCCAGCCCGCCCCTGCTCTAACCACTAGACCCCACTCCCCTCCCAGCACTGGGAAGAGAACCCAGGAGTCCTGGCTCCTGCCCCCCCACTCTAAGCCCCATTCCCTGACCAGGGGCCTGGCTCTGGGGTTCGCGTGTCCAGGTGCTGAGGGAAGGTGAGTAAGTCGCTGAACTTTATAGTTCAACCCGGGGGCTGGGTTTGTTTGTAGTTTGGCAGGAAAGCTGGGGGGCCCCTGGAGCTCCTGGCTGGCTCTGAACCCAAGCAGGCCGCAGCTGCCCGGCTAGCCAGGTCGGGGCGGGGGTGTCTGGATGGGCTGAGTCACCAGCCACACACTCAGAAATGACTCGTGTAACCCCTGTAAATATGACTTCAACACGACCCAGCTCTGAGCTCAGCTTCCCACCTGGAATACGGCCCTGGGGCCAGAGCCGGTTCTGATCTCAGTGAACCCGGTGTGAAACCGGAGTGACCCCCCTGCCATCAGTGGAGCCAGAGCCAGTTCTGATCTCAGTGACTCTGGTGTGAAACCGGATTGACCCTCCTGCTGTCAGTGGAGCCAGAGCCAGTTCTGATCTCAGTGACTCTGGTGTGAAACTGGAGTGACCCCCCTGCCATCAATGGAGCCAGAGCCGGTTCTGATCCGAGTGACTCTGGTGTGAAACCGGAGTGACCCCACTGCCGTCAATGGAGCCAGAGCCAGTTCTGATCTCAGTGACTCTGGTGTGAAACCGGAGTGACCCCACTGCCATCAATGGAGCCAGAGCCGGTTCTGATCTCAGTGACTCTGGTGTGAAACCGGAGTGACCCCACTGCCGTCAGTGGAGCCAGAGCCAGTTCTGATCTCAGTGACTCTGGTGTGAAACCGGAGTGACCCCCCTGCCGTCAATGGAGCCAGAGCCGGTTCTGATCTCAGTGACTCTGGTATGAATCTGCAGTGACCCCCCCCTGCCGTCAGTGGAGCCAGAGCCGGTTCTGATCTCAGTGACTCTGGTGTGAAACCGGAGTGACCCACTGCCGTCAGTGGAGCCAGAGCTGGTTCTGATCTCCAGGACTCTGGTGTGAAACTGGAGTGACCCCCCTGCCGTCAATGGAGCCAGAGCCGGTTCTGATCTCAGTGACTCTGGTGTGAAACCGGAGTGACCCCCCTGCCATCAGTGGAGCCAGAGCCAGTTCTGATCTCAGTGACTCTGGTGTGAAACCGGATTGACTCTCCTGCTGTCAGTGGAGCCAGAGCCAGTTCTGATCTCAGTGACTCTGGTGTGAAACTGGAGTGACCCCCCTGCCGTCAATGGAGCCAGAGCCGGTTCTGATCCCAGTGACTCTGATGTGAAACCGGAGTGACCCCCCTGCCGTCAATGGAGCCAGAGCCGGTTCTGATCCGAGTGACTCTGGTGTGAAACCGGAGTGACCCCACTGCCGTCAGTGGAGCCAGAGCTGGTTCTGATCTCAGTGACTCTGGTGTAAAACTGGAGTGACCCCCCTGCCGTCAGTGGAGCCAGAGCCGGTTCTGATCTCAGTGACTCTGGTGTGAAACCGGAGTGACCCCACTGCCATCAGTGGAGCCAGAGCTGGTTCTGATCTCAGTGACTCTGGTGTGAAACCGGAGTGACCCCCCTGCCATCAATGGAGCCAGAGCCGGTACTGATCTCAGTGACTCCGGTGTGAAACCGGAGTGACCCCCCTGCCGTCAATGGAGCCAGAGCCGGTTCTGATCTCAGTGACTCTGGTGTGAACTGCAGTGACCCCCCTGTCGTCAGTGGAGCCAGAGCCGGTTCTGATCTCAGTGACTCCGGTGTGAAACCGGAGTGACCCCCCTGCCGTCAATGGAGCCAGAGCCGGTTCTGATCTCAATGTCTCCGGTGTGAAACCGGAGTGACCCCACTGCCATCAATGGAGCCAGAGCCGGTTCTGATCTCAGTGACTCCGGAGTGAAACTGGAGTGACCCCCTTGCCGTCAATGGAGCCAGAGCCGGTTCTGATCTCCGTGACTCCGGTGTGAAACTGGAGTGACCCCCCTGCCATCAATGGAGCCAGAGCCGGTTCTGATCTCAATGACTCCAGTGTGAAACTGGAGTGACCCCACTGCCATCAATGGAGCCAGAGCCGGTTCTGATCTCAGTGACTCCAGAGTGAAACTGGAGTGACCCCCCCTGCCGTCAATGGAGCCAGAGCCGGTTCTGATCTCAGTGACTCCGGTGTGAAACCAGAGTGACCCCCCTGCCGTCAATGGAGCCAGAGCCGGTTCTGATCCCAGTGACTCTGATGTGAAACCGGAGTGACCCCACTGCCGTCAATGGAGCCAGAGCCAGTTCTGATCTCAATGACTCCAGTGTGAAACCGGAGTGACCGCCCCTGCCGTCAATGGAGCCAGAGCCGGTTCTGATCTCCGTGACTCTGGTGTAAAACTGGAGTGACCTTGCTGGAATCAGGGCTTGTGGAGGGATTCGCTCAGGGCAGAGGCATCCCGGGAATGCGGTTGCATGTGGGGTTTTGGAGATTGCAAAGTTTTCCTGCTTTGGGCTCAGAGCCCAGCCTCTGTCAGCAATGCTGAGTCACCCCACTCCTGGTCCTAGCGAGATTAGCACGCACCTCGGGCTGTGAGTGTGGGTGTGGGTGTGCGCACGCGCATTTGTAGCATGGAGTGTGTGTGGACAGCCGTGTGCATGGCTCTGGGTGTGTTGCTGTGAATGTGTGTGTGTTGGTGTCTACACGCGTGACTCTGTGAAATTGTGTGTTTGTGTTGCTATTGATGTGTGTGTTTGTGTTGCTGGGTGTGTTGCTGTCTAGATGCGTGTTTCAGCGTGGCAGTGTATGCATTACTGTTTAAGTGTGTGATTCTGACTGTGTGTCCTTGTGTTTCTGTAACACATTTGTGTTGCTGTGAATGGGTGTGTGCTTGTGTTGCTGTGACTGTGTGTGTTTGGGTGCATGCTTGCGTGTGTCTGTGTCTGGTGAGGAAGGGTGTGTGTGTGTGTGTGTGTCTGTGTCTGTGTCTGGTGAGGAAGGGTGTGTGTGTCTGTGTGTGTCTGTGTCTGGTGAGGAAGGGGGTGTGTGTGTCTGTGTCTGGTGAGGAAGGGTGTGTGTGTGTGTGTCTGTGTCTGGTGAGGAAGGGTGTGTGTGTGTGTGTGTCTGGTGAGGAAGGGTGTGTGTGTGTGTCTGTGTCTGTGTCTGGTGAGGAAGGGTGTGTGTGTGTCTGTGTCTGGTGAGGAAGGGTGTGTGTGTGTGTCTGTGTCTGTGTCTGGTGAGGAAGGGGGTGTGTGTGTGTGTCTGTGTCTGTGTCTGGTGAGGAAGGGTGTGTGTGTGTCTGTGTCTGGTGAGGAAGGGTGTGTGTGTGTGTGTGTCTGTGTCTGGTGAGGAAGGGGATGTGTGTGTCTGTGTCTGGTGAGGAAGGGTGTGTGTGTGTGTGTGTCTGTGTCTGGTGAGGAAGGGTGTGTGTGTGTGTGTGTGTGTCTGTGTCTGGTGAGGAAGGGGGTGTGTGTGTGTGTCTGTGTCTGTGTCTGGTGAGGAAGGGTGTGTGTGTGTGTGTGTCTGTGTCTGGTGAGGAAGGGTGTGTGTGTGTGTGTCTGTGTCTGTGTCTGGTGAGGAAGGGTGTGTGTGTGTCTGTGTCTGGTGAGGAAGGGGGTGTGTGTGTGTGTGTCTGTGTCTGGTGAGGAAGGGTGTGTGTGTGTCTGTGTCTGGTGAGGAAGGGGGTGTGTGTGTGTGTGTGTCTGTGTCTGGTGAGGAAGGGTGTGTGTGTGTCTGTGTCTGGTGAGGAAGGGTGTGTGTGTGTGTGTGTGTGTGTGTCTGTGTCTGGTGAGGAAGGGTGTGTGTGTGTGTCTGGTGAGGAAGGGTGTGTGTGTGTCTGTGTCTGGTGAGGAAGGGTGTGTGTGTGTGTGTGTCTGTGTCTGGTGAGGAAGGGTGTGTGTGTCTGTGTGTGTCTGTGTCTGGTGAGGAAGGGTGTGTGTGTGTCTGTGTCTGGTGAGGAAGGGTGTGTGTGTGTGTGTGTCTGTGTCTGGTGAGGAAGGGGGTGTGTGTGTCTGTGTCTGGTGAGGAAGGGGGTGTGTGTGTGTGTCTGTGTCTGTGTCTGGTGAGGAAGGGTGTGTGTGTGTCTGTGTCTGGTGAGGAAGGGTGTGTGTGTCTGTGTGTGTCTGTGTCTGGTGAGGAAGGGTGTGTGTGTCTGTGTGTGTCTGTGTCTGGTGAGGAAGGGGGTGTGTGTGTATGATGGAGGGAGGAGGTTTTGTGTGTGTGAGACAGCAAGGGTGGTTGTGTGTGTGTTAGGTGTACTGTGTATGGGGAGTTGCATGTGTGTGTTTGAAGCCCTCAGACTGAGCCCAGTCAAACACGTCTCGCCCTCTCGTTTGCCCTCCGAGCCCAAGGGACTCAAACTCCTTCCCGCCACAGATCCCACCACTGGCACCAGAAGTGTCTCTGCCGTGGGCCCGTCGGGTCCCCACTACAGAGAGCGGGGGGAGCAGCCACAGGACCCACTAAGAAACACTAGTGGGCACTGGCAACACTCCCACAAACAGTTGTCTGCAGTGGGGTATTTGTGTCTGGGTGTGAACACAGCCTGTTGCTCTCCGGCCTCTGCCAGCGCCTGGGGCTGGAATGGGCACTGGGGCCTGGCAGGAACTGCCCCGGGTCAGGGCGTCTCGGGCCACTGCTCCTGGGACGGCTCAGCCGTGGGGCGGGGGGGGGGGGGACAGGTTCCAGGGACGTGGCTGGAACTGGTGCATTTGCCGAGGGCAGGTTCCCTGAGCAATTGGGGTCCTGTTAATTGTTCTGGGCAGGAAGGTGAAAGAGAGGAGGAGAGGGAGAAGAAAGAAAGAAATCTCCGCTCCAGATTGCTAGCCTGGCCTGGCCCTGGGTGCCCCCTCCCCTGCCAGGACCCCAGCTCTGCCGGTGCCCCTCACTCCCGACCCGCAGCCCCTGCCAGCCCAGCCCTGCCCTCCCCAGCTCTGCCGGTGCCCCTCACTCCCGACCCGCAGCCCCTGCCAGCCCAGCCCTGCCGGTGCCCCTCACTCCCGACCCGCAGCCCCTGCCAGCCCAGCTCTTCCGGTGCCCCTCACTCCCGACCCACAGCCCCTGCCAGCCCAGCCCTGCCCCCCCCAGCTCTGCCGGTGCCCCTCACTCCCGACCCACAGCCCCTGCCAGCCCAGCTCTTCCGGTGCCCCTCACTCCCGACCCACAGCCCCTGCCAGCCCAGCCCTGCCCCGCCAGCTCTGCCGGTGCCCCTCACTCCCGACCCGCAGCCCCTGCCAGCCAGCTCAGCCGGTGCCCCTCACTCCCGACCCGCAGCCCCTGCCAGCCCAGCCCTGCCGGTGCCCCTCACTCCCGACCCGCAGCCCCTGCCAGCCCAGCTCTGCCGGTGCCCCTCACTCCCGACCCACAGCCCCTGCCAGCCCAGCTCTGCCGGTGCCCCTCACTCCCGACCCACAGCCCCTGCCAGCCCAGCTCTTCCGGTGCCCCTCACTCCCGACCCGCAGCCCCTGCCAGCCCAGCCCTGCCCCCGCCAGCTCTGCCGGTGCCCCTCACTCCCGACCCACAGCCCCTGCCAGCCCAGCCCTGCCCCCCCCAGCTCTGCCGGTGCCCCTCACTCCTGACCCGCAGCCCCTGCCAGCCCAGCCCTGCCACCCCAGCTCTGCCGGTGCCCCTCACTCCCGACCCACAGCCCCTGCCAGCCCAGCCCTGCCCCCCCAGCTCTGCCGGTGCCCCTCACTCCCGACCCGCAGCCCCTGCCAGCCCAGCCCTGCCACCCCAGCTCTGCCGGTGCCCCTCACTCCCGACCTGCAGCCCCTGCCAGCCCAGCTCTGCCGGTGCCCCTCACTCCCGACCTGCAGCCCCTGCCAGCCCAGCCCTGCCGGTGCCCCTCACTCCCGACCCACAGCCCCTGCCAGCCCAGTTCTGCCGGTGCCCCTCACTCCCGACCCACAGCCCCTGCCAGCCCAGCTCTTCCGGTGCCCCTCACTCCCGACCCACAGCCCCTGCCAGCCCAGCCCTGCTCCCCCAGCTCTGCGGGTGCCCCTCACTCCCGACCCGCAGCCCCTGCCAGCCCAGCCCTGCCACCCCCAGCTCTGCCGGTGCCCCTCACTCCCGACCCGCAGCCCCTGCCAGCCCAGCCCTGCCACCCCCAGCTCTGCCGGTGCCCCTCACTCCCGACCCACAGCCCCTGCCAGCCCAGCCCTGCCACCCCCAGCTCTGCCGGTGCCCCTCACTCCTGACCCGCAGCCCCTGCTAACCCAGCCCTGCCCCCACCCAGCTCTGCTGGTGCCCTCACTCCCGATCCGCAGCCCCTGCTAGCCCAGCCCTGCCCCCACCCAGCTCTGCTGGTGCCCTCACTCCCGACCCACAGCCCCTGCCAGCCCAGCCCTGCCACCCCCAGCTCTGCCGGTGCCCCTCACTCCTGACCCGCAGCCCCTGCTAACCCAGCCCTGCCCCCACCCAGCTCTGCTGGTGCCCTCACTCCCGACCCACAGCCCCTGCCAGCCCAGCCCTGCCACCCCCAGCTCTGCCGGTGCCCCTCACTCCTGACCCGCAGCCCCTGCTAACCCAGCCCTGCCCCCACCCAGCCCTGCCGTTGCCCCTCACTCCCGACCCGCAGCCCCCTGCTAGCCTGGCCCTGGGCTCCCCCAGCTCTGCTGGTGCCCCTCACTCCCGACCCGCAGCCCCTCTGCTCTGCCCCACACAGCACTCAGCAATCGAGGGGCCCCTTTGGGTAGCCGGATACCCAGAGGCCGGTGCGCTCGTTTGACTGGTAAGCGAAGCCGGCGGTGGCCGGATCTGGGCAGAGCGCAGGCTCTTGCTCTGGTCCAGCGGTGCCAAGAACTCTGACTTTGGAATAACAGCTCCAGGCCGTGCACGACCCCTCGGCTGTTTAGTAAACACAGCGGGTGAGCGCGTCATTTCCCTTCGCTTCTGGCCTTGCAAGTGCAACCTCTCAATGGCCTGTCTGGCTCTGCAAGGGCAGTGGGGCGTAGTGGGTCAGAGCGGGGGGGCTGGGAGCCAGGACACCTGGGTTCTCTCCCTGGCTCTGGGAGGGGATTGGGGACAAGTGGTTAGAGCAGCGGGAGATGGGAACCAGGGCCCCATTGTGCTGGGTGCTGCACAGACACTGTCCGAGATGGGGGCCCTGCTGTATTTAATGACCCAGCCACCCCACCCCTGGGCCCGCAGGCGCTGAGTTTGGAGCCAGCCTGTCAGCTCAGGCTGGGGCTTCCTGGCTAGAGGAGAGAGGGAAAGAACACAGCAAAGAGCCATCCACCCAGAGACCCGCCCTGGGGGAAATGCTGGCACCAGCCCTGGTCACCAATCTGTCCATTTGTCCAGCCCCTGCACCACCCATCTGTCTGTCTGTCCAGTCCTTACACCCCCATCTGTCTGTCTGTCCCCTACACCCCCACCTGTCCGTCTGTCTATCCCTTACACCCCCATCTATCTGTCTCACCAGAGGCTCTTAAGCAAAGGAATCAGCCATGGGATACGAGGGAAGGTTGTCTCATGGATCAGTAACTGGGTAGAAGACAGGAAACAAAGGGTAGGAATAAATGGTCAGTTTTTACAGTGGTGTCCCCCCCAGGTCCGTAGTGGGCTCAGGCCTATTCAACATGGTCATAAAGGATCTGGAAAAAGGGGCAAACAGTGAGGTGGCAAAACTACTCCCGATAGTTAAGTCCCCGGCAGACTGCGAAGAGCTACAAAAGGATCTCACAGAACTGGGTGACTGGGCAGCCAAACGGCAGATGCAATTCAATGTCGATCAGTGCAAAGTGCTGCACATTGGAAAGCATAATCCTAACTAGACAGATAAATTAGCTGTTACCTCTCAAGAAAGACCTTAGAGTCATTGTGGAGAGTTCTCTGAAACCATCCACTCCACGTGCAGCGGCTGACACAACAGCGAACAGCATGTTGGGAATCATTACGAAAGGGATAGATGATAAGACAGAAAAGATTGTGTTGCTTCTCTATAAATCCATGGTATGTGCACACCTTGAATACTGCGTGCGGCTGTTGTTGCCCCATCCCACAGGCAGTGTGTGACTCTTGCTTTGGGGTGGGCGTGAGGAGGGAGGTGCCCCACATCCTGCATGTCTTGGCCTGTTTGCGGAGGCTTCGCGGCCCCAGGGCTCGTATACCCAGCGCCCAGGCTCTGGCTCAGCACAGCTCTGTTAGACTGGGACAGGTACAGAGAAGGGCTTAAGGTGGAGGAAGAGCTTCCAGATGAGGAGAGATTAAAAGACTGGGGCTGTTTTCTTCAGAAAAGAGATGAGTAGGCCAGAGGTCGACAAAGTCATGACGGGTGAGGAGAAAGCCAGGAAGGAAGTGTGAGTTACCCCTTCTCAGAACAAAACTGCTAGAGGTCACCTGATGAAATGAACAGGCAGCAGGTTCAAAACAAAGGAAAGGACGTATCTTCACACACCGCACAACCCGTGGAACTCCTCGCCACAGGATGTCGTGTAGGTCAAAAGTGTAACTGGGTTCAAAAAGGAATGAGATAAGCTCATGGAGGGCAGGTCTATCAATGGCTATTAGCTAGGACGGTTAGGGATGCAACCCCCTGCTCTGTGTGCCCCTGAATCTCTGACTGCCAGAAGCTGGGAGTGGGCGACAGGGGATGGGTCACTTGATGATTCCCTGTTCTGTTCATTCCCTCTGGGGCACCTGGCACTGGTCACTCTCGGAAGACAGGACACTGGGCTACATGGACCATTGGACTGAATCAGTATGGCCGCATCTATCTATCTATCTATCTATCTATCTATCTATCTATCTATCTATCTATCTATCTATCTATCTATCTATCTATCTATCTATCTATCTATCTATCTATCTATCTATCTATCTATCCCCATTCCCAAGCCCAGCCCTGCTCTCCCGCTCTGCTTTGGTTGCCGGAGTCCCCTGTGGTGGTGGCCCAGCTGTGGCCGGTGAGTCAGTGTGTGGTGTGAGTGCACGGACGGTCATGCAGCGCACGGATGAGCGAGCCGGTGTCGCCATCCCGTCCTTTCCCTGCAGGTCCCGGGGGATGGACTGGTTTGCAGGCCAAGGACTCAGGCGGGGGTGCAGGGGGGCACTTCCACGCTTCAAATTCTAACTTCTCTCCAGCGTGTTAGACACGGGTGTGGGGCTGGGGCACGGACACGGGGCCTTTCCCCTCTAGGGGGCGCTGGCTCCCATCTGGGCCCAGGGTTGGGGGACTGGCTGGGTCAGCGGGGAGGGACTCGTGTGTGTGTGTATGTGTGTGTGTGTGTGTGTGTGTGTGTCTCACAGGCTGACACTAGATCTAACCTGCTCCCCTCCCATTCTTTGCTGCCCAGTCACCCCCTGTCCTGTCCAGCCTGTTAATTACAGCTCATTGCTCTGCAGGGGGAATGGGGCCCGGTCACTCATTAACAGCCCCCTGCGTCCTGAGGACCCATTCACATAGGAGGGTGGGGGTGGGGGTGCAGCCCTAGGCCAATATTAACCGGACGTGGCCCGGGTAGCTGATTGTTCCAGAACTGTTCGGGGCTGAGTGTCCCTGACGTGCCCCATGACGCAGGCGTTTGTGGGATTGTGCCAGGCGAAAGGGGCACCCAAGGGTGTGAACAGACCAATAGATCGCAAAGCACTGGCTGTGATAATGCAGCCAGCTCTTGGGAGGGGCGGCTGGGGAAAAGCCACACAGCGACACTGCACGGGGATGGCTCGCCTGGTTCTGAGATGCAGCCAGCTCTGGGGAGGGGCGGCTGGGGAAAAGCCGCACAGCAACACCACATGGGAATGACTCGCCTGGTGCTGAGATGCAGCCAGCTCTGGGGAAGGGCGGCTGGGGAAAAGCCGCACAGCGACACCACATGGGAATGACTCGCCTGGTGCTGAGATGCAGCCAGCTCTGGGGAAGGGCGGCTGGGGAAAAGCCACACAGCGACACCACATGGGGATGACTCGCCCGGCACTGAGATGCAGCCAGCTCTGGGGAGGGGCAGCAGGTCCTAGCTCACAGCAGCACCTGAGGATGAATGGGGGAAGGGCAATCCTGGATCCCTTTGAAAGGGAGGCATATGGGAAAGGAGCTCGCCCGGGTTCAAACCCGCTGCGCTGGATTCCCCCCACAGACGCACACTGGCCCCTGGCTGGTGGGACAGGCCCAGATAGACTGTAACACTCAGCCTGAGTCTGGGCCCATGGGGAGCAGGGGGTCACATGCTAGTGAGAAAATAACCCCAGGCCCAGTTCTGCAGCCCTGCTGTGACGTGAGAGAGCATCGCCACCCCCTGCTGGTGGGAATAGAGACCTGGTGTGTGTGTGTGTGTGCCTGTGTGTTAGCACTGCCCTCTGGTGGTGGGAATAGAGACCTGGTGTGTGTGTGTGTGTGCGTGTGTGTTAGCACTGCCCTCTGGTGGTGGGACTAGAGACTTGGGCTGTGTGTGTGTGTGTGTGTTAGCACTGCCCTCTGGTGGTGGGAATAGAGACCTGGTGTGTGTGTGTGTGTGCGTGTGTGTTAGCACTGC
This sequence comes from Gopherus evgoodei, assembly GCF_007399415.2. Classification (NCBI taxonomy): domain Eukaryota; kingdom Metazoa; phylum Chordata; order Testudines; family Testudinidae; genus Gopherus; species Gopherus evgoodei. The sequence continues at coordinate 6,342,603 of NW_022059994.1, read as the reverse complement.
CCTCTGGTGGTGGGACTAGAGACTTGGGCTGTGTGTGTGTGTGTGTGTGTGTGTGTTACACTGCCCTCTGGTGATGGGAATAGAGACCTGGTGTGTGTGTGTGTGTGTGTGTGTGTGTGTGTGTGTGTGTGTTACACTGCCCTCTGGTGATGGGACTAGAGACTTGGGCTCTGTGTGTGTGTGTGTGTGTGTGTGTGTGTGTTACACTGCCCTCTGGTGATGGGAATAGAGACCTGGTGTGTGTGTGTGTGTGTGTGTGTGTGTGTGTGTGTGTGTGTGTTAGAACTGCCCTCTGGTGGTGGGACTAGAGACTTGGGCTGTGTGTGTGTGTGTGTATGTTAGCACTGCCCTCTGGTGATGGGAATAGAGACCTGGTGTGTGTGTGTGTGTGTGTTAGCACTGCCCTCTGGTGATGGGAATAGAGACCTGGTGTGTGTGTGTGTGTGTGTGTGTGTGTGTGTGTGTGTGTGTGTGTGTTAGCACTGCCCTCTGGTGGTGGGACTAGAGACTTGGGCTGTGTGTGTGTGTGTATGTTAGCACTGCCCTCTGGTGATGGGAATAGAGACCTGGGGTGTGTGTGTGTGTGTGTGTGTGTGTGTGTGTGTTAGCACTGCCCTCTAGTGGTGGGACTAGAGACTTGGGCTGTGTGTGTGTGTGTTAGCACTGCCCTCTGGTGATGGGAATAGAGACCTGGTGTGTGTGTGTGTGTGTGTGTGTGTGTGTGTGTGTGTGTGTGTGTGTGTGTGTGTGTGTTAGCACTGCCCTCTGGTGGTGGGACTAGAGACTTGGGCTGTGTGTGTGTGTGTGTTAATAGAGACCTGGTGTGTGTGTGTGTGTGTGTGTGTGTGTGTGTGTGTGTTAGCACTGCCCTCTGGTGGTAGGAAATAGGTTCGCGCTGTATGTGCATATGTGTATGGGACCCAACCCCCACCAATATGTCTACCCCCCGCCCCCCCGATTTTGCCCAAACTCCTATTTTCTTCATTTAACAATCTCCAGCCCTGGACAATTGCCCAGCCCAGTGGCTGAGCAGGCTGGTCCGACAGTGCCAGCCAGCAGCACTCGCTGTAACCCCCCCTGTTACAGGATGGAGGGCGGGATGTGGGGGGGATGGAGGGATGGAGGGAGGGATGTGGGTGGGGATGGAGGGATGGAGGGAGGGCGGGATGTGGGTGGGGATGGAGGGATGGAGGGAGGGATGTGGGTGGGGATGGAGGGATGGAGGGAGGGCGGGATGTGGGTGGGGATGGAGGGATGGAGGGAGGGCGGGATGTGGGTGGGGATGGCGGGATGGAGGGAGGGATGTGGGTGGGGATGGAGAGATGGAGGGAGGGCGGGATGTGGGTGGGGATGGAGGGATGGAGGGCGGGATGTGGGTGGGGATGGAGGGATGGAGGGAGGGATGTGGGTGGGGATGGAGGGATGGAGGGAGGGAGGGATGTGGGTGGGGATGGAGGGATGGAGGGAGGGATGTGGGTGGGGATGGAAGGATGGAGGGAGGGAGGGATGTGGGTGAGGATGGAGGGATGGAGGGAGGGATGTGGGTGGGGATGGAGGGATGGAGTGAGGGATGTGGGTGGGGATGGAGAGATGGAGGGAGGGATGTGGGTGGGGATGGAGGGATGGAGGGAGGGATGGAGGGATGTGGGTGGGGATGGACGGATGGAGGGATGTGGGTGGGGATGGAGGGATGGAGGGATGGAGGGAGGGATGGAGGGATGTGGGTGGGGATGGACGGATGGAGGGATGTGGGTGGGGATGGAGGGATGGAGGGAGGGCGGGATGTGGGTGGGGATGGAGGGATGGAGGGAGGGATGTGGGTGAGGATGGAGGGATAGAGGGAGGGATGTGGGTGGGGATGGAGGGATGCATGTGGAGATGAGGGAGGATGGATGCAGGGGAGGATGGATATGGGGATAGATGGTGCATATGGCTAGGGATGGATGCAGTGACTCTGACAAAGTTTTGGGGGTCATGGGGGACAATCGGCTGAACACGAGCCCCGAGTGAGGTGCTGACGGCAAAAGGGCTAATGCGACCCTGGCACATATAACCAAGGGGATCTCGAGTAGGAGCCAAGACGTTATTTTACCTCTGGATTTGGCTCTGCTGCGACCGCTGCTGGAATCCTGTGTCCCATTCCGGTGCCCACAGTTCAGGAAGGATGTTGATAAATCAGAGAGGGGTCAGAGAAGAGCCAGGAGAACGATTAAAGGATTTGTAAACCCCAGTCCTGAGCCTCCTCCCAGATTCAGCACCCTGCACCCCAACACTGTGCCCCAGCTCGGAGCCCCCTCCTGCACCCAAACTCCCTCCCAGAGCTTGTATCCCCACCGCCTCCTGCACCCCAATCCCCTGCCCCAGGCTCAGCCCAGAGTCCCCTTCCACACTGCAAACCCTTCGGCCCCAGCCCAGAGCCTGCACCCTCTCCCGAACCCCAACCCTCTACCCCATCCCGATGAAAGTGAGTGAGGGTGGCGGAGAGCGAGCAATGGGGTGGGGAGATGGAGTGGGGGGAGTTGGGAAGGGGTGGGACTCGGGGAAGGGGCGGGGGAGATCCTGAGTTGCCCTTAAATTCAAAAAGTGATCTTGGGCGTAAAAAGGTTGGAGACCACTGGTATAGCTGGACCGCTTGGTAATAGCGGTGGGGAAAACTCCACAGCGGCCCAACACTGTAGCATTTAATTTCAGAAAGGGGAACGACACAAAAAGGAGGAAGTTAGCTGAACAGAAATTGAAAGGTACAGCACCAAAAGTGAAATCCCTGCAGGGAAACTTTTAAAAGACACCGTAACAGAGGCTCAACTAAAGGTTTATCCCAAATTAAAAAACATAGTAAGAGAATCAAAAAAGTGCCACCGTGGCTAAACAACAAAGTAAAAGAAGCAGTGAGAGGCAAAAAGGTATGAGGAGAGATTAATAAGGCTGGGAGTTTTCAGCTTGGCAAAGAGACGACTGAGGGGGGATATGATAGAGGTCTATAAAATCATGGCTGGTGTGGAGAAAGTAAAGAAGGACGTGTTGTTTACCCCTTCTCATCACACAAGAACTAGGGGTCAACAGATGAAACTAATAGGCAGCAGGTTTCAAACAAATAAAAGGAAGTATTTCTTCACACAACGCACAGTTAACCTGTGGAACTCCTTGCCAGAGGATGTTGTGAAGGCCAAGACTATAACAGGGTTTAAAAAAGGAACTAGATAAATTCATGGAGTACAGGTCCATCAGTGGCTATTAGCCAGGATGGGCAGGGATGGTGTCCCTAGCCTCTGTCTGCCAGAATTTGGGAATGGGTGACAGGGGATGGATCACTCGATGATTCCCTGTTCTGTTCATTCCCTCTGGGGCACCTGGCATTGGCCATGGTTGGAAGACAGGATACTGGGCTAGATGGACCTTTGGTCTGACCCAGGATGGCCGTTCTGGTGTTTTTATGATTTCTGTGGCTTGGTTAAATAGATCACTTGTTTTAAAAATCAGATCCTTCAGAACTGCCGGATGTTAGCACTGGGCTGCTAGATGACTATGGATCTGTCTGTCCTCCCAGTCTGTGACAGTGACATTTAGAGAATAATGTTAGTTAGAGGCAAACTGCCAAGATTTCCTCTGGTGTAATCCAGAGAGGTCCAACCTGATTCCCGCCACGGGGGCTCTTATTACAGTCACGCTGTAGCCTAAGCCTGCAGTTTGGCTGCTCTTAACACTTCGGGGCCCTCTGCTTCCCCCCGGTCTCTCCGTCCAGCTTGCTACAGGCCCATTTCCTCTCGGTGTCGCAGCCTGTGCTGTTCACAACGCCGTCATCCAGGTAAGCGCAGAGTCCGGCTCCTCTGATCTCAAAGCTGCAGTGGAGGGGAAGAGGATTAATCCCAAAGGTCCCGGTGAAGCTAGCGGAAAAAGGCACCGAGATCAACTGGCTGGAAGTCAAAGCCCAGACAAGTGAGGTATAAGGGACACGTTTTAACAGTGCAGGGGGGATCTTTGCACTGATGTAGCTACACGCAGCCATTCCCCCAAGGTATATATTCCTGACCCCCCTCCATGCCCCACAATCCTCTGGGCTGAGTTTCATGGTGCTTTCAACCTGGGCTAGCAGGTCTGGCTGCTCTCCCCTGAGCTGGTAACCTGTCCACCTTGCGGTGTGGACACAAGTGATACCCCTCAAGTGCTGATCATCCTCCAAGGCTTTCCCACAATTCTCTCACCATGTGCCCAGAAGGGACAGACACGTTCTCCCACAATTCATTGGGAAAGGATCAGAGTGGTTTGTCTTATTGAAGCACAAAGACCCAGGGGATACGTCCTCAGAAGTCAGAGTGACACACACTGGGGAGGGGAGCGCTGCACCGGCTAACCCAATCATTCAGGTAGGGCTGCTAGTCTAATCCATGCGTTGCGACCCAAGTTAACTCTGCAGCGAAGACATTCAATACTAGGACAAGCCCTGTATTACGCCGGTGCGAGTCTCCTACGCTGGGGGTTTGTGCTGGGCTAGTGACTCTGTCCATGTTCTTAAACTAAACTGGCTCTTTGTTAAGAGAACAATTGACAGAGGTGCTGTGACTGCAGCTAACATTCCAGCCATGTGCACACAGACCGACTGAGTGGTGCTTCCTCCAGACTCTTCCCCCCTGCAACCTGTGCTCCTCCCTCCACGTTCTGTGCAGGCTGATACACCTAATATAGGCTCTGAGTTCACAAATGCTGCCCACCGCCCTTGCAGAAGTGTTTCTGGCTAGTGACCCCAAAGAATCAAAGCCCTCCCACTCCTGGCACCATGTTAAGAGCTGTGCCATCTGGAAGCTGTTTGCGGTGCATGACAACAATAACTTTATTGGTCCTACAAAACTGTGAATATAAGACCACACCTGTGTGTGCTTGACAGAAGCAGGGATTGAATCTGAGAGTTCTGGGTCTAAGTGCAGGCACCCCTACTGCCTACGCTAAAAGACCAACCTCTGTTAGCTTACAGGCTGTAAAAGATCCATCATTCCGATATGCTCCAATCAGCAGAGGGGAGCACGGAGCGACTTGAGTAAACTTGGCGTAGGTGAAAAATATTACATAGGCTTAACTGCCACTGGATGGCGCGCTTTACACGAGCCACTTCCATACACACTATAGTGGGCTGGGAAGTGGATTTTTCAATTTGCAGGAAAATAGCTGAGTTTTAATTTTTTTCTCTTCCAAAATGGAAGAAAACAAAAGGAAATGTCCTGAAAATCAAGGCAGAGTTTTTGTTGTCGTTATTTCGGGACAATTGAAACATTTCGTTCTGATTTTGACTTTTAAAAAACTTGTTTTACATACAATTAAAAAATGGAACGGAGGCAGCATTTTGAAATGGGAGATCCAACCGTTCCGTTCCAAACAGGTCAAAATATTTTTTTCTTCCATTTTTCTTTCCAAATGAAATTTTGTTGAGACCCACACGGTTTTGCTAAGGGTTTCCCATTGGAGGCGTGGGCATTGCATGATGGAAAAACGCTGCATTGGGAAAATCCCGGCTAGCTCCAACACGCACACAGATACAGGCATAGCTCTTGTGTAATGCTTCTGTAATGACATCAGCCTTGGCCCAGGCTGATCCTGGCTGCTGCTGTAAACTCCCAGCCATGACTTATAGTGTGACCTATACACAGATGACAGATCCCTGCTAGAAGGTACAGCCCATGCTAACCCCACCCCAGCAGGCAGTGCTGTGGGGAAGGAAAGAGGAGAGCAGTAGGCCCAGCTGTTGGGTGAGGTTTTGACAGATCCCACCACTTCCGCTAATACCTCTCTGGGAGTAGACAGGCCTCTGCTGCCACTTCTGGAGGGGGGAAAAGGCGGCTGCTGCCTCTCTGGGAATGGGGCTTCCCTAAGGCTCCCAAGTGGTGGGTGGGTCCCTGGCCATAGTTGCCCTATATCCTGGTGTGGATCCCCTCAATCCTGCCCCCCATGTGCAGTCAGAGAGAAAGAGACTCACAGGTGGTTGAATGCAGCGCCATCCACCCATCTCCAGGGCTGGCCCGGTTCCCTTCGGAGTCCAACCCAGTGATCGGAGGGGCCTTTATGGTGCATTGCGGTATTCTGAATAATGCAAAGGGAAATCACACGTCATACGTGTCCCTCTCCCCCACCCATTCCTTCACTGTCTGTTTCTGGCCCCTATGTGGCCATGGGGTGTAACATGCTGTTATGTTGGAAGGTGCTAATGGAGGCCACCAGGTCACTCAATGGGAGTTGGGGATTAAATAGGGTGACCTATTTCCCTGTGCTGAATACAGGACACCTGGTAAAATTACTGGTATTCAGGCGAGTTCAAGGGCAATCAATCCGAACGGTGCAGGACAAATGTTCAAATTAACATCAAGTTGACTGAGCCCCTGTTAAAAAAGAAATACTGTGTAGCTGGATTATTTTTATTTGCCTTCTTATCTCTAAGGTTCACCCGGGGAGGGGTGACACACACACTCTCCCATACCCCTCTCTCACACAGGGCGGGTGGGGCGCGGTGACCAACCGAGCCAACCCTCCCTGCCTGGCACTCTCCACCCTCCCTGCCTGGCTGTGTTGATAGCTGCTTGTAAGGGGAAATGTGAGTCAGGTGGCTCCAAAATAGAAATGTGGAAAAATACCAGCAGCCCCTTCTTGAACAGCCTTCGGACCGAGGCCAGATAACAGGACACAACCCCACCACTGGCTGCCTTCCTGCTTGCACAGCTCGAAAAGAGACAAAGTGCGTTTCACTTAAGACGACATTTGTGTGACATTTTGTTGTATCCTTATAATATTCTTTAAAAATACCAGAACTTTTAATATATATTACAACCACTTCAGAGCTACTATGTGGAGCATGCAAAGATGCCCCCTTGGAAAGGCAAAAGCAAATCACTTGCTCTTTTCAGTGCAAAATAAAAATGAAAGGGGGGGAGCAGGATAGCTCAGTGGTTTGAGCATTGGCCTGCTACACCCAGGGCTGTGAGTTCAATCCTTGAGGGGGCCACTTAGGGATCTGGGGGAAAAAATCTGTCAGGGATGATACTTCGTCCTGCTGTGAAGGCAGCGGACTAGACCATTAAGGTAAATGAATAGCCAGAGCCCTGTTTCCAGGTTCTGCTATTCAGGGGGACCACATTTCCCTGTGCTGAATACAGGGCACCTGGTAACATTGCTGGGATTGAAGTGAGTTCAGCGGCTGTCAATCAGAACTGTGCAGGCCAAACATTCAAACTCACATCAGGTTGACTGAGCCGGAAATGGGATGCAGGGTGGGGTCCTGCTGGCTGAGAGCCGACACGCAGCGTTGGCTGTTCTGATGGAGCAATAGGGGGAGCATCTGGCCCCATGTGCTGCATCTTCACCCTGGCACACCCACCCCCATCTTCAGCCACTGGACCTCACCACTGGTGGGCAGGCAGCTGCTGAGCACCGATCCAGCCAGCAGCAGGACCCACCAGTACTGAGGGGGCAGTCGGGAGACAGAAAATATGGGAGAATTTGCCCCATTTAGAAAAAGGGACACCTGCAGGAGGGCTTAAATACGGGACTGTCTCTTTAAAAATGGGACAGCTGGTCACCTGACACCAAAATACTCTCTGGGTCATCACAAAGGTCTGTGGATGAGCTAGGAATTGAACCTAGGTCTCTTAGACATCAGGTCATTGCCCTAACTTTGGGGCCACATGGTGCATCAGGTAGCTCAGCCCAGATGGGAGCTGCATCTCCCCCCAGCTCCCATCTGGGCTGAGCTACCTAAGCTGTATTGCAGATGCCAGCTGTAGATTGCAGTCCAGTGCCTGGATGTGGGTCACTGAGCCTGCATATGAGGCCTGCTATTTTGTGTTGTCAAACCGCAGATTACAAACTCTTTGGGGAATGGATTTGTTACATGTCTGTACAAGAGTCTCATTCAGCCTCTATGATCTGCATAGAGTCACAAAGAGGATGCGGGTCCCTGGTCAACAAGAGAGGCAAAGTTGGAGAATGAGCTGTGTAGAGAAGCCTACTGCCTACTTGAGGTCATCAAGTCTCCTGGGGCAGGGCCAAGTAAACCCAGGCTATAGTTTGCATCTGTTTTCTTTTAATAACACCTTCCTGTTTAAGATAGACAGTGATTCAATGCGGCCCTGATCCCTGACCGTGACCTCTAGGCCTACTATAATAGAACCAATGAATGAAGAGAATGAAGACGCTCCACCCCTTATGGTTCAAAACAAGAACTGAGTGTAAGTGACACAGCCACATCTGCCTGAGTTTGCAGAGAGCCTGAAGCAATCGCTGAGAGAAAGAACTGCCCCGTGTCACTTATGCAGCGGCGCTGCCTGAGTCTGCAGAGAGCCTGGGCCACTCACTCAGCGGGATGGAGCATGTCCTGCCCATCTCCACTGGGTGTTAAATCAGAACCCTAATGACAACACATTGATATTTAATCCTAACTGGGGTTGCCATCTCTTATGATTTTGTCGGTAGACTCAGTGTTTAGTCCTGAAGCCACAGCCCCTGAGTCATGGGAATACATAAGAATCGCAGCCTTCGATTAAACATTTATAACGTTCCCAGCTCTGTGTTTGCAGAAGAAAGCTTCAAAACGGGACCTGAGTGCACAAAAGAATCCCCAAGTTTAGCGTGACTTTCAAAATGCCGTGATTTTTAAGCCCATGATTTTTTTTTGAGGGGGATAGGGGTGATGTGATTTTTTGAACAGGGTTGGTCACCACTGCCCCACCAGGGACACTTGGTTTCATGAGTGGGTGGGGCTTGTTTTGTGGGCAGAGTTTGGATGGCCTTATGTTTTCCCAGTCTAATGCCAACACCTCCTGCTGTGGGCAACCTGGTCTATTGCCCTTACAAGGACTCGACGGCTCTGTCTTACCAGAGCCTCTAAGCTACTGTTTGCAGCCAGAGAGGCAGCGTGTGAAGAGCAGTAATTCTGGCCAGATTTCCAGTTCCCTTCCTCTTCAGAAAAATAGTAGCACTTTCCTTGGGAGGCGATCCAGCCTTCATCACAGCATGGGGCAGCAGACGCTCTCAGAGCAGCCGTGTCAGGTTTGATGGCAGCTCCTGGTAATGCACAAGGATAACAACAAGTTAGTGCTTCCACCATCACGGGGGTCGGGGGGGGGGGTTGTTGTACTGGTGCTATGGGAACCGTCAGTACATTTCACATCAGCTCCAGGGTCGACACAGCTGTAGTTGTAGACGTGTTGGGCTGGAAGGAACAATGACAGGTCATCAAGTCTCCTGGGGCAGGGTCATGTAAACCTAGACATTCCCTGACAGGTGTTTGTCCAGCCGGGTCTTAATCACCTCCAAGATGGGGATCCACAACCTCCTTTGTAAACCTGTTCCAGAGCTTAACTACCCTGAGGGCACGTGGAGAACAACTGATCAACGTGCTCTTTAGAACAGCCCTTAACATAGTTGAAGACTGTTATCGCTCCCCCTCCCAGTCTTCTTTTCTCGAGACTGAACACACCCAGTTTTTTTAACCTTTCACCAAAGGTCAGAGGTTCTAGACCTCTGATCGTTTTTCTTGCTCCCCTGTGGACTCTCTCCAATCTGTCCATATCTTTCCGACAGTGCAGCACCCGGAACGGGACACCGTGCATCAGCTGAGGCCTCCCCAGTGCCGAGCAGAGTGGGACAATTACAATCAATCCAGTTACTTAGAGCTGGTGGGAAAATGTTTTTTTTCCCCTGCTAAAAATTTAGATGAGAATAAAAAATGTGGAAAATTTTGATTTTACAGAAAAAAAATGGCAAGTGTTTGTCTGAAAACCAAAGACTTGGAAATCTCAATGCAGTGCATCATGGGAGCTGTAGTCTTGGTGTCTGATGTCTCCATTCTCTTCTATAGGCGAGGCTCCTTGGTCAGATGCCATCTCCCATGATGCACCATGGTCTCCCCTCTTAGTGAAGGGACTGCACCATGGCAACCCTTAGCCTTATGGGAGATGAAGTCCAGCTGGAGTTCCAGCCTGGCCTCCATGTGTTCCCTGTAATGGGATCTTGACATGCAGTGTCTCATTCAACCACTAGAAGGCTCTGTGATCTGTACCGAGTTGTAGACAGGATCCGGGTCTCTGGTAGAGTGACCAGATGTCCTGATTTTACTGGGAGAGTCCTGATATTCAGGGTTTTGTCTTATATACGTGCTTATTACCCCCCATCCCTTGTCCTGATTTTTCACACTTGCTATCTGGTCCTCCTAGTCCCTGGTCAACAAGAGAGGCCAAGTTGGGGAGCGAGCTGTGTAGAAGTTTGCTTGTTTGGGGTTATAGCTTGCATCAGTTTTCTTTTAATAAGCCCCTCCTGTTTAACATAGATCATGACTTCATATGTCATGACATTCCCTATGCCAGGGTTGTCTACGCTAGTAGGGATTTCCCCTACAGAAGGGGTATTCCTAGCTGGGGAGATGTCAGTTTCCATCCTATTTATGCTCCTGGAGCAGCTCAAAGGGGGGCAGGATCTGGCCTTGCATGGGAAAGGGAACTGGGAGGACAGAATGTGTAACCGAGTGGCGGAGATGGAGCCAGCCTGGACCCTTTTCACTCACGTGTGAAAACAAATATGGTGGCGCTCAATCCTCCGATCGCAATCAGGAAAATGAGTAGGACCATCCACGCCATGAATGTCTGGATCCTGGAGAAAGATGGATTGTCTGCAGTGGGGAGGAGGGAAAGCCATTTAAAATTCCTTGGGGACAGAGCTACTCAGAGTCAGAGCCCAGGCTTCGTACATCGTGTAGACAGACGCTGGAGGTTTTTGGGGGGAGGCAGCAAGGCAGTGGATTGCACACTGGCCTGGAATGCAGCAGACCTGTGTTCATTTCACCCCTCTGTACCTCAGTTTCCCCCTATGCAAAATAGGACAATAATACCAATCTCTTTTGAGACCTACCAATGAAAAATGCTAAGTATTATTATTCCTGGAAGTGGGGTTTCAAATGGGCGACGCTCCCTTTCTCTATTCCTCCGGTTCAATTTCTGCGTATTTAAGATGAACCCACCCTCATACGATTGTTTTCCTTTACCTTGGAGTTCGACTGCGTCACCATCCTCAGCCTGCTTCGCCAGCTCCACCCTGTTTATGTCTCCGCTGAAGGTCGAAGTTGGCTTTGATTTTGGAAACGTCTTCCGGCTACAAAAACCCAATATTACATTGAAGACACCTGAATGTTCTCTCGCTGCACAGCATGGGTAAGGGATGGAGAATGGGGGAAGAGCAAGTGGTGACTTACTGAGTTATTTGCTATTGGGTGCTATAAAATGATTCTTTCATCCAAAGTCAATCACAGGCCTCATTAGAACCAATGGGTGGCCAAGCCCCCTCTTTTAAGCTCAGAGGGAGCAATTAAGTCTCTTTATGCAAGAGGAAGAGTTACAAACAATGGAGGGACCGCCCAAGGCACATGACTGTTGTGTAGTGGGACATATATGGTCAGGCCTGGGGGTCAGAGCAGGAGTTAGGGTCAGAGTCAGAGTCAGTAGCCAGGAGTGGGGCACAGAAACACGGATCTGCAACAAGGCAGGGTCCAACGTAGCAGCCAACTACAGATTCACCTAGCCACTCAGACAACTTCCTGTGCCTCCATCTGGCTTAAACAGTAAGTCTGAGCCAATCAGAGAGGCCAGACATCTCCTCTAATCAGGAGCTATGAGGACAGGGCGTCTGGTGAAGTAGGGTCTGCCAGCCCACATCCCCTGCTGATACCAGCAAGCTGCCAGATGGTGGCTGCAGTCTGAGGACTGACTGTGGACCCGGATTTGAGAGTCAAAATCCCTCCCATCAGCAGAGGGATGTGGGCTGGCAGACCCTACTTCACCAGACGCCAGCATGTGTGTCTTGGAGGCTGAAAGCCAGAGGAAGCAGAGAGATAGGGCTTTCTGGGCACAGAGCTCCTGGCTTGGGGGTGGGGAGGGGCGGACACATTCCATTACTGGTAAGGGGGGGGCACAAGAGGAAAAGTTTGGGCACCACTGGATTAAAGAATTAGAAAATCTGCCTTGCAGTGATAGACTCAAGAAGCCCAATTTATTTAGTGTTACAAAGAGAAGGTTCAGGGTGACTTGATTGCAGGCTATAAGTACCTAGATGGGGAACAAATATTTTAAGGACCCTTCAGTCTAGCAGGGAAAGTTACAACATGACCCACCTGCTAGAAATAGAAGCTAGACAAATTCAGACTGGAAATCAGATCTCTGTTTTTACCAGTGAGGGTAATTAACCACGATACAACTTCCCAAAGGTCACGGTGGATTCTCGGTCACTAACACGTTTTACATCAAGATGGGATATTTTTCTAACAGATCTGCTCTAGGAATTAATTCAGTGACGTTCTCTGGCCTGTGTTATCCAGAAGGTCAGACTAGATGATCCCAATAGTCCCGTCTGGCTTTGGAATACACAGGTATGGGACATCGGTGTCCCTTCAGCAGACTGAGCTGATACCGTGACCACATGCAGGAACCACGATCTGGTAGGAACCAACCCAGAGGGGAGCAGACCAATGTGTTACCCGGACATTGCAATACCCCTTTAGCGTCTTGGGTTAGGATCCAGTGGAGTAGGAGGGCCTTGGCCTGACCACTAGGCCACCTGGCTATCGCATTAACCCACCACAGAGGACCTTTATCAGAGGGGGAAACTGAGGCACAGAGAGTCTCAGGTGAGCCAGGATGTCTGTGATGAGCAGGGCTTTGAATCTAAGGCTGCCAAGTGCTTAGCTAGTGAATTAACCATTGGATCAGCCTCCCTCTCTGTACTAAATGCCAGATCCAGCAGTGGCTAATCCATCTCTACAACAGCTGGTCAGGAACTTCATATCAACTTGAATTTCTGATGCAAAATGCAGTTTCCAGAAAAATCAAAATTTCCTGCAGGAACATTTCAAAATTGCCAATTTTTGGTCTCAATTTTCCTTTGGGAAACGAAAACGGGACATTTTGTCTTGGTTTGCTTCAACAATAATCTGTGTCTGCCTGAGCTGTCGCGGTGCCTCAGGGGAGTTGAAGTTTGGATGCTTCATGCTCCTATTCACCTCTCTGGGACAGGCTCTTTGGCTGGACTACATGTCTCATGGTGCACCGGTCTTCCTGTTGTGTGGTGCATTGCAGGAGTCAGTTACCATGGATGCATCATGGGAGATGTAGTCCAGCCAGGGAGCCTAGCCCATAGGGAAAAATGAGGGGGTGAGACACCCAAACTACAACTCCCATGAGGGGAGATGCATAGGAAGGTGCAGATTCATGTTAAATTGACTCAACAAAAACATTTCAACATTTCTGGGATTCTGTGTTCAGTCCCAGGAAGATATGGTTAACCCTTCTGGCCTGAGTGGTTCTCCAGTATTAAGGGCCTTGCTGGGTTATTTCCATTAACAGGAGAAATCAATTATATCAGTTGGGTCTTTTCTCAGTGTCATCTTGTTTATTCACAACAAATGCCCACAAAGTCCTGTTCCTTTCAACACGGGAAAAACAAACGACAGCCGGCAAGTTCCTTGCTCAAATTCCCCACGTCTTCCCTTCCAGAGAGTTCTGTGCCCAGAAAGCCCTGTCCCTCTGTTTCCTTTCACAGTCACAATAGTTTCCTCTGGCTTTTTGCCTCTAACACACACAACCTGCTACTGATATCCTCGTCCCTGCATTTGCAGCCAGGGATACCCCTCAGCCCACGCAGCTTAGATTTTCCCTGCCATGAGCCTTGGGCAGTCCCTCCATGGTTTGTAGCTCTCACTTCTACATAAGAGGGGCTTAGTTGCGCCTTCCATTGAGTCTGAAAGTGTTTGGCTACCCACTGGCTTTAACCACATGTGGGATTGTCTTTGGATGAAAGGCTTACTTGACGGTAGCCACTTAACACCTTTCAGCATGACAAGGCAGCCAAAGTGGAGGGTTTGGAAAAGAGCAAAAACTGTGCTCAGGGGGCTAGAGGGACACTGGGGTACGTCTACACTGCAAAAACCAAACCAATCCTCACCAGGGTTCAGAGCCTGGGCTCCAGCCCAAGCCGGAAAGTTTACATTGTTATTATTACCCCTGTAGCATGAGTCCTGGGAGCCCAAGTCAGTGGATCGTGGCTTTGAGATTTGCTTAGGAACCAAACCTGTTTCCCAGACCCCTTCCCAGCAGAACAAAGTTCAAGGGGCAGCAGTTAGCAGGAGCCACTTACCCAGCCAAGGGACGCCTGATGCCCTAGAAGAGAAAGCAAAGATCCGCTGTAGGGGCGAGACATTGCTGACACCAGAAAAGGGCCTGCGAATGAGTGACCTCCATTGCGTATCGCCCCAAATGTTGGACATCTTTGTTTTTTGGGATTCCAACACTGGGACGTGGCATTGAGTGGATGGTGAAAACGACCGTTCAGGTAGCCTGATTTATTGTTCACATGTGTTTGCTATTGTTATTAAAAATTTATTTTTGTTACCTCAAATTCTGAGCTCTTTACTTAGGTTGTCACCTGTACAGCTTGGGATAATCATATAGGGGTAACCCATTAATTGGCAGCGGTAGTAGGCTGTTATCCACTATGTCGACCAGCCACTAGAGAGTGCCATGGTACATACTCTACAAATATATTATGTAGACTCCTAAGGGCAGCAGTAAAACTGGAGTGGGGTGGGGGACTTAAACTTTTTGATACCAATTTCATTGTACATTTGGCAAAAAAACCCAAATTTTCATTTAGAAAAATGGCCCGTTCCCCCGGCTTTTTTTAAAAAAAGGGTTTTGTTGAAAAAATGTCAGTGTGCTCAGAGGATAATGAGCTTTCTATTGTCTGCCTTGTCTCTTTATACGGCAAGTTGTTCAAGGCAATGATTGTCTCTTGCTGTGTGTCTGTGCAGCTCCTGTCACAACAGGGCCCTGATCTCAGCTGGGGCAGGGCCTGTCTCTCCCTGTGTGTCTGTGCAGCGCCTGGCACAACGGGGCCCTGATCTCAGCTGGGGCAGGGACTGTCTCTCACTGTGTGTCTGTGCAGCACCCGGCACAACGGGGCCTGATCTCAGCTGGGGCAGGGACTGTCTCTCCCTGTGTGTCTGTGCAGCGCCTGGCACAACGGGGCCCTGATCTCAGCTGGGGCAGGGACTGTCTCTCGCTGTGTTTCTGTGCAGCGCCTGGCACAACGGGGCCCTGATCTCAGCTGGGGCAGGGACTGTCTCTCCCTGTGTGTCTGTGCAGCGCCTGGCACAACGGGGCCCTGATCTCAGCTGGGGCAGGGACTGTCTCTCCCTGTGTGTCTGTGCAGCACCTGGCACAACGGGGCCCTGATCTCAGCTGGGGCAGGGACTGTCTCTCCCTGTGTGTCTGTGCAGCGCCCGGCACAACGGGACCCTGATCTCAGCTGGGGCAGGGACTGTCTCTCCCTGTGTGTCTGTGCAGCGCCTGGCACAACGGAGCCCTGATCTCAGCTGGGGCAGGACCTGCCTCTCCCTGTGTGTCTGTGCAGCACCCGGCACAACAGGGCCCTGATCTCAGCTGGGGAAGGGACTGTCTCTCCCTGTGTGTCTGTGCAGCGCCTGGCACAATGGGGCCCTGATCTCAGCTGGGGCAGAGACTGTCTCTCGCTGTGTGTCTGTGCAGCGCCTGGCACAACGGGGCCCTGATCTCAGCTGGGCAGGGACTGTCTCTCGCTGTGTGTCTGTGCAGCACCTGGCACAACAGGATCCTGATCTCAGCTGGGCAGGGACTGTCTCTCGCTGTGTGTGTGTGCAGTGTCTGGCACAATGGGGCCCTGATCTCAGCTGGGGCAGGGACTGTCTCTCCCTGTGTGTCCGTGCAGCACCTGGCACAATGGAGCCCTGATCTCAGCTGGGCAGGGCCTGTCTCTCCCTGTGTGTCTGTGCAGTGTCTGGCACAATGGGGCCCTGATCTCAGCTGGAGTCCCCAGGAGCTGCTGTAACACACATAATAATTTCCCAATTAGCACAATATCCTACCTGGTTTATGCTGGCATCAGCCTCCTCTCTGGGAATCACTGTGTGTGATCTATGATTCGGGGCATCCCTGCAGACAACGCAAATGAAGGTTTGATCCTCTACGCAGTAGAGTTTTAGCTCTTCGCTGTGGTTCTCACACACTCTTTCTGGCCACAAACTCAGCTCCTCTAACAGGAGCTGCTTGTCTATTTCTTCCGCCTTCCAGGGTTGGTTGTCAGAGCCGGATTTTCCCTCTTGAAAATCTTCTTTGCACCACGGGCAGGTGATTTGCTCTGTCACTTCTCTCCAGGGCCGGTTGATGCAGGCCTGGCACAAGCTGTGGCCGCAGTGTCTGATCACTGGATCTCGACAGCGCTCCAGGCAGACAGAGCAAGGAACAAGCCCCCGGAGACGCTCGACAGAGTTTGTGTCTTCCATGGCTCCTGCCAGAGAGATGGAGGAATGTGAAGTTTACGCTTGTCTCCTGGGGTTATTTTTTGTGTGCACCGGTTGCCTGTACTGTGCCTTTGGAAAGGGGGCGACCGAAAGGGGATAAGGTGCAATAAATTGAGGGTAGGCAGACAGATATTCCCCTAGGTACCATGCCAATGATAGTTCTCCATCTCTACCATTCTGACAATGCCAACTACATGCAAATGGTGACTCCCTCCCTCTGGCTTATAATGTGGCTGTGTGGCGGTGGATTTTCACAGAGCACGCAAAAGGCCTGATCTCAGAGCTACCCTCTGTCAGATCTCCAAGTTTCTGTTCCAAACCACAGAGATGAGAGAGCTGTTCAAACCAGACAGTGAGGGGGGAAATAGTTAACATTGGCGTTCTTTGCTATTCAACATGGCTGCCCTGGTTTGGCTGAAACTTAAAACCCCCCAACCAACCAAACCCCGAATCCCGGGGGCAGAGATTTTAGGAACAAACAGGTAAAGTTATAAACAACTGAAAATAGGGGATTATTAGGGCGAGCATCAGGCAATCTGAACGATGCACATCTCGAATGCTTGTCCTTAGCAGCTCCCTGTCCGTATGGTATTACGGGGGGTGTTAGATTATGTGGGGCTCCGTCCTGCTGCCAGCTTGAAATCTAGTCTGTTTCAAAACAGGTTACAGCAGTTTCTGCTCCTGCGTCTGCTCCTTAGATGTCCTTCTATATATAGTTTTATAGTCACTCTTTACTATCTTAAAGGCTTATTTTTTTTCTGCCCAGTTGCGCTGTGAAAAACTGGCAGAAACACGGGAAACTGACAAAGTGTGTAAGAGAAATTGTGAGAGAGACTGTACACAAAGTGCTGTCAAAGGTGGAGAGATCCCACTGGAGAGTAAAAGTGGAGAAAAGCTTTTTATCTCAAGGGCCCTGATCCTGTGGACACATCAGTCGCTTTACTCGTGTGAGTAATCTCACTGATTTCCATGAGACTAATCAAGTGATACAAAACATCTTAACATGATCAGAAGGACTTACTTTAAAATAATCAAATCAATGTAACCGTAATTCTGTGGACTCTTAAACATCCTTCCACCCTCCACACAAATTAAATACATTTCCCAGTTAGTTTGATCTAAAAAACAACAGACGCTTTTTTAAAAGGCCATTAGACTGCACGAGAATGTATCAAACGAATGTTATAAAGGCTGGAGTTGGAAAATGAGAACGCCTTCAGGGGTCTTTGGCTGCAGCCTGCTTTCTGGTGAAGATCAGCCTGGCTGAGAGCTACCGTACCTGGAATATGCTCTTCGGTTGTCACAAATCTCTGATTCAGGGGAGACCTCACCTGGACCGTGTGCTCAGCCCCTCTGCGAAGCCCCCAGCTGAACAGCGGATAGTTACGGCCAAACTTCAAGGAGTTCAGAGAGGGGCAGTAAACTGATCGGGGGCTCACAAGGGAGACTGAAATAGCTAACGGGGCTTGGTTGGTTGATTACTTTTCCTCAGCCCTGGTTGATTGGCTGTTTGCTGTAACCCCATCCCGGGCTTTGTCCCAGGGTCGCTTCACCTCAGCCTTACTCCACACCTGCTCCTCATAGCTCTTCTGCCCTGTCCTCCTGGCCCCTCTCCATGCCCTCCTTAGTAAACTCCATCCTCTCAAAAATATTACACAATTAACATGCCATGCTCCGCTTGTGTGTCATAATCCTTCCCCTGACCCTGGGCCTATTTAGATTGTAAGCCCTTTGACACAGGGACTGTCTCTCCCTGTGGGTCTGTGCAGGACAATGGGGCCCTGATCTCAGCTGGGACAGGGACTGTCTCTCCCTGTGTGTCTGTGCAGCGCCTGGCACAACAGGGCCCTGATCTCAGCTGGGGCAGGGACTGTCTCTCGCTGTGTGTCTGTGCAGCGCCTGGCACAATGGGGCCCTGATCTCAGCTGGGGCAGGGCCTGTCTCTCGCTGTGTGTCTGTGCAGCGCCTGGCACAATGGGGCCCTGATCTCAGCTGGGGCAGGGACTGTCTCTCCCTGTGTGTCTGTGCAGCGCCTGGCACAATGGGGCCCTGATCTCAGCTGGGGCGGGGCCTGTCTCTCGCTGTGTGTCTGTGCAGCGCCTGGCACAATGGGACCCTGATCTCAGCTGGGGCGGGGCCTGTCTCTTGCTGTGTGTGTGTGCAGTGCCCAGCACAACGGGCCCTGATCTCAGGTGGGGCAGGGACTGTCTCTCTCTGTGTGTCTGGGCCTGGCTAAGGTCAGTGTGAAAGTGATCGCAATGTTGCAAAAGGTGTATTTAGCTGACATATTTCAATATTACTTGTGAATTTAACCATCCTGCTTCTGTGTACTGTGTATGTTTCGCCAGCTGTGGCCTCCAGGAACACTTCACGCACGCCGGCCAAGCATCTCCTCCAGATAAACATTTCAACATCTCTCACGGTAATCTTGTGGTCCGGAAAGAAAGTCCCCGCTTGCAGCTTCCTGTATAGGCTGGTGTTCCTGAAGATGCATGCATCATGCTCCTTCCCGGACCAGCTTGTGTTGATGTCAGTGAAATGCCCACGGAGATCCATAAGCATCTGCAACACCATGGAGAAGTACCCCTTCCTACTGATGTACTCCGTCGCCAAGTGGTCTGGTGCCAAAATTGGAATGTGTGTGCCAAGTATCGCCCCTCCACACTTAGGGAAACCCATTTCTGCAAAGCCATCCAATATTTCACGCACATTTCCCAGAGTCACAATCCTCCGTAGCACGATGCCATTTATTGCCTGGCACACTTGCGTTAACGCAGCTCCAACGGTCTACTTCCCCACTCCAAATGTATACGTGACCGACTGGTAGCAATCTGGAGTCACTAGCTTCCACACAGCGATCGCGTACTGAGAGGACAGTTCTCATTCTGATATCCTTGTGCCGCGGGTCTGGGGCCAGTTCTGGGCACAATTCCACGAAGGTGGCTTTCTGCATCCAAAATTTCTGTAGCCCCTGCGTGTCACCCCACACCTGCATGATGATGCAATCCCAGTCCCACCATTCAGTGCTTGTTTCCTGAGCCAAAAAGCGACCGTCTACCCTCTTCAGCTGCTCTGTGACTGCCAAAAGCAAAATCTAAGCTTGCTCCTATCCGTATCACGCAGAATGTCAGGCGCCTGAGAGTCTTCTTCAGGTAGGAACTTCACGATTAGCTGCACTGCCTTCCGCGATGTCTTCATGACAGTTAACAGAGCGTAGAGGAGCAGTGCAGGATCCATCCCTTCTCCCGAAGACGCCGAGGTGCACAGCAAAGAAGGGCCATTGCAAAAATGCTATGAAAGGAACCCGGAAGCCCATGGAGTGCTGGGACAGAACAATGCATGACGGGACATCTAGCTCAGCCCCAAGATGCACTGCAATACGCTCTGCCTTCCCACAACACCTAGTGACAGAAGGTGTTGAGCAGAACCCACAGTGCATTGCTCACACTGTGGATGATGGTCCCCGCACTACATACGTAATCTGCCCAGAGAGGGAGAAAATGTGAATATGAAATTCTGATATCGGGCAGGTCACATTGAATTTCTCCTATGAAACTCTGACAACTCCTTCCAGTGTCTGACATATTATACATATCCAAATTATGTATGTATTAGTTCTTTTCCAAACGCCTTTGAGAGTTATGAATATTAGTATATTATGTAACCCATCCAATACACATACACAGACTTTCTGATTGGAGGGGTTTTGGATGTCCAGGCCATGTGCCTGTTATTGTTCTCTTTTCTGACTGAATTATTATTAAGACTCAGATTTCGTCTCAGATATTATTAGTAAAAATCACAGACAGGTCACAAAAATTCATGGAAGCCCATGACCTGTCTGGGATTTTTCCTAAAAATATCCCTGTAAAATGGAGAATAAGGAGGGTCCCCTTCCTTGTCCCCCACAGCAGTTGGGAGCTCCAGGGTTCCCTCAGTGTCCGCCGGGACTAGGAACTCCTGGGGGCCTGCTGCCAGCAGCAGCTGAGAGCTGCAGGGCTCCCCGCTGAACTCCATGAATTTGGGATTTACCAAAGGTCACAACATACAGGCCCCAATTTAGCAAACTGGCCTAACTTGGGGCACCTGCATTTCTCGCTCCAGCTAAAGAACTGCAGGGCAGGTTCTCCAGAGCAGTGTAACCTCTGCAGCCACGGGTAGAGCAATGGGAGCTGCAGGTGCCCAACCCCTCTGAGAACCAGGCCTTGGAGGTCGCTATCCAAAATCGAGATGCTACATTAAAGGCCATTTGTTAAAGCTGGACCCAGCCCATCCCTGTGCTCTGGTGCCGAATGGCAGCTAGGCTGGGCCAAATGGGTTGTAGGGGAGGAGAAAGCCCCTTCCATGGGGTGAGGAAACCCTCCTCCACAGGAACTTCGGCACAGGGCGTGTTCCTGAGAGGGATGGAAATGGAGCGGGATTGGTGGGGGTGGGGTGGAAGAGGGAGGGGATGGACAGGGATAGAGGGAGGTGGGCAGTGTAAAGCTACTTTCATGCCAAAGTCTTTGCATAAGAGGGGGTGGGGTCTAAGTTATGACAAAGGCAGCAAATGAATGAGACAAACCAACTGGGGTCTGAAGGGTGGGAAGAGATGAGGAGGGAAAAAGTAAATCTCTCTTACAGATTGTCTGCCCTAGGATGGTTGTGGGGCTTCATAGATGTTGGTTCCATGGCTAAGAGAGGCCTGAATGAGAGAGAAATAGAAGGTTTCAGATTAGTTTATATTAAATACCCGAGTGTGTGTCTGTCTATTTCTCTGTCATAATTAAAACCCAGTTTCTCTGAGTTCAGCGTTATAAACATGAGAATTCCGCTGTTATAACTATGAAAACCTGAAATCTCCTTTCTTTTCTCCTTCTCCCCGCCAGACATGCCGCCATCTGAACTGGAGACCCAAACTGAGGAACCGCTAGGAGCACAAACAGAGAGTGAGACTGAGGTGGAGGCTGTCCTTAAGTTATGACATATTAAATATCTGAGTGTGGGTCTGTCTGTTTCGCTGTCATAATTAAAACCCCGTTCTCTGAGTTCAGCATTATAAACATGAGAATTCCGCTGTTATAACAATGAAAACCTGAAATCTCCTTTCTTTTCTCCTTTCCCCCGCCAGACACGCTGCCCTCTGAACTGGAGACCCAAACTGGGGAATCCTTAGGAGCACACACAGAGGGTAAGTTTTTTGGTTTTTTGTAGAGATTGTTTTTAAGTTATGAGATATTAAATACCTGAGCGTGTGTCTGTCTGTTTCGCTGTCATAATAAAACATTTTCTGAGTTCAGCGTTATGAACATGAGAGTTCTGGTGTTATAAATATGAAAATCTGAAATCTCCTCTCTCTTCTCCTTTTCCCCCCCAGACACGCTGCCCTCTGAGCTGGAGACCCAGACTGGGGAATCCCTGGGAGCACACACAGGGTGAGACTGCAGGTGGAGACTGTCTTTAAGTTATGAGACAATTACTGTGCAGATATCTTCATGAGATTGTAGCTAAAGTTACCAACCAAACCGACAGCGACCATGACACACACAGCCCTAAAAATAATCCAGGGGCCCATACCCCACCACTCCCACTTTTTAAAGTGGAATGGCAAAGCCCACCCACTTCTCAACATGGGCATATTTTGGGAGCAGGGGACCCCCAAACTGCAAGCCTTGGGCAGGCATGGAGCATCTCAGGCAGTGGCTGGGCTTCATGGGGGGGCAACTGATCAGTTCCCCCCTCCCCCCCCGTGTAGTGCAGCCCCTGCCCGTGGCATCAGCCTCATCTGGTGCTGGCCTCTCTCAATGGCCCCACTCCTGCTCCTCTTCCCCTGAGGCCCTGTCCCCTGGCTAGGGAGTGGAGGCCGCATTAGCACTGGGAGTTTCTCTTTGGGCTTTAAAGCTGGTACCTGCCTCATAGAATCTCAGGGTTGGAAGGGACCTCAGGAGGTTCTAGTCCAACCCCCTGCTCAAAGCAGGACCAAACCCAACTAAATCATCCCAGCCAGGGCTTTGTCAAGCCGGGCCTTAAAAACCTCTAAGGAAGGAGATTCCACCACCTCCCTAGGTCACACGTTCCAGTGCTTCACCACCTTCCTAGTGAAATAGTGTTTCCTAATATCCAACCTAGATATCCAACCTCCTGCACTGCAACTTGAGACCATTACTCCTTATTCTGTCATCTGGTACCACTGAGAACAGTCTAGATCCATCCTCTTTGGAACCCCCTTTCAGGTAGTTGAAAGCAGCTATCAAATCCCCCCTCACTCTTCTCTTCTGCAGACTAAACAATCCCAGTTCCCTCAGCCTCTTCTCGGAAGTAATGTGCTCCAGCCCCCTAATCATTTTTGCTGCCCTCCGCTGGACTCTTTCCAATTTTTCCACATTCTTCTTGTAGGGTGGGGCCCAAAACTGCACACACTACTCCAGCTGAGGCCTCACCAACGCTGAATAGAGGGGAACGATCACATCCCTCGATCTGCTGGCAATGCCCCTACTTATACAGCCCAAAATGCCGTTAGCCTTCTTGGCAACAAGGGCACACTGTTGACTCATATCCAGCTTCTCGTCCACCATAACCCCTAGGTCCTTTTCTGCAGAACTGCTGCCTAGCCATTCGGTCCCTAGTCTGCAGCAGTGAATGGGATTCTTCCATCCTAAGGGCAGGACTCTGCACTTGTCCTTGTTGAATCTCATCAGATTTCTTTTGGCCCAAATCCTTTAACTTGTCTCGGTCCCTCTGTATCCTATCCCTACCCTCCAGCGTATCGACCACTCCTCCCAGTTTAGTGTCATCTGCTAACTTGCTGAGGGTGCAGGCCATGCCATCCTCCAGACCATTAATGAAGATATTGAACAAAAACGGCCCCAGGACCGACCCCTGGGGTACCCCGCTGGATACCGACTGCCAACTAGACATGGAGCTGTTGATCACTACCTGCTGAGCCTGATGATCTAGCCAGTTTTCTGTCCATCTTACAGTCCATTCATCCAGCCCATACTTCTTTAACTTGCTGGCAAGAATACTGTGGGAGACTGTATCAAGAGCTTTGCTAATTTCAAGGAATAACACATCCAGTGCTTTCGCCTCCTCTGCTCCCTCCTCAGTAAAACCTTCTGACACCTTGCTGGCTGTGTCTCTGCTGCTGGGAATGGAGCAGCCCCAGCATGGGGAGCCGAAGCTTTTGCAGGCAAATGAGAAACGGAGTGAGGAACTGCAGTGACTCTGCTCAGTCTTAGGTGCCCAGGACAGAGGCAGCTCCCTGGGATCCAGGCCTGTCCCAGCCACAACAGGGCTGCTGAGGAGTGTGAGGAATGGTCCCAGCCTCCCCCAGGGCTCAGCTCCGTTGCTAACGCTCCGATTCTCTCTGTCCCCAGCGAATGTGACTCTGGCTCCAGACACGGCTCATCCCAAACTTGTCCTGTCTGAGCGTCGGAAAAGTGTGCGATGAGGATTCAGAGACCCACGGCAGGGTCTGTCTGAGAATCCTGAGAGATTTGACTCTTGGACCTGTGTGCTGGGCTGTGAGGGATTCATCTCGGGGAGACATTGTTGGAAGGTGGAGGTGGGGACTGGAGGATACTGGGCTGTGGGGGTGGCCAGAGAGACTGTGAGCAGGAAAGGAAAGATCATCCTTAGCCCTGAGGAGGGGATCTGGGCTGTGGAGCTATGGGGGAATCAATTCTGGGCTCTCACCTCCCCTGAAACCCCACTGCTCCTGAACCAGCTCCCCTGGAGGATCCGGGTTTGTCTGGACTGTGACCAGGGAAAGGTGACATTTATTGATGTTCATGATGAGGCCCCGATCTTCACTTTCCCACCAGGCTCCATCCCTGGGGAGAGAATCCGACCTTGGCTCCGGGTGGGGTTGGAATCCCAGCTCAGACTGTGGTCCTGAGGGATGCGAGGGTGGGGATGGGGGATCAGTGGAGCCCCAGAGCTCAACTTCACCCACCCCAGTCTCTAGGACTCCTGCTTCTGCAGACTTTCTACTCTTCTCCTATCTCTGTGACCCTGCCTGGAGGCTCTCTGGAGTCCTCTGGGCTGTCAAACCACACAGAGCAAGGAGGGGCCGAGATAGAAAGCCAATGTCATTGTCCCAGGATGGTGCAGCCTGTTTGTCACTGTCCTGTATGGTCCAGGAGGACTTGGGGGATCCCAGTTAGCCCAGTGAGGATGAAAATTAAAATGGGATTCCCTAGTTGCAGTTATCCCAGTCTCTATGACAGGGGTAGGCAACCTACAGCATGGGTGCCGAAGGCGGCACGCGAGCTGATTTTCAGTGGCACTCACACTGCCCGGGTCCTGGCCACCGGTCCGGGGCGGGCGGGGGGTCTGCATTTTAATTTAATTTTAAATGAAGCTTCTTAAACATTTTTAAAACCTTATTTACTTTACATACAACAATAGTTTAGTTCTATATTAAAGACTTATAGAAAGAGACCTTCTAAAAATGTTAAAATGTGTTACTGGCACACTGTGCCCTACCCTTAGGCGCCTAACCCTAGGGTGGGGTGCCCTACCCATAGGAACCTTAACCCTACCTCCAAGTGCCCTACCCTTAGGAATCCTAACCGTAGGGCGGGAAGCCCTACCCATGGGAACCGTAACCCTAACTCCAAGTGCCCTACCCATAGGAACCCTAACCCTAGCTCCAAGTTCCCTACCCTTAGCAACCCTAGCGTGGCCGGCATCTTTTAATGAGATGGGGCTGTGGTGAAATTGTGCACACAGATGCCCGCCAGTATCATGTGTGATGCTGTGGGGATGAACCATCCGCCCACAGAATCAGCTGCCACATTTGCAGCCAGGTAATAGATTATTTAGCGGTGATAGGGGAAAGAGCCTGGGGGCCACCCACAGTGCTCAGGGCTGGTCGTAATGGAGGCCAGGAGCACACATGGAAGATATGGAGTGGGGGGCAAGGGAGCAGGGGGACCCATGCATGGGGTTGCAGCAATGGGACACACATTGCTGAAATGGGGGGACCCAGCACATTGGAATAGGGGGGGCATGTGGGATCTGTTGCAGTACACCCCATAACAATTGCAGCTGCCAGGTGTGTCTGAAATAGCGTGATCATCCGTCCCATTTTTAAAGGGAGAGTCCTGGTTTTTGGGACTTTATCTTATATAGGTGCCTATTACCCCCCACCCTGTCCCGTTTTTCCACAGTTGCTATCTGGTAACCCTAGTCTGGAACACCAGAGAGCTCTAGAGGGCTGGGAGAAAGGATTTCAGACCTTCCTACTCGAGCCCTGTGCAGATCTGCAAAATTTACTGTGGATATCCACGTCCTCAGACGTGGATATCCGCAGATTTGCAGGGCCAGACTGAGGCTCTGAGGCACACATCCTCCCTCTCTGCAGACTGGTCGAGGAGAGCTGAGCGGACAGCTCGGGGGGTGGGGGGGGATCACGCAGATTCATGGACCCTCAGAGCGCCCTCGTGGCATGCTGCCCCAAGCATGCACTTGGCGTGCTGGGGCCTGGAGCTGCCCGTTTTGCATCTACCAAATCTCACCCCTGGCCTCCAGGCCTTAGGCTACAGGGAACCTCACCTGGGACCCCATTCTCTGTCCCCGTTCCTCAGCGCCCCTCTATCTGGCTCTGGAGAGCCCCTCACTCAGCCCTGGAGTCAGGCCCGTAGCCCCTTTCCATCCAGCCGCTCTGCCCTACACCATCCCTCCAACAAGACTTGTCGGCATCCCAAGTGCCAGCTGTGAGCACCAGGCTGGACTTGTCTCTTCAAACCAACTGTCTTCATGATCTTATAGTCTTGTTACAGCTTTAAACTTGTTAAACAAGCAGACTATCCCCCTCTGCGGCCTGAAAGTCTCCATTACCGTCTATTGGTGCCTTGGCTACTCTTAATTCTTGGTACAGTGTCTTCTTAGTACCAAAACAGTGTGTGCATCTTAATTTGTTACATGTATTTGGTTCCCAAGAGGCACTGATGTGTCGGTGTTAATGGTTTGAGGCTATTTTTATTGCTAAACAGAGGATATTTCATACAAAAACAAGTGCAACAATTAGAAGGGCGCAGTACAAGCAGTTGATCTGGGTTCAGTTTCCAGCCAGGGCTGTATCTCCTCAGTTCTTCTGATTTTCAGACTGTACAGAAGGTGTCAATTTGTAACACTGAGGGTAACTGACCATTGGAACAACTCACCAAGGCCTGTGGTGGATTCTACATCGCTGGCAATTTTTAAATCAAATTGGATGGTGGTTTTCTCCCCCTCCCCCAAAGAACCGATCTACTTCAAACAGGAATGAATTCAGGGAAGTCCTGTGGCCTGTGTTATAGTGGAGGTCTGACTATGATACTGGCAGTCCCTTTTGAGCTTTTAATCTGTGAATATAAGTATTGTCAGACTGAGTCAAACTTGAGTTCATTCTAGCCCAGTGTCTTGTTTCCAACCTTAGTGAGCTCCAGCCAGGAGTTACAGAGGCTCTCTAAAAATGTGGGGGGGCCACTGGCATCTGAACTGGGGCCCTTCCCCCTTCCCTGCCACCCCACCCCTGTGCCATCCTTTCCCCTTGAACCTGTGCTCCCCTCCATTGCCTCCTCGCACCATCGCACAACTTTACAGTCGCTGAAAAGTGACGGGGCTATGGGTTCCCGGCCCCTCTTTTTCCAGTACCCTTTGCTCCAGCTGTTTCAGAGGGACAGGTAAGAAACCCCCCCGAAGCTGACAATGATGTAATAGCCTGGCCATGGGGGGAGTTCCTGTCCTAACCCCATGTTAGTGATTGAATTGTGCCCTGAAGCAGGAGCATGTATAGCCCTGCCAAGCTTCTGCGTGCTTTTAATCCTTACCATTGCAAATTGGAATGTTCTCCTTCTCCATCTAAACTCCAGTCCTCGTTGGAAGACTCCTGTGCTCTTGGCTTTAATAAATATCTTGTGGCAATGAGTTCTGATGGCAAATTTTACACTGTGGTTGACCTTCATTTTCATTGAATGTCTGCTTGTTTTTGTATCATGGAAAAGGGAGTTTTAGATAATGCTACCAGTAGGATTTGACATTTCTAATATACATTATCTTTGATTATTACTATACGTTACTATTGGGACGTTGCACTCTGTATGCTTTAGGAAAATATGCTTATGAATGTGAATATGATGTAACTGGAGTATGCTTTTATGCAAAAGGTCTCTTGTAAGGTATTACAAAGGTTATAACCTCCTGAATAGATTCAGCCTATTAGTATGCATGTATCATTCTTGTATCTGAGGGTTTGGCTATACATGCAGCTGTACAGCACTGGGAGTTACAGCTGTCTTCGTACAGCTGTGTAGGGAAAGCACTGCAGTGTGGCCACATTGACAGCTACCAGCGCTGCAGTGTGGCCACATTTGCAGCATTTGCAGCGCGGTTGGAGTGGTGCATTGTGGGCAGCTATCCCACAGAGCACCTCGTCCCATTTTGGCGCCGTGGGTTGTGGGAAGGGGACGGAAGGGTGCAGGTCATTCCGCTTCCTGTCCCAATGCTCCGTGGTGCATCGCTTCACATCCCAGCAGTCACTGTTTTTCCGTCTACGTTTGGCGCCATTGTGATTCTCTCAACGGTTTCTGTGCAGCGCGATTTCTGTGGGAAATGGAGCCCGAACTGCTGAGGACTTTGCTGATGAATGTTGCCAGCACATCACATTTGGCAGTTGAGCTATTCCTTCAGCTGCAAAGTGACAGTGAGGAGTCCGATGATATCAAGTCGCCTGACACGTATGATGCTGAATTGCTTGTGGCATTCACGGAAATGCTCAGCACCGTGGAACGCCGCTTTTGGGCTCGGGAAACGAGCACTGAGTGGTGGGATCACATCGTCCTGCAAGCCTGGGATGACGAGCAGTGGCTGCAGAACTTTCGGATGAGAAAAGCCACTTTCATGGGACTGTGTGCTGAGCTCACCCCCACCCTGTGGTGCAAGGACACGAGACTGAGAGCTGCCCTGCCAGTGGAGAAGCGGGTGGCTATTGCAATCTGGAAGCTGGCAACTCCAGACAACTACCGATCGGTCGCAAACCAGTTTGGAGTAGGAAAGTCGACCATTGGAATAGTGTTGATGCAAGTTTGCAGGGCCATTAATCGCATGCTGCTCAGAAGAACCGTGACTCTGGGGAACGTGCAGGACGTTGTGGATGGCTTTGCACAAATGGGTTTCCCTAACTGTGGAGGGGCGATAGATGGGACGCATATTCCTATTCTGGCACCACCCCACCTAGCATCCGAGTACATTAATTGGAAGAGGTATTTCTCTATGGTTCTCCAGGTGCTTGTGGATCACCGTGGGTGTTTCATTGACACTAACACAGGCTGGCCTGGAAAGGTGCATGACGCATGCATCTTTCAGAAAAGTGGCCTGTTCAGGAAGCTGCAGGCCGAGACTTTTTTCCCAGACCGGAAGATCACAGTACGGGACGTCGAAATGCCCATTGTGATCCTTGAAGACCCTGCTTACCCGTTAATGCCTTGGCTCATGAAACCGTATACAGGGAAGCTTGACAGGAACAAGGACCAGTTCACCTACGGGCTGAGCCGGTGCAGAATGACTGTGGAGTGTGCTTTTGGCCATTTAAAGGGGCGCTGGAGAGCTCTGTATGGGAAGCCAGACTTGGGGGAAAGCAGCATCCCTGCGGTTATATCCGCGTGCTGTACCCGCCATAATATTTGTGAAGGGAAGGGTGAAAGATTCAGTCAGGCATGGACCTCCGAGGTTCAACGCCTGGAGGCTGAATTTGCACAGCCAGAGAGCAGGGCTACTAGAGAGGCCCAGCACAGGGCTGCAAGGATTAGGGATGCCTTGAGGGAGGAATTTGAGGCTGAAAACCAAGAGTAATGTTTGGTGCCTTGCACGGGAGTGAAGTGCAGTGGTTACAATGTTAGTATGAATCTGTTTTTCCTACAATGATTTGCAGTGCCTGTTTCTTTCCTGGGCTACGGTATCTTTCACTTTCTGCAATAATAAAGACTGTTTTTAAAGCCAAGAATTCATTTCTTGAAAAGAAAATAACTTTCTTGACAGACACACAACATTTTGGGAGCCTAAAAGGGCAGGGGGGTGGGGTGGTGAACTGTACAGTCACAGGTTTGAATATGTCATGTCTGGAGTGCTGTGCAATGATTCCTGCACTTCAGGATGAAAATACTGCATGGTGGTCGGGGTTGAGTGCAGAGGGTAAGGGTCGTAGTTCTCAGGGCTGGTAGGTGAATGTACAGGTGTTGGGGGCAGCTGGAGGAGGTAAGAACCTGGATGCTGGGGAAGGGGGTTTGGAGCTGACATTGGGACACAAGGGAAAGAGCTTTGGGACGGGGGCGGGGGCCGTCACCGTAGTGCTCTGCCTGCATGGCTACAAATGACTGGATAGAGTCTGCTTGGCATGCCAGGATGCTTAGCTGCTTTGTGCTTTTCTTCTTAGCCGCTGCATTTCTCTGGCGGATCCTGCTTTCCCTTTCCCTCCAGCCCTGCAGTTTTTTACTCTTTCTGGCAGAGTGCTTCATAACTGCTTTCAGCATGTCTTCTTTGCTTTTTCGGGGCTTCTTCCTGAGGTTTTGTAGCCTCTGAGCATCGATGATACGGGCAGTCGAGTAGTAAGGACACTTTTCGAAAGGCAAAAACGGCAACAGTTAACAGAGGCAGCATTGTTTATAATCTCTCCCCCACAGTTATTCCCACACAGTGAAGGAGTTTACAGTCTTCACTTTAGCATACTTTTCCCATACCAAACAGAGCACACATAACCCACAGGAGCCATGAAATGGTGAGTAAGGGGGACTGATTGCTTCAGGGACGTGCAGGGGTTTCTGTGCGTTGGGGAAAGCAAAGTGCTGCAGGGGGAATCTACACTGTCTCCCAACAGTTTCCACAGGAGTTAATCCTGGAAGATATCTCGCTGCTGCGGGTCACCTGGGAAGAGCGGGAAGGTTTCCTACAGCAATGCGGATTCTGCCCTGGCCCCTATGCAGCTTGCCTGTGTGCAGCAATGGTCCCCCAACCCCTCGTGGCACAGTGGCGTGGACGCGTTGGCCTGACTGGGACAAGGACCACAGTGGCTCTCCCTATAGACCTGCGCAAGCGCATTGCCCACACTCTGGCTGAAACTTTTGAAGAGATTACCGAGGCCGATTACCGCGACGTGATAGACCACATCAATGGGCTATTCCACATCTAGGCATGCATGCATGCAGCCCTCACCCTCCCTCCTCTCCCGAAACATTTCCATCCTGAAAATAAAAGCTGCTTACTGGGAACCCGTTCCTCTGCTTGTCCTCCACCAAGTACCGGCTGCTGCGACTGGCTGCCTTCCTCCTGGCTTGAGAAGAGCTCCTGGCTGCATGTCTCCTGGGACTCCGGGCTGTCTCCCCCCACCCCAGTACCCTCAGTCTCGCTTTCCTCTCCCGCTCTGAAGTGTCCATTGTGGTCGTCGGATTGGCAGTGGGGTCACCCCTAAGTATTGCGTCCAGCTCCTTGTAAAAACGGCAGGTCGTGGAGGCAGCGCCGGAGTGGCAGTTTCCCTCGCGGGCTTTGCAGTAGGCACTCCGCAGCTCCTTCACTTTAACCCTGCACTGCAGCGCGTCCCGGTCATGGCCCCTTTCCAGCATGGCCCTTGAGATCTGCCCATAGGTATCGTAATTCCCACGGCTGGAGCGCAGCTGGGACTGCACAGCTTCCTCCCCACAAACACTGCTGAGGTCCAGCAACTCGCCATTGCTCCATGCTGGGGCTCGTTTGGCGCGTGGAGCCATGGTCACCTGGAAAGATTCACTCATTGCACTCCACACCTGGCTGAGCAAACAGGAAGGGGATTTTTAAAATTCCTGGGGCATTTAAAGGGCGGGTCACCTGAGGCCAGGGCAGTAGAGTGCGAACTGATGAGCAGAGTGGCTGAGCAGGCATTCTGGGATACCTCTGGAGGCCAATTACAGCGCTTTTGGTGGCCACACTGGCAGAGCAGCGCTGCATCACCAGCGCTGCAGTCGTTATTCCCCAGGCAGAGCAGGTGTACAGCCAGCGCTGCAGCCAGGGAGTTGCAGCGCTGGATGTGCCTTGCAGGTGTGGACGGTGAGTAAGTTGCAGCGCTGTAACCCACCACCAGCACTGCAACTCTCCAGTGTAGCCAAGCCCTGAGGCTACTTAGAAATCAACCAATTATACAGCCAACGTTCATAACTCTGAACACACAAATGGTGCCTGCATACAGCTAGGATCAACATAACCAGTAGATCATAACCTTTGCATAGATATGTTACATGACATATGTAGCAAAACTCTGTTCCAGTTACATCATATACCTTTATAAGCACCCCCCATAAAGCCTCACGGGGTACACTGTCACAAGGGGTTTGAGATGAATGTGGCTCTAACGGACACCTGTGTGGAGGGGGCTGTGTGCTGTACTGGGATCCCCTGTAGGGGATGGGAGCCATGGGGGGGGGGGGGGGAATAATCACACCTCTCCTAGCCGTGAATTCCCAGCTCAACATTGCACACCACGGGTGCCCCCCAGTGGCCAGAGCTTGTATTGCAACTCCCCCTCTTCAGGCTGTTTAAGGCCTGCAGCAAGGGCAGTGGCTGGTGGGGGGTATCGCACCCCCCCCCATTATCTCTGGCTGGCCTGTGTACAGAACGAGGGCACCACCCAGTGGTCAGGGCTTTTATTGCACCTCCTCTTCCCCCCCCCCCCCAATCCATTCATTCCTGTTTTCCTGGCTGTCTGGCTGCTGATGGCAGAATTGCAGCTGCCGTCCGTCCGGTCTCCCTCAGCTCATGCCAGGGTCCCGAGAGCCTAGGAGAGAAGGAAGGTGTGTTAGTAGCAGGGGCTGAGGAGAACCCTGCAGACCATAGGCTTTGCCCTGGTGGAGGGGGGCTGGATGTAACAGCGTTATGGGGGTGCCTGGGAGGAGCCCCCCGGGCAGTGACTCTGCTTTGCTGTGGGGGATGGGAAGGATCGGTCCTCGGCTGTGTGGGCAGGGGTGCCCCAAGGGTTAGTGAGCAGCATACCCCAGTTCAAGGGGATGTGATTAATATGGGCAACAGACTGCATTCCCCTGAGCCAGCCAGTCCCCTGCCCTGGGGGTCAGAGCCAATGCCCCCTAGAGGGGAAAGGGCCTGTGCCCCATTTCCACACCCTCCTGAGCTGGCCAGTCCCCAGTATTGAATGTGTTGGAATAAAGACACCTGAACAGCTCCGATTCCGGCTACCCCATCGGTACCTCTCCATTCCAGTTAATCTGCCTCCGGTTCCTACGCACCTGAACACGGGGGGTCCAGGCACGCCTTCGTGGGAGGGCACCGTGTGTTACCACTGGAGCATCCCTTGCTCCACACCCCTCTCTGCCCCACTGCGGAGCAGCATGCATTTCAAGGTCACAACATTTTAGCTATTCACTGCCTTGATTGTTTTTTTTTTAAACATACCAGACAAAAGTGTTCGCCGCTGTGAACTGGTGACAGATGCTGCTCTCACATTCCTTGAGCCCTGTCTGCTTCCTGGGAGTTGAGCATCCATGCAGCAGGGTTTGCGGCAACATCCTCTCTGGTGCATCCCACCCCAGAGGTGGCTGCATTTCAGCAGCAGGGTGAGTGATCCCTGCCCCCTCATCTTGCAAGGAATCTGTGGCCCTGGAAAGCTGCATCTCGTTGTCACGGGAACTCCATGCCGAGGGCACCCTGCAGGGACGTCAGCCATCCTGCTGCAGCAGAGGGGAGACGTGCTGCACAAGAGGGGTACAAATAGGGCAAGGCCCCCCCGTGAGCCAGCCCTTGCAGGGGGAAGTGTAGGAAGGGAAGATACAGGAGCAGCCCAGGGAGCAGCTGGCCCGTTACTTGTTCCTGTCAGTGCTCTGCCTCCAGTTCTTACGTGCCCGCACAGTGCAGGGTACGGGCACGCCTTTGTGGGAGGCTATTGCAGGGAGTCCTGCCCCCTCCCCCTGGGCACAGAGACCGAGAGGGGACCCAGGCAGCTGGGAGGGCAGTGCAGGGCGCTCACCCCCATGGGATCAGAGAGAAGCTAGGGAATGGGGACCCAGGTGTCCGGGCTGGCAGCACAGAGTGCCCCTGTTTAGGCTCCTGGGGCTTCACTGGCTGAGGTTACGCAACCAGGCACCACAAAACCGACCCCAGCGCTTCAGGGGGAGGGAGGGTGGGAAGGAATGAGCAACCCCTTAGTCTCACACCCTAAGGACTACAACTCCCAGCATGCCACGGGAAAGCCGGGGATTAACCCTTTCTCACCTCGGTGAGAAACAGGCAGCCCGCAATTCCCAGCCACAGTACGAACATTCAAAGACACGGGGCTAAGAGAGAACCCAGGAGTCCTGACTCCCCTCCCAGAGCCAGACTGGGAACCCAGGCGTCCTAGCTTCCCACCCCCACTGCTCTAACCACCAGCCCCCACCCCCCTTCCAGAACCAGGGAGGGAACCCAGGCGTCCTAGCTCCCAGGCCCCCCTGCTCTAACCACTAGACCCCACTCTCCTTCCAGAGCCAGGGAGGGAACCCAGGAGTCCTGGCTCCCAGTCCCCCCTTGCTCTAACTCACCAGCCCCCACCCCCTCCCAGAGCCAGAGAGGGAACCCAGGCGTCCTAGCTCCCCACCCCTCACAGAGCCAGAGAGGGAACCCAGGCGTCCTAGCTCCCAGTCCCCCCTGCTCTAACCACCAGCCCCCACTCCCCTCCCAGAGACAGGGAGGGAACCCTGGAGTCCTGGCTCCCAGCCGCCCTGCTGTAACCACTAGACCCCCCTGCCTTGGGCTATCTAACTCGGTCCAGCCGTACCTCTCAGGGCTGATCTAGGTCCGCGGTGACGGCAGGTGTCTCCGGCAGCCCGCTCGGCTCGATGACCCGGAGATCGCTGGGTCCAGCCCCGGCACGAGCCGCTCCGCAGTGGGGCTGCTGCGGCAATGCTGGAAGCTCTGACGGGTGTGTGAGAACAGCGATTTAGCTACGGGTCATACAGAGCGGAGCTGAGCCCTGGATCGGGGGGGTCCCCGGGACCCGGAGCCGCCGGCCGGGGGGGGTCTCCTTGTTCTGTGCAGCGCCGAGCACAGCCGGGGCCTAGCGCCCACTTCCCCCGGCGCAAACCACTCACCCCGCTGCTCTCGCTCAGGCCGGCCGCCCCCGCACCAGTCCCCAGGCTCCCCGCTGCCGGGCCGGCCCCCTACCGAGCCGGGACCCCCTGCCCCGGGCCAGGATGCCAGCGGATCCTCTCAGCCCCCCGGGCGCCCCCCAAGCCGGCTCCAGGGCAGTCCGCGCCACAAAGCATGGCGGGAGGGCGCGAGCTCCAAGTGCAGGCAGGGCCCCCTCCTCCCATTGGCTGGTTTCCCCGGCCTCCTGATTGGCCGGCAGGAGGGGACAGGCTGTGATTGGGGGATGCGGGGATGGAGGGCTCCGCCCCCCGCCGGGTCTGGCAGGAGCTGGGCTGGTCCCTGAACAGGAGGTGGGGAAATGTGGTGGGAAGCGCCCCGCCCCCCCGGAGAGCCCCGCCCCCTGGGGACCCCCGGGGGCTGGATGCAGGGAGGGAAGGGGATGGGGGCTGGATGGACAGGTGGAGGGAGAGGTGGGGGGGCTGGGCAGGTGGAGAGGTGGGGGGCTGGATATAGGCAGAGGAAGGGTGGGGGGGCTGGATGCAGGGAGGGAAGGGGGTGGGGGGCTGGATGGACAGGTGGAGGGAGAGGTGGGGGGGCTGGATATAGGCAGAGGAAGGGTGGGGGGCTGGATGCAGGGAGGGAAGGGGATGGGGGCTGGATGGACAGGTGGAGGGAGAGGTGGGGGGGCTGGATATAGGCAGAGGAAGGGTGGGGGGCTGGATGCAGGGAGGGAAGGGGTGGGGGGGCTGGCTGGACAGGTGGAGGGAGAGTTGGGGGGGCTGGGCAGGTGGAGAGGTGGGGGGGCTGGATATAGGCAGAGGAAGGGTGGGGGGGCTGGATACACGGAGGGAAGGGGTGGGGGGCTGGCTGGACAGGTGGAGGGAGAGGTGGGGGGGCTGGATACAGGCAGAGGAAGGGTGGGGGGGCTGGATGCAGGGAGGGAAGGGGATGGGGGCTGGATGGACAGGTGGAGGGAGAGGTGGGGGGGCTGGGCAGGTGGAGAGGTGGGGGGGCTGGATATAGGCAGAGGAAGGGTGGGGGGCTGGCTGGACAGAGGTGGGGATAACTGGGTACTCAGAGCCCCCCCCCCGATCCTCTGCTTCCATCTCGTGGCCCTTCACTCAGTGCACCCACCGCCCAGCTCCCCTCTGTCCCTCCCTGAGCCCCACACGCGCCCTGGGGACTCCCGGCTGCTGCTGGGTCCCTCTGTGTAGCAGGTCCCCGAGGACCCACTCCCAACACGGGGGGCCCCTGTGTGCTCGCTGCTGTCGCCCTCTGTGGACTGGCTTGGGAGCCTGGCGTAGAGCAGCCCCCTTTCCAGCTCCCATCAGCCCCACTCACCCCTGAGCCATGGGGCACGTCGCTAGCGAGCCACAGCGCCTTGCGGTTCCCAGGCACCGCGCCGTTCCAGCGCCACATCCTCCACAGGCTGCAGGGACCAGCCCCCAGGTAGCTCCTGACCACGGGAGGCTGGGGCCTGGCCTGGCAGCTCGCTGGCTCTCTTTGTCCTGTGTCTGTACAGCACCTGACACAGCGGGGTCCTGCTCTGCGATGGGGGCCTGGGGCTCTAGTGAGTCACACACACTGTGCTCTCCCTCCTCCAGGTGACCTGACTTCAGGTCTGTCTTCCCCTTCCCCCAGGGCACAAGGGGTCGCTCTTGCAAATTCTTGGCCCTGGGGTAGGAGGGGGAGGGATTTTGCAGTCACACTAGATCTGTATATGGGGGGGGGTGTCACTGGGGTACGTATAGTTTATTAACAGGGATGGGGGCATTACCTGAATTCAGCCCCCCCCACCCCATACACAGAGGCCAGGCCGGTTGAGATTGGAGGGATGTCTGATAGGAAGCAAAAATAATATGAGTATGAATGAATCAGGTGGGATACAGGCCGGATGGACCCAGGGGTCTGATCCCGGAGGGGGGATGCTGGGCTGGATGGACCCAGGGGTCTGATTCCGGAGGGGGGATATGGGCTGGATGGACCCCGGGGGTCTGACCCCGGCGGGGGGGAGGGGTATACAGGCCGGGTGGACTCAGGAGTCTGACCCCGGGGGGAGGGGAGGGAGGATACAGGCCAGATGGACCAAGGGGTCTGATCCCGGCAGGGGCATGAGGGGGGATACGGGCCGGATGGACCCAGAGGTCAGATCCCAGCAGGGGGGAGGGGGGATACAGGCCGGATGGACCCAGGGGTCTGATCCTGGCGGGGGTGTGAGGGGGGATGCGGGCCGGATGGACCCAGGGGTCTGATCCCGGCGAGGGGTGTGAGGGGGTATACGGGCCGGATGGACCCAGGGGTCCGATTCCTGCAGGGGGGAGCGGGGATACGGGCCGGATGGACCCAGGGGTCCGATCCCAGCGGGGGGGAGTGGGGATAAGGGCCAGATGGACCCAGGGGTCTGATCCCGGCAGGGGTGAGGGGGATACGGGCCGGATGGACCCAGGGGTCCGATCCCTGCAGGGGGGGAGGGGGGATATGGGCCGGATGGACCCAGGGGTCTGATCCCGGCGAGGGGTGTGAGGGGGGATGCGGGCCGGATGGACCCAGGGGTCCGATTCCTGCAGGGGGGAGGGGGGATACGGGCCGGATGAACCCAGGGGTCCGATTCCTGCAGGGGGGAGGGGGGATTCGGGCCGGATGAACCCAGGGGTCTGATCCCTGCAGGGGAGAGGGGAGATACAGGCCGGATGGACCCAGGGGTCCGATCCCGGCAGGGGGGGAGAGGGGGGATATGGGCCGGATGGACCCAGGGGTCTGATCTCGGCGAGGGGTGTGAGGGGGGATACGGGCCGGATGGACCCAGGGGTCCGATCCCGGCAGGGGGGAGGGGGGATATGGGCCGGATGGACCCAGGGGTCCGATCCCTGCAGGGGGGGAGGGGGGATATGGGCCGGATGGACCCAGGGGTCTGATCCCGGCGGGGGTGTGAGGGGGGATACGGGCCGGATGGACCCAGGGGTCTGATCCCGGCAGGGGGGAGGGGGGATATGGGCCGGATGGACCCAGGGGTCTGATCCTGGCGAGGGGTGTGAGGGGGATACGAGCCGGATGGACCCAGGGGTCCGATTCCTGCAGGGGCGAGGGGGGATACGGGCCGGATGGACCCAGGGGTCCGATTCCTGCAGGGGGGAGGGGGGATACGGGCCGGATGGACCCAGGGGTCTGATCCCTGCAGGGGGGGAGGGGGGATATGGGCCGGATGGACCCAGGGGTCTGATCCCGGCGGGGGTGTGAGGGGGGATACGGGCCGGATGGACCCAGGGGTCCGATCCCTGCAGGGGGGGAGGGGGGATATGGGCCGGATGGACCCAGGGGTCTGATCCCGGCGGGGGTGTGAGGGGGGATACGGGCCGGATGGACCCAGGGGTCCGATTCCTGCAGGGGGGAGGGGGGATACGGGCCGGATGGACCCAGGGGTCTGATCCCTGCAGGGGAGAGGGGGGATACGGGCCGGATGGACCCAGGGGTCCGATTCCTGCAGGGGGGAGGGGGGATACGGGCCGGATGGACCCAGGGGTCTGATCCCGGCGGGGGGGAGAGGGGGGATACAGGCTGGATGGACCCAGGGGTCTGATCCCTGCAGGGGGGCGGGGGGGGTCTGCAGGTGTGATCCACACATTATAATTTTGCGTTGGAAATGAAGCCATGGGGAGGTGGTGGCGCTACCTGATCTGGGCAGCAGGGGTCACTCTCGAGCTGGATCCTTTGGCTGCTTGGTACATCCCGCTTGGGAAGAGGCTGCCAGGTAGGGACCCCCCCTCTCCGCGTGCTCTGGGGCGGGGGGGGGGCAAACTTTTTGTCCCGAGGGCTACATCGTGGTGGGGAAATTGCATGCAGGGCCAGGGGGTTGGGGTGCAGCAGGGGGCTCAGGGCAGAGGTTAGGGTGCAGGCAGGGGGCTTGGCAGGGAGTTGGGGTGCAGGAGGAGTGTGGGGTGCAGCAGGGGGCTCAGGGCAGGGGTTGGGGTGCAGCAGGGGGGTGAAGCAGGGGGCTCAGGGCAGAGGTTAGGGTGCAGGCAGGGGGCTTGGCAGGGAGTTGGGGTGCAGGAGGAGTGGGGTGCAGCAGGGGGCTCAGGACAGAGGTTCGAGGTGCAGCAGGGGGGTGAAGCAGGGGGCTCAGGGCAGAGGTTAGGGCTTGGCAGGGGGCTTGGCAGGGAGCTGGGGTGCAGGAGGAGTGTGGGGTGCTGCAGGGGGCTCAGGGCGGGGGGTTGGGGTGCAGCAGGGGGCTCAGGGCAGTGGTTGGGGTGCAGCAGGGGGCTCAGGACAGAGGTTCGAGGTGCAGCAGGGGGGTGAAGCAGGGGGCTCAGGGCAGAGGTTAGGGCTTGGCAGGGGGCTTGGCAGGGAGCTGGGGTGCAGGAGTGTGGGGTGCCGCAGGGGGCTCAGGGCGGGGGGTTGGGGTTCAGCAGGGGGCTCAGGGCAGGGGTTGGGGTGCAGCAGGGGGCTCAGGGCAGGGGGTCGGGGTGCAGCAGGGGGCTCAGGACAGAGGTTCGGGGTGCCGGCTTTGGCCCTGCACCACTTACTGGAGCGGCTCCGGGGTGGTGGCAGCACCGCCCCACTGGGGCAGGCTCCCTGCCTGCCCTGGCCCCACTGCTCCCCGAAGCGCCCGGCCCCAGCGGCTCCTGTGGGGGGCAGAGGCTGCAGCGCAGGGACGTGCTGACGGCCACTTCCAGGAGCAGCGCAGGGCCCGGTGCCATGAGGGTGGCAAACCTGCCGGCCAGGTCCTGAGCCCTGAGGGGCCGGATCTGGCCCGTGGAGCTGCTCGGGGTGGGGGAGGTAGATATTCCGCTGCTGCAGAACTGGCCAGCTGGAAATGGGCCAGGCCAGTCCCCCCCGCTCCCTGCCCCCGACCTGGATCTGAGCCAGGGGCTCCTGGGTACCCCCCTCCCCAGGGCCCAGCCAGCCGAGGCCAACTCTGATTTCCCACCCCGGCCGCTCCCATGACCCCAGCGGAGAAACATCCCTGCCCAGGCCATGAGTCAGCCCCGGCCTGGGGCTGGGACCCCAATGCCCAGCTGGCCCTTTGGGCATGGGGCCACGGTGGGCACAAATCTTCACTGAAGGGGAATAAGCCACCTGCTCCTCCCCCTGAGAAGCTGCTCTGCCCTGCGAGAGCCCACTGCCCTGCCTTCCCCTCCCAGAGCTGGCAGAGAACCCAGGAGTCCTGGCTCAACGCCCCTGCTCTAACCACTAGCCCCCACTCCCTTCCCTAGATCCTTGGCTCCATAATCTCATGGGGAGCGAGGCCTCGTCATGGGGCAGGAATTCCTCAGAGGCACAAATTATCCTGCTGGGTGAGTGGGCGCGGAGCCGGCTCTTAAAGGCTCCCTGCCCTGGCACATGGGGGTGGGGGGAGCCCAGAGCCCTGGCTGGGAACCAGAGACATAACGAGCTCATCAGCCAATGAGCCCATGGGGCCTGCAAGGAGGAGGGGACCCCCAGGAACTGTCCCTTCCCTGACTCATCTGGTCTCTCTGGAGCCTGAGGTTGGACCAGGACTCCTGGGTTCTCTCCCCAGCTCTGGGAGGGACGTGGGGGCTAGTGGTTAGAGCGGGGGGTGGGGGCAGGAGCCAGGACTCCTGGGTTCTCTCCCCAGCTCTGGGAGGGACGTGGGGGCTAGTGGTTAGAGCAGGGGGTGGGGGCAGGAGCCAGGACTCCTGGGTTCTCTCCCCAGCTCTGGGAGGGACGTGGGGGCTAGTGGTTAGAGCGGGGGTGGGGGCAGGAGCCACGACTCCTGGGTTCTCTCCCCAGCTCTGGGAGGGGAATGGGGCCTAGTGGTTAGAGCAGGGGGGCTGGGAGCCAGGACTCCTGGGTTCTCTCTCTGGCTCTGGGAGGGGAGTGGGGGCTGGTGGGTTAGAGCAGGGGGGCTGGGAGCCAGGACTCCTGGGTTCTCTCCCCGGCTCTGGGAGGGGAGTGGGGGCTGGTGGATTAGGGCAGGGGAGCTGGGAGCCAGGATTCCTGGGTTCTCTCCCCAGCTCGGGGAGGGGAGTGGGGGCTGGTGGGTTAGAGCGGGAGGAGGGCTGGGAGCCAGAACTCCTGGGTTCTCTCTGTGGCTCGGGGAGGGGAGTGGTGCCCAGTGGTTAGAGCAGGGGCTGGTAGCCACTCGAGTTCTCCCCAGCTCTGACTCAGGCACCTGCTGTTTCTAGGCAGCCCATTCCCCTTAGGGGACCCTGGCTGATGGATGACCCGGCAGCTTCAGCCTCATCTGATCTCCCCCTCAGGGAGCCGGGCCTGCCCCTGACATTCAAACAAACGGGCTTTTAAGGACCCGTCAGCGTCAGTGCAGAATGGATGGGGGAGGGCGGGGGGTGGTGGTGCTGATCCCAGGGCGGCGCTAGGGGGCGCTGTGCTGGGCAGAGGCAGGGGGGGGGGAGCCAGGACTCCTGGGTTCTTTTCCCACGCTGGGTTTGTGGGCTGGGTTTGGTCAGATCAGAGGAAAGGGCTTTTCCCCCACCCCCACCTCAGCTGTTTCCATCACCCCACAGCTGCTCCCTGCGCCCCCCACCCCCCACCTTCTCCAGCTGTTCCTGAGAGACAACAGGGAACAGCTGGAGCAGCAGCTACGCCGTGGGGGGTGAAGAGGGAGACTGGCTGGCTCAGGGGGCGGGAAGTGGGGCAGGGGCCTGTCCCCTCTGGGGGGCGCTGGCTCTCAGCCGGCCTCAGGGCAGGGACTGGCTGGCTCAGGGGGGCAGGGAGTGGGGCAGGGGCCTGTCACCTCTAGTGGGCGCCGGCTCCCATCTGGCCCCAGGGCAGGGCCTGGCTGGCTCAGGGGGGCAGGGAGTGGGGCAGGGGCTTGTCACCTCTAGTGGGCGCCGGCTCCCATCTGGCCCCAGGGCAGGGCCTGGCTGGCTCAGGGGGGCAGGGAGTGGGGCAGGGGCCTGTCACCTCTAGGGGGCGCCGGCTCCCATCTGGCCCCAGGGCAGGGACTGGCTGGCTCAGGGGGGCAGGGAGTGGGGCAGGGGCTTGTCACCTCTAGTGGGCGCCGGCTCCCATCTGGCCCCAGGGCAGGGCCTGGCTGGCTCAGGGGGGCGGGGAATGGGGCAGGGCCTGGCTGGCTCAGGGGGGCACAGAGGATGGGTCGTGGGGCCTTTCCTCTGGATAAAAATCTCCCTGTGGCCTTGGCCCTGTGCTGGGTCTCGGTTCCCTTGGCCGGTAGCCGCGCCCGTTGGCCTGTGGGTCTCTCTGATTCCCTCTCATGGCTCTTGGCCGGTTGATGGGACCAGCGCGTTGTTTGGGGGAAGGATCCCTGTCCCCCGCGGGAGAGACTGGGGTGGGGAATGGGACCCAGGCATCCGGGACGGCAGCGCAAGGCACTTGCCCCTAGCGGGACAGAGAACCGGACAGGACCCAGGTCTCCCTGCGGTTCTGATGTGCTCGGAAATCGATGGCTTCCTCTGCAGGGATCAATAGCAGCTGGAAGCAAAGCTGATTTAGTCACTTTTATTTGTGGAAGGGAGGAGAAAACACGGATAATCATTCGGAGCCCAGGACTGGGCTGACAGGGGCTGCGGGTCGGGAGTGAGGGGCACTGGCAGGGCTGTGGGGGGCAGGGCTGGGCTAGCAGGGGCTGCGGGTCGGGAGTGAGGGGCACCGGCAGAGTTGGGGGGGCAGGGCTGGGCTGGCAGGGGCTGCTGGTCGGGAGTGGGGGGCACCGGCAGAGCTGGGGGGGCAGGGCTGGGCTGGCAGGGGCTGCAGGTCGGGAGTGAGGGGCACCGGCAGAGCTAGGTGGTGGGGGAGCCCAGGGCTGGGCTAGCAGGGGCTGCGGGTCAGGAGTGCGGGGCACTGGCAGGGCTGGGGGGGGCAGGGCTGGGCTGGCAGGGGCTGCGGGTCGGGAGTGAGGGGCACCGGCAGAGCTAGGTGGTGGGGGAGCCCAGGGCTGGGCTGGCAGGGGCTGCGGGTCGGGAGTGAGGGGCACTAGTAGGACTGGCGAGGGGCAGGGCTGGGCTGGCAGGGGCTGCGGGTCGGGAGTGAGGGGCACCGGCAGGGCTGGGGGGCCCCAGGGCTGGGCTGGCAGGGGCTGCGGGTCGGGAGTGAGGGGCACCGGCAGGGCTGGGCTGGCAGGGGCTGCGGGTCGGGAGTGAGGGGCACTGGCAGAGCTGGGGGAGCCCAGGGTGCTGCAGGTCGGGAGTGAGGGGCATTCAGATCCGGGGTGACTGCATTATACTGCTGCCCCCCACCCAACCTGGGCCCTGTTCCACCCCCCGCAGGTATTTTTAGCCTAAGCTCTTGTTTGCACTGGAGGATGCAAAGGTCACTGCTGCAAACCAGCCATTAGGTCACCGCTCATCCATTCCCGGCCCCCTGCACTGGTGCCTGGGGGTGGGGCTGGGAGCCAGGACTCCTGGGCTCTGGCTGTGGGAGGCGAGTGGGGTCTAGTGGTTAGAGCGGGGGGGCGGGGTTGGGAGCCAGGACTCCTGGGCTCTGGGAGGAGAGTGGGGTCTAGTGGTTAGAGTGGGGAGGGGGGCGGGGCAGGGCTGGGAGCCAGGACTCCTGGGCTCTGGCTCTGGGAGGTGAGTGAGGTCTAGTGGTTAGAGCGGGGGGGGGGGGCGGGGCTGGGAGCCAGGACTCCTGGGCTCTGGCTGTGGGAGGTGAGTGGGGGTCTAACTTGCTTCTCACCCCTTCTGGCTCAAGGGGGCAAGATGGAGCCAGCTGCCCCCCTGGCCTTTGGGGCTGGAGGCTGGGTTAACCCCTTGGCTGCTGCTCTGCCATGAAGTGAAGAGGGGAAAGCCAGGGCCGGTGCAGGGATCGGGGGAGGGGAAG
This sequence comes from Gopherus evgoodei, assembly GCF_007399415.2. Taxonomy (NCBI): domain Eukaryota; kingdom Metazoa; phylum Chordata; order Testudines; family Testudinidae; genus Gopherus; species Gopherus evgoodei. The sequence goes on along the minus strand of NW_022059994.1, from coordinate 6,299,426 downwards.
GGGGCCTGCACTGGGTGGGGCTGTTCTGGGGGGGGGCAGTGGCTCATCACCTGCTCCGAGATCTGCTGATTCAGAATGGGCGTATTGGCAGCGCCATCGATCGATCCCGCCCCGCTCACTTAGATTCCCATTCGGCTCCTCTGTATGAACCCTCCGGGGCTGCCTGAGCACCAGGCGCAGAGCTGGGAAAAGAACCCAGGAGTCCTGGCTCCCAGCCTTTCCCCCTGCTCTAACCACTAGCACCCACTCCCCTCCCAGAACCGTGGACAGAACCCAGGAGTCCTGGCTCCAAGCCCCCCTCCCCTCCCCTCCCTGAGCTGGGGTACCCAGGAGTAATGTGGTTGCCTTACATTGATTACCTATCATGCAGTTCAGTGTCTCTGTGTGTGTGTGTGTGGGGGGGGGGAGATCAGAGCCCCCCAGGTGGATCCAGGCCCCTTTGCACTGCTGTGTTAATATCACAGGGCGAGGGTGAGAAATTTCACACATGGGGCAAAATATTTCACAGGCATCCACGTGGCCTGGATCTCTGAGCCGCCGCCTTCTGTGGCCAAATTCCACAGCTCAGCAAGGTCCCCCAGGACTCCTGGGTTCCCGCCCCAGTGCTGGGAGTGAGCGATAGGGGTTAGCGGAGCCAGGACTCCTGGGTTCTATCCCCGGTTCTGGGAGGGCAGTGGGGTGGGGGGAAGGAAGCCAGGAGTCCTGGGTCCTAGCCCTGGGGGAAAGTGGGTGGTGTGGCTCTGTGCCTCAGTTTCCCCACTGGAAGGGAATGGCATGGGGCCGCATCTGTGTCCCAGGCCCCTTCCCCACCCCAGGCCGGTTCATTGATCGCTGGCAGCTGCTTTCCTGGGGCTTCTGAATAATTCACCAGCTCCCCCACTTCCCGTGGGGGGCTCATTTCACAGCCTGGCTGGTGAATAATGGATGAACGAGTCCTTGCTAATGGTGGCTGCAGACCCCCGGGGGGGGAGCTTCTGTGAACAGCCCCCCTCCAGGAGAGAGGGGGTGGCGGAGAGGTGAGTCCATTCCAGGGATGTGGGGAATCCGGTGCCGGGGTTTCCTTTTATCCCCCACCTGCCGGACCCTAACAGGTCTCCCTCTGAAGCTCGGTGGGAGGGAAAACCTGGACTGGATCTACTAGGAATCCAGAACCTGCACATCCTGGGTTCTAGCACAGGTTCTAGGTGCCCTGATCTGGAACAGTGCCTGGGAATTTGGTGGCCTTGAATGTGTGTGTTGTGTGGGTGTGCAGCCTGTAGTTGCCTGCCCCATCTGGAGCTGTGGCTTATGGGAACAAGGGGTGTGTGTGTCCCTGCCTGTCTTTGTGTTCCAGTGTATGTGGTTGTTGCCTTGTAGGTCTGTGGGTCCTTGTGCCTCTGTGTTGCAATGCAGGGTACCCGTCTGTCGCACTGTGTGTTGCATTGCGCATCTTTGGCAGTGGGTGTGCGTTTCCTGCTGCATCGCTGTGGCCCGTGGCGTGTGTCTGTGTGTGTTGGCTTGTGCGCCTCTGTGTGTTCCACTGCCTGTGTTTCCTTTGTGTTGAGTGGTGCGTTGTGCATATCTCCTTGTGTTGTGGGGTGTGTGTGTGTGAGAGAGACTCAACCTGAGCAGAAAAACCGGACAAACCAGAAACTTGGGAAGGAAAATAGAGGAGAAAGTGACTGAGATGGGGGTTGGGAAGAAATGATCTCAGCGGGGTGTGTGTGTATGCGTGTGTGTGTGTGTGTGTGTGTGTGTGTGTGTGGGCATCTGTCTGTGTCTCTGTCTATCCCCATATCGCCTCCCCCTCCCCCCAGCCTGTGTCTATATTTAACCGTCTCCAGCAGCCAGGAATCTCTGCTGATTAAAAACCCACTTGTCAGGCAGGGCCCCTGGCTGCCGCCTTTTCCCCGTGCCCTGCTCGGGCTGGGCCCTGCCCCGTGCCCAGGGCTGGTATCGCCAGGCACCAGCAGGGCTGCGAGGGGACAGGCCGGGGCTGAGGAGAGGGGGCTGCGGGGTGGGAGTGAGGGGTGCTGATGGAGCTGTGGGGTGCCCAGGTAGCTCATTATCTCCCCGCCCCCCCAGCACAGGCCGCATGTGTCCCTGTGGAGATGGGCACAGATGTGAAGCGAGAACTAATGATCTCGGGCTGCTCCGCTGTCTGGGGACGGTGCGGATCTGTGGGCGCGCGTGTGTGTGGAGAGAGAAATCAGCGCTGTGCTCGGCCGCAGGGAATTGGGGCGGTGTCTGTCTGCAGCTGTATCTCTCACTCCTTTTCTGCTTCAAGGTCTCTCCTTCTAGCTGGGAAAAATGAGTTTCAAATCCCTGGGTTGAAAGGTGCTTCCCCACCCCTACCCTGCCCTGGAGGGATGTGAGGTACGAGCCTCCCTCCCCCAAATCTGGGTCAGAATCTCCCCCTTGCATCTTTTATTTAAAAATTCTTGCAGGGTTTTAGCTCTCTGCTCCCCACCGCCCCTTCATATCAGGGTAAAATGCATTTCAAACCCCCTTTCTTGCTGGGTTAAAAATCGGTTTCAAATACCCTCCTCCCTCTTCTTGCTAGAGAGAGAAGTGAGTTTCTAGTCCTGCCTTCATGCTAGGATAAAGTGAGTTTCAAATCCACCTTCCTGGGTTAGGTCAGTTTCAAATACCCCTCCTCTTGGAAGAACTGAATGAGTGTTACAGAGCCCCCCACCTCTCTTCTTGGGGACAAAAGAGTGTTTCAAATCCTCCCACAGGGACCATGTGAGTGTTGAATCCTGCCCACACCTTTGTTAGCACAGGCTGTATTCTGCCCCTGCCCAAGGCCTCCCCTCCAGTGGGGCAGGGATGTGTGTTAAAATCCCCGCACCAGACTCAGTGCTATCGCTAGCCGTGACGGGGGGGGAGCCTGGAAACAGACCCAGCTGTCCCTTGCACCACGCTGCTCCCTGCCCCACTCCTCCAGCCCGGCAGCCAGGAGATCGCACCTGCTGGGGATGGGCCCCTACATGCCTGCCACCGAACCCGGCACCTTCCCCGGTTTTGTTGGCAAAGATGCCCAGGGTGGAGCCGGGACAGGCCCTAAGCAAACAGCTGAGTGGGGCCCGATACCTATTAACCTGCTGAGTGCCAGCGCCAGGACCTTCGCCTCTCGGGGGCGCTGGCTCCAATGGCTGGGGCAGGGACGGGCGGGGCAGGAACCTCTCTCATCCCTGGCGGGGGGATGGTCTTGCTGCCTCCTGCAAACTGGCACCAGCACTTATCGCATCTGACTCGGCTCTGGGCAGCTGGGGGAGGCAGCCTGGGAGCTGCCTAGAGATAAGGGGAATGTCGGTGCCTCTGCCGGTGCCCCTCACTCCCGACCCGCAGCCCCTGCTAGCCCAGCCCTGCCGGTGTCCCTCACTCCCGACCCGCAGCCCCTACTAGCCCAGCCCTGCCGGTGCCTCTCACTCCCGACCCGCAGCCCCTGCTAGCCCAGCCCTGCCCCCCCTGCTCTGCCTGTGCCCCTCACTCCCGACCCGCAGCCCCCTACTAGCCCAGCCCTGCCGGTGCCCCTCACTCCCGACCCGCAGCCCCTGCTAGCCCAGCCCTAGCCCCCCTGCTCTGCCGGTGCCCCTCACTCCTGACCCGCAGCCCCCTACTAGCCCTGCTCTGCCAGTGCCCCTCACCCCCGACCCGCAGCCCCTGCTAGCCCAGCCGTGCCCCCCCTGCTCTGCCGGTGCCCCTCACTCCTGACCCGCAGCCCCCTGCTAGCCCAGCCCTGCCGGTGCCCCTCACTCCCTACCCACAGCCCCTGCCTGCCCAGCCCCCCTGTCCCCTTTCTGCGGCTGCAGCAGACCACAGCCTGCTGGGCTATTCATGCCCCTTGTTCTTTTGAGCCCATTGAAATCTCAGCACAAAGCCCCCGTGTCTGGGACACACAGGATTCTGGGAAACCTGCTTTTCATGGCATCATGGCTCAGTGGCTAATCCCCCCCTTGCAAACCCAGCCCCCCCCCAGCGCTGCTGGAGCCTCCAGATTAACCCTCCACTCTCTGAGGTTGGTGGTCCGGGGGTGTACAGCACCTGGCGCAGGGCATGCTGGTCTGGGAGGGGCAGAAGGGGGGCACACAGAGCAGAAGCGGGTGAGGGGCTGCAGTAGAGGGAGATGGAAGGTGGCTTATGGGGGGCCTGCCCCCACTTCGGTTGCCATGAGCGCAAGCTCCGAAGCCTGCGCCCCTCTGGTCACTAATGCCCTGGCTGGGATGCTCAGACACTGGAATCGAGCCCCATCCTAGGGGCCAAGGGGCACTCGCTTGCCCAGGCCTGTTCAGCCCAGGGTCCCCCTGCTGCGGCTGCCGACCACAAGGCCGGGGCTCTGGCTAACTCGGGCTGGGATGGCAGGTGTCCTATGGAGAGCTGATGGGGGCAGGGCTGGGAGCCAGGACTCCTGGGTTCTCTCCCAAGTTCTGGGAGGGAGTAGGGGCTGGTGATTAGAGCGGGGGTGGCGGGGCTGGGAGCCAGGACTCCTGGGTTCTCTCCCAAGTTCTGGGAGGGAGTAGGGGCTGGTGATTAGAGCGGGGGTGGCGGGGCTGGGAGCCAGGACTCCTGGGTTCTCTCCCAGCTCTGGGCAGGGAATGGAGTCTGGTGGTTAGAGCAGGGGGGGCTGCAAGTCAGAACTCCTGGGTTCTATTCCTATGTATTGTTTCCCTGTCTGGGCTGGGGTGGGGGGTCCTTATCAACCAAGCCCCCTTTCACCCTGTCTCCCCCCACTTTCCTCCCCTTCCCTATGAATGCCCCCCCCATTGGCAGGAGCGCTCCCAGGGATGACGCGGGAGGGGAACAGCGTCTCTGCCGGGTGCCCAGGGCCAACGTGCCCAGACAGGGCCGGGCAGGGGAATCTGCCACACGTGGGGCGGCGTCTCCTGGCAGCTCGGACCGCGGGCACTGGCACAAGTCTCAGCGCCTCCCTCCCGCTGTTTGTCTCTTTCTTTCCCCAGCCCTCGCCCACCCCCCGTCTCGCCCTCTTCTTCGCTCCCTCTGCCCTGCCTCCCTCGGCCCCCTGGCTCTCCTCCGGGCCCTCCCCTCCTCTCCTCTCTTCCTCCCTGCCTGGCTTAGCGCGGCCCTGCCCTGGTGTTACCCAGGCCTCCGCAAGCCGGGGCCAAGATTTCCCACCTCGCGGGACCAGGGGGGAGACATGGGCCCCAAAATCTCCGTTTCCCTCTGCCCACCCCTGGCCTCGCCCTGCTCTGAGTCACCCCAGCGCCAGGGCCCAGACCTGCCTCCACAGAGCCGCCTGCTGGGAAAGGCGCTTTCCAACCCGCTGGGGTCCCAGCTCGTCCGCGGCGCCTGGTTGGGGACCGGGAAAGAATCTGTGTCTTCAAACCTGCTGCCTCCCCCACCTGGGGCCGGATCAGAGCCAGCACCCCCCAGAGGGGACAGGCCCCTGCCCCATCCCCTGCCCCCCTGAGCCAGCCAGTCCCTGCCCTGGGACCAGATCAGAGCCGGCACCCCCCAGAGGGGACAGGCTCCTGCCCCATTCCCTGCCCCCCTGAGCCAGCCAGTCCCTGCCCTGGGGCCAGATCAGAGCCGGCGCCCCCTAGAGGGGACAGGCCCCTGCCCCATTCCCTGCCCCCCTGAGCCAGCCAGTCCCCGCCCTGGGGCCGGGTGGGAGCCGGAGCCCCCCAGAGGGGACAGGCCCCTGCCCCATTCCCAGCCCCCCTGAGCCAGCCAGTCCCCGCCCTGGGGCCGGATGGGAGCCGGCGCCCCCTAGAGGGGACAGGCCCCTGCCCCATACCCTGCCCCCCTGAGCCAGCCAGTCCCTGCCCTGGGGCCAGATGGGAGCCAGCGCCCCCTAGAGGGGACAGGCCCCTGCCCCATTCCCTGCCCCCCTGAGCCAGCCAGTCCCTGCCCTGGGGCCGGGTGGGAGCCGGAGCCCCCTAGAGGGGACAGGCCCCTGCCCCCCCATTCCCTGCCCCCCTGAGCCAGCCGGTCCCTGCCCTGGGGCCGGGTGGGAGCCAGCGCCCCCTAGAGGGGACAGGCCCCTGCCCCATTCCCTGCCCCCTGAGCCAGCCAGTTTAGGTCCGAGTTGGTGCCTCCTAGAGGGGACAGGCCCCCATGGTAGTAGGGGAAATCCTCCTCTGCTCTTGTGCTTTCTAATCCCAACTTTCACTCTTGCTTTTTTCCTGTCCTCAAAGCCATGTAAGGCCTGGAGGGTGGATCGAAGCCAAACTGAAGGGCCAGCAGGAGCCAGGATATCCGAGGATTGACTCCTGCATGATTCACACCATGTACCTTCAGCTCAGCTCTCACAAACATTGACTCCGGCCATTGCCTCTTGCTGGGAATAAATGAGTTTAGAAGCCATGTCCAGTTACTGGGAAAATGTGAATTCCCTATCCCAGCTGTTGGCTGGGAAAAATGAGTTGTGACAGGAAATGTGAGTTTCAAGTCCCCCCTCCCTTTTCTTCCCCAGGGAACATGTGAGTTCCAAGTCCCATATCTTGTTAGGAGAAAGTGAGTTTTTAAATCACACCTCTTGTGAGGAATAAGGACTTTCAACCCTTCTGTCTTGCTGGGGGCAGGAAAATGAGTTTTATGGCCCCATTTTGGCTAAGGGGAAAATGTGAGTTTCCAAATAAAAGTTCCCAGCACAGGTGTCCTAGCTTCCAGGCCCCCCCCCACCCCCTTCCCAGAGCTGGAGATATGACCTAGCAGTACTGAATTCCGGCCTTGTGACTTGGTGACACAACAAGGCTGCAAAAGAGGGGGGCTCATTCCCCAGTGGTGGCAAGAATTTGGGCTGGGGCAGAACCGAGGCCAGTGCTAGTGCACAGGGGTGACTTGAAACTCACTTTTCCCCCCAGGCAGAAGGAGGGTGTGAAATGCTTTTTCCAGCAAGCGAGGAGGTTTTTCCTCATGTGTCCTGTCAAAAGGGAAGATTTGAAACTCACATTTTGCCCCAAGAGGATGGACTTGAAACTCATTTTTCCCAGTGGGAGAGGAGATTTATAACTGACCTCGTTCCTAGCAGGAGGAAAGAACTGAAACTCCTTATTTCCCCTCAAAAAGCACAATCATTCAGACAACAAGTGGGAGGGATTTGAAACTCACTTTATCTGGACAAGAGTGTGTGGATTTGAAACTTACTTTGTTTAGCAGGTGGATCATGTGTGTGTGTGTGTGTGTGTGTGTGTGTGTGTGTACACACCCATGTGTGTGTACATGAAAGAGAGTTGGGGTTAAAACTCACTCCTTTTCCACAACAGGAAGGGAAGAATTGAAATTCCCTTTATCCCAGGATTGGGAGGTCGGGGTAGGGGACAATTTGAAAATCACTTGATCCTAGCATGAGAGTGCGGCTGGGGGGAATTGAAATGTGCCTGAGCCTAACATGGTGTGGGGGAATTGAAACTCACTTTATCCTGGCATGAGGGAGGAGGAGGGAATTGAAACTCACTTTATCCTGGAATTGGAGGGGGGAATTGAAACTCACTTGATCCCAGCATGAAGTGGGGATTGGGGTTCAGGAGGGACCCAAACTCACTTGATCCTAGCATGGGATGGGAGGAATTGAAACTCTCTTTATCCTGGCATTGGTGGGGGGGGGAATTGAAACTCATTTTATTCTGGAATTGGAGGGGGAGAATTGAAACTCATTTGATCCTAGCATGAAGTGGGGGGGGACCCCAAACTCACTTGATCTTAGCATGGGGTGGGAGGAATTGAAACTCTCTTTATCCTGGCATTGGTGGGTGGGGGGCGGACATTGAAACTCCCTTGATCCTAGCCCTGGGCAGCTGAGCAGACAGAGGGAACCCCTTGCTCCTTTCCCCAAATCAGCAGGTGGGGATTTTGCAAACAGCTCTCAGACAACGTGGCTGGGATCCGCCCCCCCCCTCCTTTCTGTGTTTGGTGGAAATCCAGGGACCCCCCCCCCCCCCGGGAGCTGCCTCCTTTCTGCCCTGGGCTACTAGACACGGCCGCCCCCTCCAAGGGGCCCTCTCCTGGGAAGCCCGCAGCTAGCAGCTGGGGGGGGGGGGGTGTTAATTCCAGAGCTGAGGGAGGCGGGGTGTGTGTGTGGGAAGGGGGGGGGATTTCTGGGCTTTTTGCCCAGCCTCTGCCAGCGAATCCCGGCCCCCGCAGAAGGCACCAGGCTGCGGATTTGCATAAACGGCCGATGAGCTCAGGGGAGCAGCTGGGGAGACTCCGGAGCCGCAGGACTCTGGGCAGAGCCGGGCGCCGGGGCTGTTCGGAGCCGCTGGGCGGACCTGGGGGGTTCGCTCCGGAGCCGGCTCCCCCGGGGGCAAAGCTGGATTTACACAGCCGAGTAAAACCCGGATCTTCAGGGACTTTCACCTTCCTGGTTCCCAGGCGATTTCATGGTGTTTGGCGCCTGCCGGGCGGCAGATCGGAGCGGCCGGGAAAGGTACCGTGCTTGGGCTTGACCTTGAGCCGGGAGGGCAGGATCCGGGGGGATCTGGCGGCACCTCAAAACTGCCGGGTCTCTGACGGGGGGTGGAACTCCGCTGGCTTGTGATCCTGGTGTAAATCCGGAGTGACTCCCCTGCAGGTCCCGAGTCCAGGCTGGATCCTGATCTCAGTGACCCTGGTGTAAATCCGGAGTGACTCCCCTGCAGGTCCCGAGTCCAGGCTGGTTTCTGATCTCAGTGTCTCTGGTGTAAATCCGGAGTGACTCCCCTGCAGGTCCCGAGTCCAGGCTGGTTTCTGATCTCAGTGTCTCTGGTGTAAATCCGGAGTGACTCCCCTGCAGGTCCCGAGTCCAGGCTGGTTTCTGATCTCAGTGACCCTGGTGTAAATCCGGAGTGACTCCCCTGCAGGTCCCGAGTCCAGGTTGGTTTCTGATCTCAGTGTCTCTGGTGTAAATCCGGAGTGACTCCCCTGCAGGTCCCGAGTCCAGGCTGGTTTCTGATCTCAGTGACCCTGGTGTAAATCCGGAGTGACTCCGCTGCAGTTCCCGAGTCCGGGCTGGTTTCTGATCTCAGTGTCTCTGGTGTAAATCCGGAGTGACTCCCCTGCAGGTCCCGAGTCCAGGCTGGTTTCTGATCTCAGTGACCCTGGTGTAAATCCGGAGTGACTCCCCTGCAGGTCCCGAGTCCAGGTTGGTTTCTGATCTCAGTGTCTCTGGTGTAAATCCGGAGTGACTCCCCTGCAGGTCCCGAGTCCAGGCTGGTTTCTGATCTCAGTGTCTCTGGTGTAAATCCGGAGTGACTCCGCTGCAGTTCCCGAGTCCGGGCTGGTTTCTGATCTCAGTGTCTCTGGTGTAAATCCGGAGTGACCCCGCTGCAGTTCCCGTGTCCAGGCTGGCTTCTGATCTCAGTGTCTCTGGTGTAAATCCGGAGTGACCCCGCTGCAGTTCCCGTGTCCAGGCTGGTTTCTGATCTCAGTGTCTCTGGTGTAATCCGGAGTGACTCCGCTGCAGTTCCCGTGTCCAGGCTGGTTTCTGATCTCAGTGTCTCTGGTGTAAATCCGGAGTGACCCCGCTGCAGTTCCCGTGTCCAGGCTGGCTTCTGATCTCAGTGTCTCTGGTGTAAATCCGGAGTGACCCCGCTGCAGTTCCCGTGTCCAGGCTGGCTTCTGATCTCAGTGTCTCTGGTGTAAATCCGGAGTGACTCCGCTGCAGTTCCCGTGTCCAGGCTGGCTTCTGATCTCAGTGTCTCTGGTGTAAATCCGGAGTGACTCCGCTGCAGTTCCCGTGTCCAGGCTGGTTTCTGATCTCAGTGTCTCTGGTGTAAATCCGGAGTGACTCCGCTGCAGGTCCCGTGTCCAGGCTGGTTTCTGATCTCAGTGTCTCTGGTGTAAATCCGGAGTGACTCCGCTGCAGTTCCCGTGTCCAGGCTGGTTTCTGATCTCAGTGTCTCTGGTGTAAATCCGGAGTGACTCCGCTGCAGGTCCCGAGTCCAGGCTGGCTTCTGATCTCAGTGTCTCTGGTGTAAATCCGGAGTGACTCCGCTGCAGGTCCCGAGTCCAGGCTGGTTTCTGATCTCAGTGTCTCTGGTGTAAATCCGGAGTGACTCCGCTGCAGTTCCCGTGTCCAGGCTGGTTTCTGATCTCAGTGTCTCTGGTGTAATCCGGAGTGACTCCGCTGCAGTTCCCGTGTCCAGGCTGGTTTCTGATCTCAGTGACCCTGGAGCACACTGAGCTCGGCCTCTGCCGGTTGCTATTTCGGGTTCCCCCCGGGCTGTGAAGGTCCCAGACGGCTCCGAAAGCGGCGTGCGGGGGAGACAGACGCCAGGTAGCGCCTCAGACCTGAGCCATTTTTAACCAGCCACTTCCAAGCGGTTCCCTCCTCGCCAGCCCCTGCGTCCCACTCCGCCGCCCCCAGCCAGCCGCTCGCCCTCCTGCGAGGCCGGGGCCAGCCCAGGAAGGAGGGCTGATTCCCCCCCTCACGGTGCAGGGCAGCACCCATTGTTTCACCTTCTGTGTGTATGGATGGCGCTTCCTACTGTATCCCCCCCATGCACCCAGTAAGGGGGGTGTAGCCCACCAAAGCTTGTGCTGAGATGCAGTTGTTAGTCTCTGAGGCCTGGTCCACACTACAGCGTTAAATCGATTTAAACAGCGTTAAATCGATTTAATGCTGTACCCGTCCACACTACAAGGCACTTTAAATCGATTTTAAGGGCTCTTAAAATTGATTTCTGTGCTCCTCCCCAATGAGAGGAGTAACCCTAAAATCGATATTACTATATCGATTTAGGGTTAGTGTGGACGGAAATCGAAGTTATTGGTCTCATTCTTTTACTGAGCTACCCAGAGTGCACCGCTCCAGAAATCAATGGTAACCTAGGACCATGGACGCACACCACTGAATTAATGTGCCCTAGTGTGGACGCGTAAAATAGATTTTATAAAACCAGTTTTAACAATTTCGATTTTATGCTGTAGTGTAGACGTGGCCTGAGGTGCCACAAAGCTGCCTGTTCCTTTAGCAATTACAACAGCTGTTACCAGGACCCCTTATTCCCTTGCTAGGAAGGGGGGAAAGAAAATCAAGCAGGGAGAGGCCCTGAGTGCAAAGGAACAGGCCCAAGAACTAGTGGTGATGGCAAATGTAAATTAATTGCGTTGATCCTTAATGATGAATAGATACAGTAATAACTAGACCCAGGGCTGTTGTTAAAAGTGAACAAAAGAAAGTAGAAAGAAAAGGGAATATTAACAGAGAGAATGAAGTAGCACCTTGCTATGACATTATGGGTGTGACTAAGGCCATGTCTACATCTAAAATTTTGCAGCGCTGGTTGTTAGAGCTGTATTAGTACAGCTGTATAGGGCCAGCGCTGCAGAGTGGCCACACTTACAGCAACCAGCGCTGCAAGTGGTGTTAGATGTGGCCACACTGCAGCGCTGTTGGGCGGCTTCAAGGGGGGTTCGGGGAACGCGAGAGCAAACCGGGGAAGGAGACCAGCTTCGCCGCGGTTTGCTCTCGCGTTCCCCGAACCACCCTGCAAACCTCAGGGAAGGAGACCTGCTTGCTCGGGGTTCCGGGAACGAGAGAGCAAACCGGGAAAGGAGACCAGCTTCGCCCCGGTTTGCTCTCGCGTTCCCGGAGCCACCCAGCAAACCGCAGGGAAGGAGACCTGCTTGCTCGGGGTTCCGGGAACGAGAGAGCAAACCGGGAAAGGAGACCAGCTTCGCCGCGGTTTGCTCTCGCGTTCCCGGAGCCACCCAGCAAACCGCAGGGAAGGAGACCTGCTTGCTCAGGGTTCCGGGAACGAGAGAGCAAACCGGGAAAGGAGACCAGCTTCGCCGCGGTTTGCTCTCGCGTTCCTGGAGTCACCCAGCAAACCGCAGGGAAGGAGACCTGCTTGCTCGGGGTTCCGGGAACGAGAGAGCAAACCGGGAAAGGAGACCAGCTTCGCCGCGGTTTGCTCTCGCGTTCCCGGAGCCACCCTGGTAACCGCAGGGAAGGAGACCTGCTTGCTCGGCGTTCCGGGAACGAGAGAGCAAACCGGGAAAGGAGACCAGCTTCGCCGCGGTTTGCTCTCGCGTTCCCCGATCCACCCTGCAAACCGCAGGGAAGGAGACCTGCTTGCTCGGGGTTCCGGGAACGAGAGAGCAAACCGGGAAAGGAGACCAGCTTCGCCCCGGTTTGCTCTCGCGTTCCCGGAGCCACCCAGCAAACCGCAGGGAAGGAGACCTGCTTGCTCGGGGTTCCGGGAACGAGAGAGCAAACCGGGAAAGGAGACCAGCTTCGCCGCGGTTTGCTCTCGCGTTCCCGGAGCCACCCAGCAAACCGCAGGGAAGGAGACCTGCTTGCTCAGGGTTCCGGGAACGAGAGAGCAAACCGGAAAGGAGACCAGCTTCGCCGCGGTTTGCTCTCGCGTTCCTGGAGTCACCCAGCAAACCACAGGGAAGGAGACCTGCTTGCTCGGGGTTCCGGGAACGAGAGAGCAAACCGGGAAAGGAGACCAGCTTCGCCGCGGCTTGCTCTCGCGTTCCCGGAGCCACCCTGCAAACCGCAGGGAAGGAGACCTGCTTGCTCGGCGTTCCGGGAACGAGAGAGCAAACCGGGAAAGGAGACCAGCTTCGCCGCGGTTTGCTCTCGCGTTCCCCGAACCACCCTGCAAACCGCAGGGAAGGAGACCTGCTTGCTCGGGGTTCCGGGAACGAGAGAGCAAACCGGGAAAGGAGACCAGCTTGATTACCAGAGGCTTCCTCCTTCCACGGAGGTCAAGAAAAGGGCTGGTAAGTGTCTACATTAGATTACCAGCGCTGGATCCTCTACACCCGAGACAAAACGGGAGTACGGCCAGCGCTGCAAACAGGGAGTTGCAGCGCTGGTGGTGCCCTGCAGATGTGTACACCTCCTAAGTTGCAGCGCTGTAACTCCCTCACCAGCGCTGCAACTTTCTGATGTAGACAAGCTCTAAATAATAGAACTGACTGTTCCTATTACACTAATGTATCTAAGGGTTTGTTACTATTATTTATGTCTTTATTTGTGTATAAGCTGCAGCTGAGATCAGGGCCCAGTTGTGCCAGGTGCTGCACAGACAGACAGGGAGAGACAGGCTCTGCCCCAGCTGAGATCAGGGCCCCGTTGTGCCGGGCGCTGCACAGACACACAGGGAGAGACAGGCTCTGCCCCAGCTGAGATCAGGGCCCCGTTGTGCCGGGCGCTGCACAGACACACAGGGAGAGACAGGCCCTGCCCCAGCTGAGATCAGGGCCCTGTTGTGCCGGGCGCTGCAGACACACAGGGAGAGACAGGCCCTGCCCCAGCTGAGATCAGGGCCCCGTTGTGCCGGGCGCTGCAGACACACAGGGAGAGACAGGCCCTGCCCCAGCTGAGATCAGGCCCCGTTGTGCTGGGTGCTGCAGACACACAGGGAGAGACAGGCCCTGCCCCAGCTGAGATCAGGGCCCCGTTGTGCCGGGTGCTGCACAGACACACAGCGAGAGACAGTCCCTGCCCCAGCTGAGATCAGGGCCCCGTTGTGCCGGGCACTGCACAGACACACAGGGAGAGACAGTCCCTGACCCAGCTGAGATCAGGGCCCTGTTGTGCCGGGTGCTGCAGAGACACACAGGGAGAGACAGTCCCTGCCCCAGCTGAGATCAGGGCCCTGTTGTGCCGGGTGCTGCACAGACACACAAGGAGAGACAGGCCCTGCCCCAGCTGAGATCAGGGCCCCGTTGTGCCAGGTGCTGCACAGACACACAGGGAGAGACAGGCCCTGCCCCAGCTGAGATCAGGGCCCCGTTGTGCCGGGTGCTGCACAGACACACAGGGAGAGACAGGCCCAGCCTCAAAGATCTTACACACAAGTCAGGCAAGGGGTTGGAAGGGAAACTAAAGCCCAGAGAGGGCCAGTGAGGTGACAGAGCCAGGAACAGAACCCAGGTGTCCTGCCTCCCAGTGTGGAGCCCAGCCCACTCGACTGCTGTTATGCAGATAAGCACTGACAGTAGCAATGACAACGGGTATAATCAGTTAAGAAGCCATGGGGTGAAAGGTCGTGATTATTTCTGCAGAAAAGCTCTGTTTAGGACTGAATCCACTGACCGAGCGGAAATGGTCTGCATGGGTGGTAGCCTGGGGTGAACGCGACATGTGGCTTTTTCAAATCTGAGTAATAATCTCATTTTGATTTAGCTGAAAACAGTTAGGAATTGATTTAAGTTTCAAGCAAATTAAAACCCACACTGGGGTTTGGCACCCAGTTAACACAATTGTTTAAAGGTGGCAGATTTGTGGGCAGATAAAGCTGGGATTTGAGAGGGGCTTGAGACTCAGGCCATGTCTACATCTAAAGTTTTGCAGCGCTGGTTGTTACAGCTGTATTAGTACAGCTGTATAGGGCCAGCGCTGCAGAGTGGCCACACTTACAGCAACCAGCGCTGCAAGTGGTGTTAGATGTGGCCACACTGCAGCGCTGTTGGGCGGCTTCAAGGGGGGTTCCGGGACGAGAGAGCAAACCGGGAAAGGAAACCAGCTTCCCCGCGGTTTGCTCTCTCGGTCCCGGAGCCAGCCAGCAAACCGCAGGGAAGGAGACCTGCTTGCTCGGGGTTCCGGGACCGAGAGAGCAAACCGGGAACGCCGCGGTTTGCTCTCTCGGTCCCGGAGCCAGCCAGCAAACCGCAGGGAAGGAGACCTGCTTGCTCGGGGTTCCGGGACCGAGAGAGCAAACCGGGAACGCCGCGGTTTGCTCTCTCGGTCCCGGAGCCACCCAGCAAACCGCAGGGAAGGAGACCTGCTTGCTCGGGGTTCCGGGACCGAGAGAGCAAACCGCGGCGAAGCTGGTTTCCTTTCCCGGTTTGCTCTCTCGGTCCCGGAACCCCGAGCAAGCAGGTCTCCTTCCCTGCGGTTTGCTGGGTGGCTCCGGGACCGAGAGAGCAAACCGCGGCGTTCCCGGTTTGCTCTCTCGGTCCCGGAACCCCGAGCAAGCAGGTCTCCTTCCCTGCGGTTTGCTGGCTGGCTCCGGGACCGAGAGAGCAAACCGGGAAAGGAAACCAGCTTGATTACCAGAGGCTTCCTCCTTCCACGGAGGTCAAGAAAAGCGCTGGTAACTGTCTACATTGGATTACCAGCGCTGGATCACCAGCGCTGGATCCTCTACACCCGAGACAAAACGGGAGTACGGCCAGCGCTGCAAACAGGGAGTTGCAGCGCTGGTGGTGCCCTGCAGATGTGTACACCTTCAAAGTTGCAGCGCTGTAACTCCCTCACCAGCGCTGCAACTTTCTGATGTAGACAAGCCCTCACTTTGTCCCCAGCAAGAAGGGAAGGTTTGAAACTCATTTTTTCTCCAAGGAAGAAAGGGGTGGGGGGATTTGAAACTCACTTTTCAAAGGCCCAAATCCCATTTTATTTCAGCAAGAACCTAGTGCTTTCAGAAATCTGACCTGGGATCCTATCTGCTGGGATGCCACTTAACCATCCATGGTCTTGTCCTTGTCTCTTGTCCATATTTTCATTGCAATTGCGGTTGTGTGGAGTGGTGATGTTCAGAAGTGTGTGTGTTGCTGTTCCAATTGTCACGGGTCATAGTGGTCTATTGTGTATGTTCATGTTGTGTTTGGTTGTTGCTACTGCGGACCTGCATCATTGCTTATCTCTCGCTGGAAGTACATAAGAACGGCCAGACTGGGTCAGACCAAAGGTCCATCTAGCCCAGTGTCCTGTCGGCCGACAGTGGCCAATGCCAGGTGTCCCAGAGGGAGTGAACCTAACAGGCAATGATCAAGTGATCTCTCTCCTGCCATCCATCTCCACCCTCTGACAAACAGAGGCTAGGGACACCATTCCTTACCCAAGTTGTTTCTTGCTACTGTTTGTGTGCGTTGCTATTGTAATCGTGTGTTCTCATTTATTGTGTGTGTATCTGTATTGGTGGCTAGCATTGTGTTTCATGCACTGGTTTCTCATCTTGTGGCTGTGTGCTGGTTCTTGTCACAGTTCACATGTGTGCGATATGGTTATGCATTGTTGTTTATTGCAATGTGTATTGATGGGAAGTGTTGTAACAGTGACACATTTTGTTAGTTTTGTGTTGTCGGTTCTTGTCACGGGTTTGGTAGATCTGGGCAGGAACTGCGTTTTCCATTTTATGGGACGTTCCACAATGTTGAATTTTTTTCCCTGTTCTAAAGTGGAACAAAAACTTTGTTTTTTTTTTAGTTTCCCATGAAACAAAATTCCCAAATAATGTCATTTTCAGGCCAATCAAAATAGTCCATTTCAAGGAAACTGAAATGTTTCTAAAGAAACAAGGAACTGTGCTTCCCGACGAGAACTCCAAACCAATCTGAAAACTTCAAAAACGGGACATTTCCACATGCGCCAAATGCTTTATTCCGGGTTGAACCAAAATGTTTTTTGAAATGTTTTGGTTTAGCCAAAAGTGGTGGTAGTGGTGGCTCCAGGTGGGCGGCACCCTGCCGGACCCTGTGAGGGCAGCAGTCAGGCTGCCTTCGGCGACTTTCCTGCAGGCGGTCCCCCGGTCCTGCGGACTCGGTGGCAATTCGGTAGCGGGTACCCCGAAACCGCGGGACCGGCGGACCTCCCGCAGGTACACTGCCGAAGGCTGCCTGCCTGCCGTGCTTGGGGCAGCAAAAAAGCTAGAGCCACCCCGAGTAGTGTGTGTGTGTGTGTGGGGGGGGTTGTCCCCACGTTCCCAAAAAAAAGTTTAGATGAAAAATGTCCAGCTTTGCTGATTGTCCTGGAGTGTCGGGGTTTATTGTGTGGACGTGAATTGCAGACGGCAGTAAGTTTATGACCAGGACTGATAAATGTCTGAGTGGAATGATACACTGAGGCTGGCTGAAATAACAGGACTGGTCCCAGTGACCCGGCTCTGTATCCTATGTTTCTATTATTGGTAGCTCCTGTTGCCAATACAGCATCTATATTCTCCTCCTTGCTCGCATGCCGAGGTACGTGTTGCTGTTGTGGTTTATTGTGTGTGTCCGTATCGCAGTTGGCAGTGGCTGCTGTTGGTTTGTGTTCTTGTTAAATATATTTATTGTTGCCGGTGTGTGCGTTGTGGGGTCTGTGTTTGGTTGTGGCAAACGTTGCCGGCGGCGGGTCGTGTATTTGCTGTTTGTTTGTCAGTGTTGGGTCTGGGATTTCGATCCAGAACTCTCCTCTCTCCATCCCCATCTGCATTGCTCTCTATCCGTCCCTGCACGCCTCTCTCCCTACCCAAGCCATTTTCACACCCTAGGCCGGCCTCGCATCTGCAGCCCGTGGCCAAACGCCAGCTGTCTGACACGGGAGCTGTCTTTAGCCCTTGGCTCGTCCCCCACGGTGCATGACTCCACGGGCCCCAGGGTCGGCTGAGCATGTCGGGGGCGGTTACGAGTGCTCTGAGGGTGTGTGCATGGGCCGGGAATCCTAGCTGAGGGGGGCCCAGGGCCGTTACGGCAGCTCTTGGTGCAGCACACTGGTCTCCTGGCTGCTGCTCCGGGCAGTAGGGGCTGGTTGGATGGCTCTGATCCAGGCCTGGGGGAAGGCTGGAGGCTTTGCAGCAGTGCCCGGGGAGGGCTGGCTGGGTGCGCAGATCGGAGGTGCTCAGGGAAAGAGATCAGCTCTAAGGGGGCATTGCGACTGCGTGGGGAGCACGTGGGAGGTGGGAAAAGGGTGGCGATAAACGCTTAGATCAATAGATCATTAATTATTAAGAATTCGTCGACTGCCCAGCTGACTGTGTTAATTAACCCCGAATTATGACGACTCCAAAGGCCAGATCAATACATTACAATCCTGTTAATAATCTAGCGATCACTCGTTCTGGGTAATACTCACTCTAATGACTGGATCACGGTGTTAGGAAGAATTGGTGATAATTTCATACTCTTTTACGGCAGGTTGACAAGCGAAAGCACAGCTAGTGTGGGGAATGCCTAGATTAACACTTCATTAATTACACACAAACGGTTATTAACCACTTAATGACTAGAGCAATGCCTTAATACTTACTATTGACGAGATTAATCCTGAATAATTTGACTACATTGATGCATCATTAATTACCAGTTGAGTTTAATGCCTAGATCAATACCTTAATTATCCAGTCATTGGTCATAATTATTAATCATAATGCAATGAGCAAGGCATTAGAGTAATTATATATTACTCTCATGTATTAATGAATATATTAATTAGAGTACTAAATATTAATGAGTTGCTCTAATCATTACAGAAATTAATGTATTGAGTCATAATTATGTATGCAGTCAATCAATTATTAATATATAACAAATGTATGTCATTAGAGTAATAATTAGTGTGTGGCTCTAATCATTCGAACAATAATGTATATTTATCTAGTTGTTAATCATAAATATTAATAAATAGATCACAGGAATAATTATTCTAATGGCTAGAGGGAGCCATTGTAATTATGATGCTAATGGCTAATATTTTATCAATTATATATTAATAATCACTCCGGTGCCTAGCTCAATCCATTATTAATTACTCCCCTGCTGACTAGCTCAATACTCTATCACTTGTTACCCGACCTGTGGCAGGCAAACAAGAGCTGCACATCTCCGCAGTCAGCAGGTCTGTAGCATGGGCCCGGGTCCCGAGAGGATCTAGGCACCTGACTGCCCCCTTAGCCCCCAAAATCCCAGCACCAGGCCCCACTGGCGTTCCCTCGGCGCCCAGGTGTCTGCCATAGATGGTTCCTGGGCGTGGCTGGCTCTGCGCCCACGACCTGCCGCGCCCTGTCCTTTTGGCATCCGGACGCCTCAACCCCAGAGCGCTGCCCCAACCTGGGGGAACACAGACGTTCCCCTGCCGAACTCGCCTGTGGGCCCGAGCCGGCCGGCGAGCTCCCAACACACTTCCCGGATCGGGCCGCAATGCAGCCCTACCTGGGCGACCCCTGGCTGGAAGGAACCTCGGTTCAATCCCCCCGGCCTGAAAAGAAGGGCTTTCAAGAGGGGATCTCAGGTGAGGGCCCTAGCCACTGAGCCCCGGGGAGACTGGGCAGAGTGTGATTGGTTTTGAAATCTATCATTTTGACAGACAAATTGATGTTTCTTTTTAAGCATCCTCCCTGCCCCCCAGTGTGGATTGATTGAAACTTTCGCAGTTGTGTGCAATCCTGGTGTGGTTCAGCATTTCCCCTCTCTCCTCAGTTTGCTATTGATTTTAGCTGTTCATGGTTGCAGGAGATGTGGGGGTTGGATTTGACGGTGGCCTTTTAGCCACATTAATGCAGCATTCTTCATACAATCCTAGAAATGTCGGGCGGGGAGGGACCTCGAGAGGTCATTCAGTCCAGCCCCCTGCACCGAGGCAGGACCCAGTAAACCTGGACCGTCCCTGACAGGGGTTTGTCCAACCTGCTCTTAAAAATGACGGGGATTCCACAGCCTGGTCCAGAGCTTAACTCCCCTTGTAACTAGAACGTTTTTCCTAATATGGAACCTAAATCTGTTACATCTTGTCCTGCCTTCAGCGCGTACAGCAATTGATCGCTGTCCTCTGTAACAGCCCTTAACAGATATGAGGTCACTTTGATCCCACTTTGCCTAGCTGGGAATTTGGATTGTTATCGGCGGGAATAACTTTTCTTGTCGGTTTCGCTGTGCCCAGATGGTGAAATTGACGTTTACTGACTTTGACTGAGAAAAATCGACTCCCTGCATGCCTGGATGGCGTGCGGCTCTCTGTCTCTGCTGTCAAAACTTGGCCACTAGGGGAAAATATTTTGAAGAAGCAGTTGGAGCGGGGGGCGCTGGGGCCTGACTTTCCTGTGTGAGAGCTCCCCCCGCCGGATGACAGGGTCATTCTCCTCCTTGGTTTCCTTCTGATCCTTTTGCTCCTTAATCCAGAGTGGCAGAACTTCCACAGGAGACATGGAGGGAGCCAGGCAGACTACCCTGGTGCCCAGTGGTTCGGGCACCCCCTTGAGAGGTGGCAGAGGCCAGTTCAAATCCCAGCACGCAGATCAGGAATCGAACTCGGGTCTCCCAGCTGAGTGCTCGAATAACCAGGCTAAAGGCTACTCGGGAGATTCTCTACCCCACCCGGCGGAGGCCTCCAGGAGCGGGTTTGCGGCTGAGACGGCCGAGCGGCACTAGACTTTGTCACCTGTCTCGGGGAGAGGGGCGGGGCCTAGGCCACATCCCTCCGGTTGGTATCTCCCATTGGCTAGTTTAGGCTGCTTTCCACTGAGCCTGCATTCCGTTGTGAATCTGGCCCTTAGACGGTGTGCCTCAGTTTCCCCATCTATACATTGGCTCAAAGAGCACTGCCTGCCATCCAGGGCTTTGGGGAGGATAAATCCATGAGTCTGTGAGATGAACGAGAACTGCTAATGAGAAGTGCTAAGAACTAGGGATCCTAATTCCATGTCTAGCCAGTTATCAGCACGCATCAGCAGTATCAACAATTAGAGATATTTTATTATTACAATCCACATATCCATCTGTGGCCAACAATGAGTATGATCAGCAGTTAGCAACTACACTTTTCTTATAATCAGTTAATGAAACCAGCTATTAAGTATTATAACTAACCTTATTAGCAAGAACACATTTGATTGGTTTTTGCCGATATAGTACATTGCTGTTGCTATATCAGCCAGTGGGCGATAATTACTAAATATCACCTTGTTGTTAGAATGGTAATTAGCAAATAGTCATTCTGTATTGGTCACTATTTGCTCTTCGAAGCATTTATTCGTGCCAGGCAAAATTCTGACCCCGGTGTGAATCCGGAGTGAGCTGAGTGCCGTCAATGCAGTCTGAGCCGGCTTCTGATCTCGGTGTCCCCAGAGCGAATCTGGTGTGACCCCGTTGGGCTGGGTGCAGGGTGATACCTAAACGGGGTGGGGGAGATACCCGGTGGGAATGGCTGAGACAGACTTTAGAACGGGACAGAAACTGGTTCGTTTGCATGGGGTTGCTGGTACCTGATCTGGTTCTGGGGTTGGAATCAGACTTTGATCCCCAATTTTCTTTCTTTCTTTCTTTCTTTCTTTCTTTCTTTCTTTCTTTCTTTCTTTCTTTCTCCATCTGCCTCCTGCCTGAACCCCAGTACCCCAACTTGAACTGGGGGCAGGAACTGGAGTTTGACCGCTCCCATGCAGTGATTGGCTGGCTAGTGTGCCACTTGCTGGGCCGAGGTCTTGGGGGCTTTGAGGGGGCTGGCGGGAGTCAGAAGCGGAGCTTGAGAGGTGTGTGCATGTAGGTTGACCTGCAAGCAGTGTGGAAAATTGGGAGGGCGTGTGTGTGTGTGTGTGTGTGAGAGAGAGAGAGGGGAAATAGGCACCTATATGAGACAAAGCCCTGAATATCGGGACAATCCCGATACCGTATGGTCGGGATGTCCGGTCACCCCATGTGTGCGCCTGGCCTGGTCTCTGCGCTTTCGGGCTGGTTGGGAATTTTTTGACAAAACGTTTCTTCCCCCCCTGCCGAAAAATGTTGATTTGGTCAAGCTGATCCCTCCTGCCTGGAAAACGTGGGGGATTTTGTTCCCGAAACTTTCCAAAACTCCGGGGTTGGTATTTTCGGAGTGAGAAGTGTCGGGTTTTTCTTTGCCCCGGCGAGAAGCAACTTGTTACTTTTAAAACTGCACTCAGCAGGACGGAGAGAGAGGTTGGACTGGGAACAGAATGCTTGGATGGTTTCCACTCCCCCAGCCTGACACTTTCTTTGCTTTGTTCCCAATTTTATTTTAGTTTTGAAATTTCCACTTTCTGTCCCGATTCGGGAGGGGAAAATCGCTCAGAATCTCAGGGTTGGGTTTTTTTGGCGTGATGGGGGAAACCAGGATAAGAAAAAGCCCTTTTGTGTGTGTGTCTGTGCGGCCGCGCCGAGCACGTGGGTCTGTCTGGCTCTGGCTCTGGCCCTATCCTGGGCCCTGATTCCCAGCCAGGAGCCTTGGGCCGAAGGTTAATGAGATACCAGAGGTTGTGTTTGCAGGAGCTGTTCAGGGGTTGCTGGGGGGGCGTGTGGACCCACCTGGTTCCCCAGGTGCACAGTCTAGCTGAGGCTGAGCGCACTCGCCCTGCCCCCGCCAGTGTCTGGGCTCCCCCCCCCGTCAACCAGCCAGGCCATTGTGCTGGGTCTGAATAGAGCCGGGGACGCGTGGGCAGCATGGCAATGAGATGGGGGAGGGGAGACATAACATGCTGTTCACGGCACCGCAGGGCGCGCTCAGGCCCACTGTCCCCACCCGCACAGAGCACTGGTACCCCATAGCCACTCTGCCACACAGCCAACCCCCCGCTCTAACCACTAGACCCCGCTCCCTTCCCAGTGCCAGGGAGAGAACCCAGGCATCCTGGCTCCCAGCCCCCCTGCTCTGACCCACCAGCCTCCACTCCCCCCCCCCCCG